>NC_081556.1:122658165-123002096 GCF_963082655.1 Stomoxys calcitrans
GCACGCTAGAGGCTCAAGAAGTCAAGACCCAAGATCGGTTTATATGGCAACTATATCAGGTTATGGACCGATTTCAACCATACTTGGCACAGTTGTTGAAAGTCATAATAAAATACGTCATGCAAAATTTCATTCCAATCGGATAAGAATTGCGCACGCTAGAGGCTCAAGAAGTCAGGACCCAAGATCGGTTATATGGCAGCTATATCACGTTATGGACCGATTTGCACCATACTTTACACAGTTGTTGGATATCATAATAAAACACGTCGTGCAAAATTTCATTTTGATCGGATAAGAATTGCGCACGCTAGAGGCTCAAGAAGTCAGGACCCAAGATCGGTTTATATGGCAGCTATATCAAAACATGGACCGATATGGCCCATTTGCAATACCAACCGACCTACACTAATAAAAAGTATTTGTGCAAAATTTCAAGCGGCTACCTTTACTCCTTCGGAAGTTAGCGTGCTTGCGACAGACAGACGGACGGACGGACGGACAGACGGACGGACATGGCTAGATCGACATAAAATGTCGCGACGATCAAGAATATATATACTTTATGGGGTCTCAGACAAATATTTCGAGTAGTTACAAACAGAATGACGAAATTAGTATACCCCCCATCTTATGGTGGAGGGTATAAAAAATTGCTCATGAAAATTCCATTAAGGAAGAGGGGAAAATTCTCACATATCATTGAATGGTGTCCGATTCAAGTTTAAGCTCAATGACAATTTTTCTCATTTTTATAGGCGAGTCCAAACGGAGTGCTGCAGTGCGACAACTCTTTGGGGAGAAATTTTTATATGGATGCCGTACCATTTTTATACCCTCCACCATAGAATGGGGGTATACGGATTTCGTCATTCTGTTTGTTACTACTCGAAATATTCCTCCAAGACCCCATATAAATTCTTCATCCTCATAACATTTTAAGTCGATCTAGCCATGTCTGTCCGTTGGTCTGCTTATAAAAACCACGATAACTTTCGAAGGAGTCAAGCTAGGTGCTTGAAATTTTACACAAATACCTGTTTATTAGTGTAGATCGGTTGGGACTGTAAATGGGCCATATGGGTCCATGTTTCGATATAGTTGCCGTATAAGCCGATCTTGGATTTTGACTTCCCGAGGCACTAGAGGTAAATTTCAGCCAAATCAGATAGTAATTGATTTGGCTGAAATTTAGCATGAGGCGTTTTGTTGTGATTTCCAACACCTGTGCTAAATAGGGTAGAAATCGGTCCATAACTTGCTACAGCTGCCTTATAAACCGATCTTGGGTCTTGATTTTTTGAGCCTCTAGAGGACGCAATTGCTATCTGATTTTGTTGAAAATTTCCGAGGTGTTTTGTTGTGATTCCAGCAACAATAGGACTATAATCTGATATAGCTGCCACATAAACCGATCTTGACTTCTTGAGGCTCTCGAGAGCCTTATAAACCGATCTTGGGTCTTGATTTTTTGAGCCTCTAGAGGACGCAATTCCTATCTGATTTTGTTGAAAATTTCCGAAGTGTTTTGTTGTGATTCCAGCAACAATAGGACTATAATCTGATATAGCTGCCACATAAACCGATCTTGAATCTTGACTTCTTGAGCCTCTCTAGGGCGGAGTTTCTATCTGATTTGGCTAAAATTTGGCTGAAATTTTGTCTGTTTCGTTATGATTCCAGCAACAACACGAAGTATGGTTCAAATCAGACCATAACCTGGTATAGCTGCCATATAAACCGATCTTGAATCTTGACTTCTTGAGCCTATAGAGGGCGTAGTTCCTATCCGATTTGGCTGAAATTAAGCATGACGTGTTTCGTCATGACTTTCAACAACTGTGCCAAATATGATTGAAATCGATCCATAACCTGATATAGCTGCCTTATAACCCAATCTGGGATCTTGACTTCTCCAGCCTCTAGAGGGCGCAATTTTTAATCGATTTGCCTGAAATTTTGTGCAACGTCTTCTCCCATGACTTTCCATATACGAGTCAAATATGGTCTGAATCGATCTAAAGCAGGATACAGCTCCCCTATAAACCGATCTTCCTTTTTTACTTCTTGAGCGTCTAAAGCGCGCAATTCTTTGGTGATTTCCAGTCAATTATGATCCCAATCGACGCTTCTAACCTTCAGCCTCTAGAGGGCGCAATTTTTAACCGATTTGGCTGAAATTTTCTGCAACGCCTTCTCCCATGACCTTCAACATACGAGTCAAATATGGTCTGAATCGATCTAAAGCAGGATACAGCTCCCCTATAAACCGATCTTCCTTTTTTACTTCTTGAGCGTCTAAAGGGCGAAATTCTTTGGCGATTTCATTTCAATTATAATGCCAATCAACGCTTCTAACCGCATAGGATATTCACTGAGATGAAACTTAAATCGGAGCTTAGACTTGATTAGGACGCCACTCATTAATTTTAGAGAAGTATTCGCGCTGTTTCTTAACGGGCAATTTGCAATTTTACAAATTCATTGTGAGACCAGAGCTGATATATGGGCTGAAGACTGTAGAAAGGAAAACTTGTCGAAAAGGTTCTCGACCGCAGGCAGGTTTGGAGCGATGCTGAATAAGCACCCTAATGAGGTCTATATTCGGAACTGTGTCGCTGAGGTCATGCTCAGACAGCTACAGGACGAATATGGCCAGCCTTTCTGGTCACTATAGATGCGAATAATCAACAGAAGAGCGTCTCAGATGAAGGCCACCGTAGGGCAGAGGTTAGCATGTCTAGGTTGGAATCCTGGCCAGAACATCAGAAAAAATTTTCAGCGGTGGTTATCTCCTCCTAAAGCTGACGACATTTGTGAGATACTATACCCTGTTAAAACTTCTCCCAAAGAGGTGTTGCTCTCCGGCACGCCGTTCGGACTTGGCTATAAAAAGGAGGCCCCTTATTATTGAGCATAAAATTTGAATAGGACAGCACTCAGTGATATGTGAGAAGCTTGCATCAGTTCTGTGGTGAAATGTTTATGGGAAAATTTGCATTTTCGCCTCAGATTACCTGGTACTAAGGACGATTAGAGAGAAAGGGAAGGTGGGGAAAAGATGCAGTGTTTAACAAAGTAAAAACGTGCTAATTTAGGCCGGATAGAATCTGGTACAAATGCCATCATGTTTTCTTACACACATGAGCTAAGTTGAAGGCAAAACAACCGAGTTTCGGCAAAATCAGGAAAAACTGAAACTTCTATGGGCTGTAGATGGCTAATCGGCTCACATGATAGCTATAACAGGTTTTAAACGATTTGGGTCTTATTTATCACGATTTTTGGAAGTCATAATGGAACACAACGCGTAAAATTTTGGCAAAAGAGGAAAACATTAGGGGGTTCCAAGGACTGAAGATGTCAAATTCGGAGGTCGGCTGACACGAATGGAAGTCATAACAGATCGTGCCTATGTGCCAAATCGGACAATAATTGCGCCTTCTAGGGGCTCAAGAAAGGAAAGATCAAGTGGTGGAATACACCTCGAAATTTGGTGTCAGAGTTTTTAGAATGGGAGCAGAAGATACAGGCGTGTGAAACCCTATTCTACGTTGGGCTGGTAGAACAAATGTTCTGTCATAGCCAATTAAAGACATACTGGTATCCAAATTTTAACCGATATGGCCCATTTGCAATCCCTAACGGACCAAAATTTCCAGTGGTTATCTTTATGCATTCGTCAGCTATGGTGATTACCACAGACGTACGGACGTACAGACAAACGGACGAACATACAGACTTAAAATGTGAAGACGATCAAGAATATATATAATTTATAGGGTCGCAGGTCGATAATTCGAGGAATTACCAGATTAGCATACCCCCAGCTATGCTGGTGGGTATAAAAACGACGAAACTTGGGACTTCAGTGACCGATGTTTTCAGACATGGAGTCCAAGATGGTGTAAGTGACGGGATAAGGGTTTAACCAAAGGTTATCAATATCGGTATATCGCTATGAATGCCGGATGAGTTTCAGGCAAACATCTGTACCATTATATAACCCCAAGTGAAAGCCTAGAAGGAATATACCGTCCCGAAACTCAGGATTTAAGTGGACAATATGACGACCCTCAAGGCCTTAGGTTCAACGACAGAGCGTTAGAAAAGTAAGGTGGAATTTTTCAGAATCCCTGAACAAACTTCAGGCTCATGACAAAGCGCTGACTTGAATTTCTGTACACGATGGTATTGGTAAAAATCCACGGGCTACAAATCAGGAGCAGGTCTTGTTTACATGCAATTTGTCGATTAGCTGAACATTGAGGTGGGAATCTGTATTTGGATGCCGAACGGCCGGGTCACTCTGGCCTACCGTCGACCGCTGAAGAATGAAGGTTTTGCTGGCTTTTGGTAAGAGGTCACAGAATACTATAGTAGGGATTATAATCGGGCACTGGACGATGGGATCTATGACAGCGCACATGGCTATTCCGCATAACTATCATGGTAGAAGCTGTCCTGATGACTATGAGGAGGAATCAGTAGAGCACTTGTTTTGGCTGTGTCTAAAGGCACATAGGCTTTGCATTTCGGCGAGGAGGTTTTTCTCCAAACTGGATGATATTCGTAGACAAAACGGGATGTTACGGCAGGGGGCGCGATAAGACCCTATATAGGGTCTTGTTTACATATATCTAATGTCATTTAAACTCCTTATTGCAAAAGTCAGCAAATATGTCCAGTTTGGGGTATTGGCCCTAAAAACTATAAATAAAGGGTGATTTTTTTGAGGTTAGGATTTTCATGCATTAGTATTTGACAGATCACGTGGGATTTCAGACATGGTGTCAAAGAGAAAGATGCTCAGTATGCTTTGACATTTCATCATGAATAGACTTACTAACGAGCAACGCTTGCAAATCATTGAATTTTATTACCAAAATCAGTGTTCGGTTCGAAATGTGTTCATTCACCGTAACGTTGCGTCCAACAGCATCTTTGAAAAAATACGGTCCAATGATTCCACCAGCGTACAAACCACACCAAACAGTGCATTTTTCGGGATGCATGGGCAGTTCTTGAATGGCTTCTGGTTGCTCTTCACTCCAAATGCGGCAATTTTGCTTATTTACGTAGCCATTCAACCAGAAATGAGCCTCATCGCTGAACAAAATTTGTCAAAATTTGAACACATTTCGAACCGAACACTGATTTTGGTAATAAAATTCAATGATTTGCAAGCGTTGCTCGTTAGTAAGTCTATTCATGATGAAATGTCAAAGCATACTGAGCATCTTTCTCTTTGACACCATGTCTGAAATCCCACGTGATCTGTCAAATACTAATGCATGAAAATCCTAACCTCAAAAAAATCACCCTTTATTTGATTGGGGTTGTTATGGTGGTGGGACGTCCCCTAGATAGTTGGTCCCTAATGTTGATATCAGATACGTGGTCTACTCCCAAATACCTTTAATTTGAGCACAATATTTCCATAGTCGGCAAACATGGCCGACTTGGCCTTGAAAATATATATCGGATTCGTGTTCTACTCTAAAAGCCTCTTATTTGAGCCTCATATTGCAATGGTAAGCAAATACTTCCTATTTGGGTGGTGTTGTAAGGGTGGGGTGGCCCCATAGACACTTCCCGAATATTGATATCAGATTCGTGCTTTACTCCCAAAGACCTTTCATTTAAGCCCCATATTGCTATGGTCGTAAATTTGTCCCCTTTGGGGGATGTTTTTGGGGAGAAGCGGCCCCCCCCCCTCCCACACACAATTGGTCACATATTTGGATATCAGATTCAAATTCTACACTCAAATACCTTTTATTTAAGCCCCATATTGCCATGGTCAGTAAATAAGTCCTGTTTGGGGGGTGTTTTGGGGAAGGGGTAGACCCCCAGAAACGTCGTCTCACATTTGGATATCAGATTCGTATTTGACTCGCAAATACCTTTCATTTGAGTCCCATATTGCCATGGTCGGAAAATATGTCCGATTTAGGGGTGTTTTGGGGGTTGGGCTGGTCCCCCTAGCACTTGGTCCGACAATTGGATATCAGATACGTTTTCTTATCCTAAATACCTTTCATTTGAGTCCCATATTGTCGTATTGTTGGTGTAAAAATATATATTTGGTAGATTTTAGGGTGGGGCGGCCCCCCTAGAAACCCCTTTCGAAATTTGGATACCAAATTTTTATTTTTAGGGTTCTATATGAGAGTACACAAAATTTCGCTTAAATCGCATCACCCATCTCCGGGATCTGGCGTTTCTGAAAATTAGGGTAAGGGTCCGCCCCCCCTTCAGATATCAAAAAATGTAGAATCCTATTTTCACCACGGGATCATTATGCACCATCTGTGAAAATTTCAAGAAAATCGGTTCAGCAGTTTCTGAGTCTATAAGGAACACACAAACAAACTCAAATTGATTTTTATGTATAAGAAGAAGAAGATATGTTTAGATTTTCATTCATATTGAAAAACCTAAAGTTTCCCAAACTTTCACTAAAACTCCCACAATGGCAACACTGATGGTGACGCAAGAGGAAGAGCACTTAATATTCATCCAATACGACTGAACTGATTATAGCGCTGAAATGTCGCCGGGCGGAAAAGAAATGAAGATGTTGTCTACAAATTTCACAACAAATCAGCCATCGGGCTTTTGAGGTTTATCTTTATCAATGACTGAATTTGCGACTGGTTTACATTTGAAAATTTAAGTGGAAATGAAAATTGAAAAGAAAATCAATGAAGAAAAGAAACAAAAAAAACGAAATCACTTAAAAGCCTAACGGCGGGGAGAAGTCGTTACTCAAGTGTAATCAAACCAGCTACTGTTTATAGGATGATCAAAACGTCTGTTTGTCTTCCCTCCAATGCCAAAATGTTGGCTTTTATTGCTTTCCGCAGTCGCTATCTTAAGTATTGCAAGAATTATTCGTTAGACTTTACCATTTCGATTCCCCGAAGATGAGATTAAAACATTATTGTAAATCTTTGGGAAACATTTGTTTGGCAATCATTTGTTTTTCAAAGTTTCATGGAGTCTTTTTCCCCTCATTTTCCAACTTATTGATGCCCTATACTAAAGGAGCGAAGGGATATTGGCGAAGGAAGACTTTGTCTCTGTGTGAGTAGGGGCATTAGCACCATAAATCTACCAGGGGCTTTGAGACTTTAATGTTTTTGTTGGCATAATAGTTTTTTATTGCGGCCATATTTCTATACCTTGGCACCGTGACTTGCTATGGCAGCCTAAAGAAGTCAATGACACGAAAAAGCTACCTATACAGGCAATTGAAGTTCGCTGAGTTATGGCATTTGCTTTATTGGAAGTGGGGAATTCTGGTCACGGTGTACGAGAAGTAAGGAAATTTAAGCAATTAAAAATATTGGGTTGCCCAAAAAGTAATTGCGGATTTTTTAAAAGAAAGTAAATGCAATTTTAATAAAACTTAGAATGAACTTTAATCAAATATACTTTCTTTACACTTTTTTTCTAAAGCAAGCTAAAAGTAACAGCTGATTACTGACAGAAGAAAGAATGCAATTACAGAGTCACAAGCTGTGAAAAAATTTGTCAACGGCGACTATATGAAAAATCCGCAATTACTTTTTGGGCAAGCCAATATATTAACAATGCATTACGAATGAAAAGCTGAATTTTTAATAATTAACAGACTTACAGAGGGAAAATTTAAGTTTTAATATTGGGCTCTGCATATTTATTTTCTTTAGTATCTATGCTGTTTTCCATTTCACATTTAATTCACCTCGCCATCTGCATTTGGTGAACCTTATCAAAACCAGGGCTGCGGAGTCGAGCAATTTTTACTCTACTCCGACTCCGGGAAGATTGCTCAACTCTGACTTGACGACCCTGGAGTTGACTCCGAGCATAATTTTTTTTTTTAATTTTTTTTTAACAGAAGAAATCTAAATCACCAGTTCGGCCGGGCCGAATCTTATATACCCTCCACCATGGATCGCATTTGTGGAGTTCTATGCGCAGTATTTCTTCTTAGAGAAACAGAGAATATTGAATAACAACTGTTGTGCTATTGGAGCTATATCAAGTTATAGTCCGATTCGGACCATAAATGAATGCTGAACATTGTAGAAGCCATTGTGCGATATTTCAGTTCAATCGAATAAGAATTGCGCCTTGTAGGGGTTTAAGAAGCAAAATCGGGGGATAGGTTTATATGGGAGCTGTATCAAGCTATTGACCGATTCAGACCCTATTGGACACGTATGTTGAAGGTCATGAGAGAAGCCGTTGCACAAAATTTCTGCCAAATCGGATGAGAATTGCGCCCTCTAGAGGCTCAAGAAGTCAAGATCCCAGATCGGTTTATATGGCAGCTATATCAGGTTATGTACCGATTTGCGTCATACTTAGCGCAGTTATTGGAAGTCAAAACAAAACACCTCATGCAAAATTTCCGCCAAATCGGATTAGAATTGCGCCCTCTAGAGGCTCAAGAAGTCAAGATCCAAGATCGGTTTATATGGCAGCTATATCAGGTTATACACCGATTTGCGCCATACTTAGCACAGTTATTGGAAAAGATACCAAAGCCCTATGTGCGAAATTTCAGTCAAATAGGACAAAAATTGCGCCCTCTAGAGGCTCAAGAAGTCAAGACCAAGATCGGTTTATATATGTCAGCTATATCAAAACATGGGCCGATTTGATCCATACTTAGCACAGTTGTTGAAAGTGATACCAAAACACCACGTGCAAAATTTCAGTCAAATCGGACCAAAATTGCGTCCTCTAGACGCTCAAAAAGTCAAGACCCAAGATCGGTTTATATGTCAGCTATATCAAAACATGGGCCGATTTGAGCCAAACTTAGCACAGTTGTTGGAAGTTATACCAAAATACTACATGCAAAATTTTAGTCAAATCGGACAAGCATTGCGCACTCTAAAGGCTCAAGAAGTCAAGACCCAAGATCGGTTTATATGTCAGCTATATCAAAACATAGACCGATTTGAGTCATACTTAGCGCAGTTGTTGGAAGTTATACCAAAAGACTACATGCAAAATTTCAGTCAAATCGGACAAAAATTGCGCCCTCTAGAGGCTCAAGAAGTCAAGACCCAAGATCGGTTTATATGACAGCTATATCAAAACATGGGCTGATTTGAGCCATTTACAATCCCAACCGACCTATACTAATAAAAAGTATTTGTGCAAAATTTCAAGCGGCTAGCTTAACACCTTCGAACAAAATTTCTGCCAAATCGGATGAGAATTGCGCCCTCTAGAGGCTCAAGAAGTCAAGATCCAAGATCGGTTTATATGACAGCTATAGCAGATTATAAACCGATTTGAATCATACTTAACACAGTTATTGGAAAAGATACCTAAACGCTACGTGCTAAATTTCAGTCCAATCGGACAAGCGTTGCGCCCTCTAGAGGCCCACGAAGTCAAGACCCAAGATCGGTTTATATGGCAGCTATATCAAAACATGGACCGATTTGACCCATTTGCAATCCCAACCGACCTACACCAATAAAAAGTTAGCGTGCTTTCGACAGACGGACGGACATGGCTAGATCGACTTAAAATTACATGACGATCAAGAATATGTATACTTTATGGGGTCTTAGACGCATATTTCAAGGTGTTACAAACAGAATGACGAAATTAGTATTCCCCCATCCTATGGTGGAGGGTATAAAAATTAATGTGTGTTTGTTTGTCGGTTTGTTTGTTTGTTCCGTATAGACTAAAAATTGCTGAATCGATTACCTTGAAATTTTCACAGATTGTGTGGGATGGTCTGGAAGGAAACATAGGCTTTATAATTTTTTGATATCGAAAGGGGGGCGGACCCTCCCCCTTACCTTAAAAGTTCTAATCAAAAATAAAAGTGGCCCGATCGGGACAATATGGGACTCAAATGAAAGGTATTCAAGAGTAGAGTACGAATATCAAATTAAAAAATGGCTCCAAGTAACTGGGAGGCCGCCCACAACCCCCTAAAATAGGTATTTTGGGCGATCTGGGGGGCCGCCCCAGCTCCAAAACCCCTTAAAATAAATTTATTTGACGATCATGACAATATGGGACTCAAATGAAAGGTATTCGAGAATAGATTACGAATATGGCCAGGTAGTAGGAATAGGCTTTATAATTTATGGATAACGGAAGGGGGCGGACCCTCCACCGTTACCCCAAAAACACCACCCAAAATCAAAAGTGAACCGATAAGGACAATATGGGTATCAAATGAAAAGTATGCAGGAGTAGATAACGAATCTTGCATACAAATTCATTTCGAAGCATAGGGGGTTACTCCACTCTCACCAAACCACGCCCAAAATGGGCACTTTAGCCAATCACGGATATATGGGACTCGGTTTGTTTGTTTCGTATAGACTGAAAAACGGCAGATCCGATTTTCTCGAAATTTTCGCATATTGTGTAAGTTGGTCTGGAAGGAAACATAGGGTAAATAATTTTTCAGTATCGGAAGGGGGACGTACCCTCCCCCTCCTCCTTATGCCAAAAACACAACCCAAAATCAAAAGTGGACCGATCGTCTGGAAGGAAACATAGACTGTATAATTTTAAGATATAGGGTGGAGGCGGACCTTCCCCCTTACCCTAAAAAAGCCACCCATATCCGAAAGTGGTCCGAAGGGCACAGTAAGGGTATCAAATGAAAGGTATTGGAGACCAGAAAACGAATATGGTATTAAAATTTGGGTACAAGTACTCAGTGGGCCCCCTTTCCCCAACCCCAAAACATTCTTTAAACAGATATATTCAAAGTTCATGTCAATATGATGAAATATGAAATGTAAACGTTACGGTGAATGAACACATTTCGAACCGAACACTGATTTTGGTAATAAAATTCAATGATTTGCAAGCGTTGCTCGTTAGTAAGTCTATTCATGATGAAATGTCAAAGCATACTGAGCATCTTTCTCTTTGACACCATGTCTGAAATCCCACGTGATCTGTCAAATACTAATGCATGAAAATCCTAACCTCAAAAAAATCACCCTTTATTAGGCAGTAGATTACAAATATGACATAAAACATGTCAAGTCCAAGTAATGGGAGGTCGCCCACCACAAATGCCCCCAAACGGTTCATATTTACCGGCCATGGCAATATTTTGAATTTGATATCCATATTTGAGTCGAAATGTCTGAGGTGCCATTATCCTAAGGAAGAACATTACCACCAGGAATCGAGAAGGTGCAAATTCTCTCAATCAGTGCTTTCTGATTCAAGTTTAAACTAAATGATAAGGGAGCCGAGTCCGAACGGCATCCCGCAGTGCGACACCTTTTTGGGGAAATTCTTTTAAATGACTATGCATGGCATTGTACCTCGCAAATGTCGCCAACATTAAGAGGGGATAAACACCCCTTTGTTCGATGTTCTAGCCAGGATTCGAACGCGTTCAGCGTCATAGACTACAACGGCACGAATTCCATATCCGCATTCAGGGTGATGTGTGCCCACCTTAAAAAGATATTAGAGAGTTAAAGAAGGCGCAGCGGAGCGGGCCCGGTTCTTGATCGTTATGACATTTTAAGTGGATCTTGCCGTGTCCGTCCGCCCGTCCGTTCGTCTATCCATCCGTCCGTCTGTCGAAAGCTCGCCAACTTTCGAAGGAGTAAAGCTAGGCGGTTGAAATTTTGCACAAATACTTCTTATTAGTGTAGGTCAGTTGGTATTGTAAATGGGCCATATGGGTCCATGTTTTGATACAGCTGCCATATAAACCGATATTGGGTCTTGACTTCTTGAGCCTCTAGAGTGGGCAATTCTTATCCGATTGGCATGAAATTTGGCACGATATTCAACAACTGTGCCAAGTATGGTTCAAATCGGTTCATAACCTGATATAGCTGCCATATAAACCGATCTTGGATCTTGACTTCTTGAGCCTCTAGAGTGCGCAATTTTTATCCGATTGGCATGAAATTTGGCACGATATCCAACAACTGTGCCAAGTATGGTTCAAATCGGTTCATAACCTGATATAGCCGCCATATAAACCGATCTCCCGATTAGACTTTTGGAACCTCTAGAGGGCGCAATTCCTATCCGATTTGCCTGAAATTTGGCATGACGTGTTTTGTTATGACTTCCAACAACCGTGTGCTAAGAATGGTTTAAATCGGTCCATAACCTGATATAGCTTCCATATAAGCCGATCTCGGGTCTTGACTTCTTGAGCTTCTAGAGGGCGCAATTCTTATCTGATTTGGCCGAAATTTTGCATGAAGTGTTTTATTTTGACTTCCAACAACTGTGTCAAGTAAGGTCTGAATCAGTCCATATCCTGATGTAGCCGCCATATAAACCGATGTCCCGATTAGACTTCTTGAGCTTCTAGAGGGCGCAATTCTTATCCAATATGGTTGAAATTTTGCATATGTTGTTTTGGTATGACTTTCAACAACTGTGACAAGTAAGGTCTGAATCAGTCCATATCCTGATATAGCTGCCATATAAACCGATCTCCCAGTTTGGCTTTTTGAGCCTCTAGAGGGCGCAATTAATACTCGATTTGCCTGAAATTTTGCAGTTGGTGTTTTTCTATGACTAGTGTTTATACCCTACACCACTACTGTGGCACAGGGTATTATAACTTAGTGCATTTGTTTGTAACACCCAAAAGGAAGAGATATAGACTCATTGATAAGTATACCGATCGACTCAGAATCACTTTCTGATTCGATTTAGCTATGTCCGTTTGTCTGTCTGTCTGCCCGTCTGACCATGTTAATTTGTGTACAAACTACGGGTTGCAATTTTCATCCGATCGTCTTCAAATTTGGTATGGGCATGTTTTTCGGCCTAGAGACAACGCCTATTGAAATTGGAAAAAATCGTTTCAGATTTGGATATAGCTCCCATATATATGTTCGTCCGATTTGCAGTAATAATGGAATAAAATGGTCATTTGTTAACCGATTCTCTTGAAATTTGACAGAAAGAATTTTCTTATGTCTCTCTATATTGCTGGCAAATTTCATAGAAATCGGTTCAGATTTAGATATAGCTCCCATATATATGTTCGTCCGATTTGCAGTAATAAAGAAATAAAATAGTCATTTGTTAACCGATTCTCTCGAAATTTGACAGAAAGGATTTTCTTATGACTCTCATTTTCTTTCTTCAAAGAACTTGCCAAATGCGATTCATGGGTTCGGCCCAGCCGAACCTACCATGCTTTTACTTGTTTTTTCTTGGAAAAAAAAAAACATTTCTCCCTTGTAGGGTGGCACGGTTTATTGAGCACTACATCTTAGCTTCTCTCGTATTTATGCTGTTTACCAATTCAAATTTAATTCACCTTTGGTGATCCTTATCACAAGACATATATTTGTTTCTAATCTACTTTAAGATTCTCTGTCATCATCCTGCGGTTGCTAGTAAATTTTACATCTCTAGCCGTGCCATGCAGCCAACCATTCTTCCGTTGTTTGTCCCAATCGCTCTATCTAATCTCCTTTGTGCTGTAATAGCTTTACAAGCTTTAGCAGTATTTGAATGTGGCTACCATTGTAACTTAACTCATTGCAGGTGTATCCATCAGAGGCACAAATGGCCATTGTAGAGCGACCAAAGGTATAGGCACCATGCATTTGGGGTCGGTCAGGGCCGTTGTTTGTGGCTATTGCTGTCATAGAAGTCATTGTAGTCACTGCCGCAGTCGCCGTCGCCGTCGCCGTCGCAGTCGCTGTCTTTGTCCTTAGTATCTAGGCCCGAGTTAATTAAGTTAGTTTTAGGTTTTGGTTTCGCTTATTGGGGCGGTTGTTTAGATTCCTGCTCAAATAGACAGCATTTGACGGTCTCCCTGCCCTCTTCTGCCTTCTCTTCTTACTGCTGTTATTGTTGCCTTTTATATGTTACAGCTATGTTTGTATTGGTCAAAAAGGCTCTTTTCATTCATTCACATTGAGAGAGCTGAGTGTTGTCAATGCAGCAGCAGAGTTGCCAATTGATTGTTTTTTTTCTTGTTTTCTTTCTAGAAAACAATGACTTATTAACAAGGCTGTGTCCTGGTAATATGGCATCGTTGTATTGCAGCCAGCAGTTAGGTGGATAGTTAGGTCGGTCACTGCTGCCAACAGACAATTGGCATTTGTTTGTTTTGTAATACTTGTTGTTGTTGTTGCCATTGCTATCCTTTTCTGTTGTTGTTGTTACATTTCATTCAATTGCCATTGCCATTTGGAAATATTTTTCCTTTTTCAATTGTTCGACATAAAAAGTGTACATTGGTAATTATTTTGGTTTAATTGTTCAGCACAGGCTTTTGGCTGTGCTGTGCTGCGCATTGCCCCAAATGTGTTGTTGTTGTTGTTGTTCAACATCTCAATTGCCCATATTCCATAAGGTGGCAAAACAGGCGACCATTTGGGGCGTTAGGCGATGGGTTGGAAAACTTAACTGCCACTCTTTGTTTTAATTAGAGGAACGTTTATGAGGTTGATGTGATGGCCAAATAATTTCCCAATGTCTAAACTGTTCCATGGATGTATTGGGGGCTGCCACACTTGGCCGCCCCAACATATCTACGACTTAACAACAAAAAAAGTGCCAAGGTAGACGATGATGATGAGTGAAATTAAATGAATCTATAGAAGAGGAGTGGCCCCTACAGGTGGGCCATGAATGGTGTAGGAAGATGAAATACAACCCGCTCTCCGACCCCTCAGACTTCACCTTACCTTCAAGCAAGTTTTATGGTGTGGATGGATGTTTCGAAGTTGAGAGGAAAAAGTTTTCTGTTCAATGTTATCGGTGGAAAATTGAAAGCACCAGTACTTAGAATTCAAGTAGGACAATGGGTATGAAGCAATGATTGAAGCATTCGTGGGAAATGCGATTGCAATTTATGTGAAAAGTGTGAAAACTGAATGCTTGTAGGTAAGTGGTTGTTCGTTGTGCGTGATAGAATTTCAAATTAATACGGAAATTCCTTGGAGCGATTGAATGAAATTGTATGCAGTCAATATTTCAAAAGGAATTTCTTAAAGCCAATGGTAAATCGGAAAGAATGTGAAGATTGCTTAACAGAATATGTGATTTTCGTAGATAATTTCTTCAAAGAAGTATAGTGAAAGGTGTCACCGAGAGGAACTCAAGAAGGCGAATAGGGAAATATAAGGCATATTGGAGGAGGATGGTAAAGCGTTAGAAGCGACCTCCAAGAAGTCAAAGCTGTACAATGGGTTGTATGGGTACTATGTTAGAGTGTGGGGAGGCCACTGTAGCGCAGAGATTAGCATGTCCGCCTATGATGCTGAATCTCTGGGTTCGAATCCTGGCGAGATCATCAGAAAAAAAATTTTTCAGCGGTGAATTTCCCCTTCTAATGCTGGCAACATTTGTAAGGTACTAGGCCATGTAAAACTTCTCTCCAAAGAGGTGTCGCACTGCGGCACGCCGTTCGGGCTCGGCTATAAAATGGAGGCCCCTTATCATTGAGCTTAAACTTGGACTGCACTCATTGATTTGTGAGAAATTCGCCCCTTTTCCTTAGTGGAATGTTCATGGGCAAAAATTGCATTTGCAATCAGCATATTAGAGTATGGACCCCCACGGTTTCATTCATATCGTCAAATGGAGAGATTGGTTGTTGTAGCCCCTTGGTTAGGTTGGGTTGAAAAGATGGTGCAAATATTAATCCGCCCCACGCCACTATGGACATTCACCTAAGCCAGTAATCGGCTTGTTGTGCGCTCTAAAATACAAAAAAGTAACCTCGAAAAAGAAAATCTAAGTTAGCGTTAGCGCACAACAAGCCCATTACTGGCTTAGGTGAATGTCCATAGTAGCATGGGGCGTATTAATATCTGCACCATATTTTCAACCTAACCTAAGTTAGGAATTACGTGCTACTTACGAAATCCTTGTTTTCTATGCCACTTTCCTAAGTTGGTTCATGTCTGGTGTAGTGTCCTCACGTAAGTGCCGGGCAATAACAAAAGGAAATGCTCCAACGTCTCATCATCTTTCCCCGCATGCCCTACACATGCTATCACTTGCCGCGCAGACTTTACATAGGACCTAGTAGTCCTATGTGTCCCTTCATGGTGCCAATAGCTATGCTGACCTCCTTCTTGCTACCTTTCAGAAATAGGAATTCCCGTCCTACCGACCGTTTCGCTGTTCCACAGGGTTGCTGCGCGTTCGTCGACCACACCCTTTACTCGGACTGCGTCGACCCGAAAGACTTCGGGCTAACCAAATTTATTGACGGCAGTCCTCTGGCCTTCACCGTCAAATCGTCTGCCCTTTCATTTCCCTTTACTCCGTTGTGGCCCGGCACCCAAACGATGCGGATTTTGCCTCGTCTTCTCACGATCTGGATCCCCCCATAATATTTTCGCCGTCCTACCGACCTTTTCGCTTTTCCACAGGTTTGCATGCGCGTTCGTCGCCCACGCGCTTAACTCGGACTGCGTCGACCTGAAAGGCTTCGGGTTAACAAAGTTTATTGACGGCAGTCCTCCGGCCTTCACCGCTAAATCATCTGCCTTTTCATTCCCCCTAACTCCGTTATGGCCAGCCACCCAAACGATGCGGATTTTCCCATCCTCAGAGAAGGCATTAATCTCCTTCTTACACTGCAAGACTGTTCGTGACCTTACTGTCCTGCTTGTTTTTGCCCTTATGGCAATTTTACTGTCGGTAAAAATGTTCACACTCGACGTCCACGCGTTAGCACCACATCACTTCACGCATTCCGTGATCGCCCGGATCTCCGCCTGCGGGACCTTATTATGGTCCGGCAGTCTAAAACAGATTTCAGTCCCTGGGTTCTCAACGTAAACCCCCAGGCCCACTCTCCCCTCTAGCTTTGATCCATCCGTGTAACATGATCTTCCAGATGGCAATACTAGGGGTGTGTGCATCGACCCGAAAGGCTTCGGGTTAACCAAGTTTATTGACGGCAGTCCTCTGGCCCTCACCGTCAAATCGTCTGCCCTCTCATTTCCCTTTACTCCGTTATGGCCCGGCACCCAAACGATGCGGATTTTGCCATCCTCAGAGAAGGCGTTAATCTCCTTCTTACACTGCTAGACTGTTCGTGACCTTACCATCCTGGCTGTTATTGCCCTTATGGCAATTTTACTGTACCTAAAGATGTTCACTCTCGACGTCCTCGCGTTAGCACCACACCACTTCACGCATTCCGTGATCGCCCGGATCGCCGCCTGCAGGACCGTATTATGGTCAGGCAGTCTAAAACAGATGTCAGTCCCTGGGTTCTCAACGTAAACCCCCAGGCCCACTCTGCCCTCTAGCTTTGATCCATCTGTGTTACATGATCTTCCAGATCGCAATACTAGGGTAGAGTGCGTCGACCCGAAAGGCTTCGGGTTAACCAAGTTTATTGACGGCAGTCCTCTGGCTTTCACCGTCAAATCGCCTGCCCTTTCATTTCCCCTTACTCCGTTATGGTCCGGCACCCAAACGATGCGGATTTTGCCATCCTCAGAGAAAGCGTTAATCTCCTTCTTACACTGAAAGACTGTTCGTGACCTTACGGTCCTGCTTGCTACTGTCCATATGGCAATTTTACGGTACCTAAAGATGTTCACTTTCGACCTCCTCGCGTTAGCATCACATCACTTCACGCATTCCGTTATCGCCCAGACCTCCGCCTGCAGGACCTTATTATGGTCAGGCAGTCCAAAAAACACATCTCAGTCCCTGGATTCTCAATGTAGACCCCCAGGCCCATTCTGTCGTCTAGCTTTGATCCATCCGTGTAACATGATCTTCCAGATGGCAATCCATGACTGTGCCGCTGACAGCAGTGCCTCACACTCGACTTCAAGATTCATCTCAGGTGTCCGATCGAAAACCTCTTTTCTTCCTTCCAGGTTTCCTATCGTCGCCTCGATCATACCGCCATGGTATGAGCAGCTCCCATCCTCAATCCATTCTCCCATCGCCTTAAGTCTCATAGCCTTAGTGTCTGCCTCACACTTAATCTGTTTGCCAATGGGTCGGATATCTAGAATAGTGTACAGTGCCCTAGTGGGTGTGGTGCTCATCGCTTCGCCTATGCCAAGACAACATGTTCTCTGAACCTGTTGTATGGTCCTTATGTTGCACCTTTTCTCCAGTTTGGTGAACTGCTTACCACACTACTGAGGTGTAAGTAAGTATTGGTCTAATCACGCTACTGTAGCCAGAGAACTATCCTCGGATATCCTCTTGCCTTCCTTCCAGGTTTCCTATCGTCGCCTCGATTATACCGCTGCTCCTATGCTCTATCCATTCTCCTATCGCCTTAAGTATCATAGCCTTAGTGGCTGCCTCACACTTAATCTGTTTGCCAATAGGTCGGATATCTAGAATAGTGTCCAGTGCCCTAGTGGGTGTGGTCCTCATCGCTTCGCCTATGCCAAGACAACATGTTCTCTGAACCTGTTGTATGGTCCTTATGTTGCAGTTTTTCTCCATAGCAGTCCATCAAACTACTGAGGCGTAAGTAAGTATTGGCCTAATCTGATCTTGATGTGTTACCATCTGCGTATTGTTTTCGCTTTTATGAGCGAATGTGGTCATTTTGTTTACGCCTGTCTCTTGATTTTTTTCCATTGGTGTAGGTCCCTTGGGCGTATCTCCTCTAGCGTTATATCACCCGCTGGAGGAATATCCACAGATTTCAGTTCCTACTGGAATGCATGAGGTAGCTACTGGTCTTGCAAACTCATCTGCTTTCCAATTTTGAGCTGTTCTGCTGTATCATTGAAGGATCTGCGATAGTCGTTTTCCAAATTTTTTTTCCTGTCTATCTGCAAAAATATTTCTTTGGAACAAAATTACACCCAAATATTGGGTTGCCCAAAAAGTAATTGCGGATTTTTTAAAAGAAAGTAAATGCATTTTTAATAAAACTTAGGATGAACTTTAATCAAATAGACTTTTTTTACACTTTTTTTCTAAAGCAAGCTAAAAGTAACAGCTGATAACTGACAGAAGAATGAATGCAATTACAGAGTCACAAGCTGTGAATAAATTTGTCAACGCCGACTATATGAAAAATCCGCAATTACTTTTTAGGCAACCCAATAGTATATTTTTTTGAAATTTAAAATTGTATGGCCAATTTTGTAATATTTTTTTTTTTTTTGCGTAGTTCATTTCTCAGTTAACCAATTTTCACAATTTAAACCACAAAACCAACTTAGCAGGGCGCCTGAGTCCAAACAAATGCCTGCCGTGTGGCTAACTCATCAACAACTCTAATCGAAGACACATGCTATGCCGATAGGTGAACAAAGCCAAAGGGTAAGGTGCAACTGAAATGCCGACGCATTGCTAATGAAATGCACATTTCCAAAACAAACAAACAAAGATGAATACCCCTATGAAATGTGGTTTAGATTTAATTACAATGGCCCCCTTTTTTTCGTGCTCTCTCTCTCACTCTCATCATATGATGGCATTTGAGGAAGCTCTCTTTAATGGGGTATTTAACTGTGTATGTGGTGGTGTGTGTGTGTATTTCTTCATTTCAGTTGAGTTTGTTACGTTATTCAAATATAATTAAGAGCTAATTTCTCATGATATGCTAATCTACGAAAGTGTGCGTGTGTGTCTTTGTCTTTATTAAGGTCTTGGTATAGTCAAGGTCATCACCCAATTTTATGGTCATTACACTTTCTTGGGGAAGATGATATCGCTCTCTCTCTCTCTCTCTCTCTCTTCCCCATTTTCTTGTGCATGAGGTGGAATGGAAAAAAACCAAAACAAAATGCTTTTGTACTAAGCTATGATCATTATGACCTTAGTTAACATGGGCGATCAACACATTGCCACCGCTTATTATTGGTATCATTATTTTGTAAATTTTAACCGATAATGCGCCAGTGATCAGTATTTTCCCATTTCTGTTATGCTGTTAACGGTAATGGGCTAAATTTGTAAATCTGTGTGAGTGTGTGTGTGTGTGTGAGTGTGTGAATGTGTGTTTGAGTGATGATACATCACACAATTAATTACAGCTTTGAGGATTTCCTTGTGTTGCTACAGATGTCCATCATTTGTCTTAGCCAAATGAAAAATCAATCTCTTAAGCCGATGGTAGCTGTGGCGATTGCCAGCATCCCAGCCAACATGACATCGCCAACAATAACAACAACAACAATACCTAGAGTATGTATTAACCATAAAATATTGAATAGTGTTTGGTTTTTACTGCTAGATTTGTTAACTTTCAATCTGAAAATCTGTGGAGGTCTTAAAATCGAAATAAAAATTGCTTCCTCATCAGTCCGTTTGGCAGAGCAAATTTTCCTATGACATTGGCCAATAAATTGAGAGCCATAAGGCGAAAATTCCATAAAATCAACTTAATATCCGATTTCATAGGACAGTGGTATTAGCACTACACACCACAAAATCTATTGGCATATGTAAAAAAATGTGTGAACAAGTAACAATGCATTAAGCCCGGCCGAGCCGAATCTTGGAAACCCAGCACCATGGATTTTACTAAATATTAACACAAACGAACTTAGTTGAAGTGCGCATGTATACTTAACGCACAAAACATCTGCCAATTCAGCAAAAAATGGAAGCTTTATGGGGCCGTGGAAGACCAATCGGGAGATCTGTTTGTATGGTAGTTATATCAGGTTATTCATCAATTTCTACCATACTTGGCAGGATTATTGAAAATCGTAATAAAACACACTTGCAAAATTTCAGCCAAATCGGTCAACAATTGTCACTTCCAGGGGTTCGAGTTCTCATATCGGGAGATCGGTTTATACGAGAGAGCTATGGTTGCCCAAAAAGTAATTGCGGATATTTTAAAAGAAAGTAAATGCATTTTTAATAAAACTTAGAATGAACTTTAATCAAATATAATTTTTTTTACACTTTTTTTCTAAAGCAAGCTAAAAGTAACAGCTGATAACTGACAGAAGAAAGAGTGCAATTACAGAGTCACAAGCCGTTGAAAAAATTTGTCAACGCCGACTATATGAAAAATCCGCAATTACTTTTTGGGCAACCCAATATATCAGGTTAAAGACCCATTTTTCGTATTCTACTCTACGTGTTTGCTTTATCAACATCCCCAAAGCGGAGAATTTTTATGTACGAAATGTGCTAAACCCTGCTTTCTTAAAAATGGCGTATACGGCGGCTGAAATGATGGAGAAAGTGATTAAAATTGGAATGAAATTATTTTTTTTTTCAACTAAAAGAATTTCGGTTAAATCAAAGAACAAACGCTAATTTAATCAGATGTGCAGGAGTGCCCTCGCGCCCAAGTGTTTGCTTCTTCAAGGCGAAGTAAGACCTTTTGGTCGTTTGTGAAAAGAGTGAAGGGCAACTCATCGGCTATACCGACTCCCATTAGAGGACGACCAGATATTCACTGACCCAGTTGATAAGACATACCTGCTGGCTGACATGTTTGCGGGAAATTCTTCCCTGCCTGAAAACAAACTCTTCGTCGTTTGTGAAAAGAGTGAAGGGCAACTTTTTGGCTATCCCGACTCTTAACTAAAGGCGACCAGATATTAACTGACCCGGTTGGTAAGGCTAACCTGCTGGTTGACATATTTGCGGGAAATTCTTCCCTGCCAGAAAGGCAAGGAAGAACTTCCTTATCGATAAAATGTATCTAGTCCCATGCCTCAGATATATTGGGTTGCCCAAAAAGTAATTGCGGATTTTTTTAAAAGAAAGTAAATGCATTTTTAATAAAACTTAGAATGAACTTTAATCAAATAGACTTTTTTTACACTTTTTTTCTAAAGCAAGCTAAAAGTAACAGCTGATAACTGACAGAAGAAAGAATGCAATTACAGAGTCACAAGCTGTGAAAAAATTTGTCAACGCCGACTATATGAAAAATCCGCAATTACTTTCCCAACACTTCGAGTTATAAGGGTTCTTGCCCGAATGGCCTATTGGGCTCTCGTCGTTTAGGCAATTTTTTCAAACTTCTTTACCGTGCGGTCGCCCCGATAGCTGAGTAGGTAGCGTGCTCAGATTTCCAGTGCGGGTTCGATCTCCACCAGGGCCTGGTCTGTCGCTATTTTGGTATCACAATGGACTAAAATTGTCTAAGCGAGTCTGCCACGAGAGACAGCCACTCTTACGAACCTAAACTACCGTGAGGTGTTTTCCCGGCTCGTTGGTAGATTGCCATCTATACCCAAGGAGGATGAGGCGACCAAACTTGCGAACTACCGACCAATAGCGTTATGCTACGTTCTTTCCAAGATTATTGAGAGCATGGTTAATCACCATCTTGTGAGATACTTAAAGTCGAATGGTCTTTTTAGCGACTGACAGTATGGGTTCCGCAGAAAGGGATCCACGGATGGACTGATAGCATTGCTGTCGGTACGTTGGAGTCGCTACGTTGGAGTCGCTACGTTGGAGTCACTACTCTCGGTGAGAGTAAGGTCGTGGCCCTAGATGTCTTCGCGGCATTTGATAGAGTCTAGCAAGGTGACCCCCTTTCAAAGCTTGGCGGTAATAGCTTTGTTCGATTGATTTTGAGCTTTCTTAGAGATCGCACTTTTTAAGTTGTTATAGATGGGTTCCCATCTAACAAATACAAAGGGTGACTTTTTTAGATATTATATTTTTTGAAACACTGGTTTAAATAACTCACGCACGTTTCGGGTTTTGTTTTACTGTCAAACATCTATAGTTTGGTCTATAATTTAACCATGTATCGTCTTACAACGTTTCGGGGTTTGTTTTACTGTCAAACATCTACAGTTTGGTCTATAATTTAAACATGTATCGTCTTACAAACGAACAAAGCTTTCAAATTATTGAATTTTATTATCAAAATACGCGCTCTGTTAAGAAAGTTCAGAAAGTTCAACTTGTGTTCAGCGACGAAGCTCATTTTTGGCTCAATGTGTACATAAAAAAGTAGAATTTTCGTTTTTGGAGTAAAGATCAGCCAGAAGCATTGCAAGAGCTACCAATTCATTCAGAAAAAAACACAGTTTGGTGCGGTTTATGGGCTGGTGGCATCATTGAACCGTACTTCTTCAAAGATGATGCGTATCGCAAGCGCTACCGTGAGATTATATCCAACTTTTTTTTTGCCAAAATGCAAGAGCTTGACTTGTAGTTTCAACAAGATGGTGCCACATGCCACACAGCACGCGTAACAATGGATTTATGGAGAGGCGAGTTCGGTGAACATTTTAATTCACATTCGGGACCGGTCAATTGGCTGCCTAGATTGTGCGATTTAACACTTTCAGTCTTTTTTGTTTTGTGAGGCTATGTTAAACCTCATGTCTATACAGGTTTAACCATACCAGACCATACTGCACATGTGTTGAAAGTCAAAACAAAAAGATATGTGCAAAATTTCAGCCATATCGGATAAGAATTGGGCTCTCAAGATGCTCGAGATTCGTTTTTATGGTAGCCATATCAGGTTATGGACTGATTTAGACCATACTCGGAACAGTTGTTGGAAGTCATACCAAAACATCAAGTGCGAAATTTCAGCCAAATCGAATAAGAATTGCGCCCCTAAAAGACCAAGAAGCCTAATCGGGAAATCGGTTTATATGGCAGCTATATCAGGTTATGGACTGACTTACGCCATACTTGGCATAGTTTTTGCAAATTGTAAAATTCCAAATTTTGCCCATGAACTTTCCACTAAGGAACAGGAGCAAACTTTGCATTTCGATTCAAGTTTAAGCTCAATGATTTGGAGAGAAGTTTTAAATGGCATAGTACCTCACAAATGTTGCCAGCATTAGGGAAAACTACAGCTGAAAATTTTTTCTGATGGTCTCGCTAGGATTCGAACCCAGGCGTTCAGCGTCATAGGCGGACATGCTAACCTCTGCGCTACAGTGACCGTTACATCAGATTATATACCGATTTTGACCATACTTGGCACAGCTTTAACACAAAATGCCACGTACACCCCATGGATTCAAACCCAGACGTTCAGCGTCATAGATGAATATGATAACTTCTGCGCCACGGTGGCCTCCAACACTAATAAGAAACATTTGTGCAAAATTGTAAGCGCCTATCTTTACTATTTCGAAGGTTATCGTGTTTTTGACAGGCGCACGGACTGACAGATGGACGAATGAACAATCGGACGGACATGGGTAGATCATCTTATAATGTCAAGACGATCTATATATATATATACTTTAGGGGGTCTTAGACAGTATTTCGAGGTATTACAAATGGAATGACGAAATTAGTATACCCCGATCCCAAGGTGGAGGGTATAAAAACGGCTGAGCCGATTTTAGAGTTTAGCCCCCGCTAAAAATAGGGTACCATATTTTGTGTTATCCACAAGGGGGCGGACCCTCCCCCTAACGAAAATTTTCTAAAACGGCAGATCTTGGAGTTGCGTGCATCGATTTAAGTGAAGTTTTGTGTGCCACCTTATGGTTATCCAAAAAGACAAAATCGGTATTAAACTTTGGTGCCAAGTAGCCGTGGGGGACGCCCTACCCCAGAACCCACCCAAAAGGACATGTTTATTGATTTGGACAATATGGGTATCAATTGAAAGGTCTTTAAGAGTAGAGTGTGAATTTGATATAACAATTCGACTCACGTGTCGGGGGTGACCGACCGAAATTGGAAGTAGAATAGGAAATTTGTGCAAAAATTTGGGGTCAAAACCCAGA
Organism: Stomoxys calcitrans; assembly: GCF_963082655.1. Classification (NCBI taxonomy): domain Eukaryota; kingdom Metazoa; phylum Arthropoda; class Insecta; order Diptera; family Muscidae; genus Stomoxys; species Stomoxys calcitrans. The sequence goes on from NC_081556.1 coordinate 122,682,801, forward strand.
CGGTGCCCCAACCCAAAAATTACCCCCAAATGGATATGAAGGCCGATCGGGACAGTATGGGATTCAAACTAAAGGCACTTGAGAGTAGAAAACGAAATTTATAAAAAAAAAAAAATTGGGATATATTAACAGGCGGTTCGCTAGACCTCATAAATTATGCAACAAATGGACATGTTCAATGAACGGGACAAGATAGGTCTCAAACTAAAGGTATTTGAGGGCACAATACGATATTATATCTAAAACTTTGGGTCAATTCCCGGGGAGTCACCCCACCCAAAATTTATCCCATATTTTCCCGTTTGGTGATGTATACCAAACGAGACAATATGGGATTCCTATGAACGAAATTTTAGACCTGGTGTACATGTACACCGGACGGGACAAGATGGGGCTCAAACTTAAGGTATTTCACAGTAGAATACGAAAATTATATAAAATTTTGGGTCAACTCCGGGGAGTCTCCCCACCCCAAATTTATCCCATATTGTTCCGTTTGGTGATGTATACCAAACGGGACAATTTGGGATTTCAATGAAAATACACCGAACGGGACAAGATGGAACTCAAACTAAAGGTATCTGAGAGTAGAATACGAAAATTATATAAAAATTTGGGTCAATTCCCCCAAATCATGACCCAAATGGACATGCATCCCAAACAATATGGGATTCTAATGAAAGTTATTTGGATCCCATATTGCTAGTCAAATTTGAACCATGTCAAAAGGGGGTCGCAATATAAATTCGACGAAATTTATCAAATTTAAAAAATTTTTTAACGAAGTAAAAAAAAACCTAACAAATTTTTCATGAAAATCAAAAATTGGACATAATTTTTCTTATGAAAACAATTTTTTTAGAAATTCTGTATAAAAGGCAAATTTTGATTCTTTTTTTATGATTTATGTTTTAATTCTAAATTTTATATTGACAACAAAATTTGAGGAAAATTTCTTGGAAAATCAAATTTTGTCAAAGTTTTCTATTAAGCTTTCAATTTTGACGATAGCTATCAACTTTTTGTTTTTTTTTTTTAGTTTTTTGAAGCCCACTGTTTATTGTTGTATACTTATAATATAAATTGCTATTAAGCCTGGTCTACATTGTTAGGTTTTTATTTCCTTTCCTGGGCCCTAAAAGCAACGTTCATAATTGAACATTTGGTGCTGGTGCTGTAAAACTTATAATGTTTGCCCCTAGGCCAACGAGTGTGGTACTTTCACTTTGGTGTCTGGGGGAGCCAAAAGGAAATCCAGTCCCATAAAATTAGCCCCAATCGACCAAAGGAAAAACAAAGACACACACACACACACACCGTGCACCATTGAAATTTGCCAAAGAAAATGAATTATCAGAAAGAAAAACCATTGCCATGCAGTGAGGGGTAGGGGAAAACAAATTTCACGGGAATCCTTAAGGCCAAGATGGCAACAGAAATATGTTTGGCATTAGTGTAACATGAAGTGTAACACATTTTTTTATGGAGCTCCTTTAAAAGTTTATTAGCGCCAACACCAAAAGTAACAGTTACACCGAAACCGACACTAAAACGGGCCAAGAAATCAAGTCAGCAATATTTTTTGGTTGGTTATTTTTGTTTGTTTGGTTGGTGTTTTTTGGGTGTGTGTGTGTGTTAAGATGAGGTAATAACACGATTGATGTTGCACTCGACGATATTGGCAACAGGTTCATGGACCACAACAAACAACCGAAAAAAATATCATCAACAAACAAAACCAAAAAAAATCTCAGCATCTGCAACTCGGCATCAGTCACTCAGTCAGTGGATGAGGAGTTCGTTTCCATTTGGCCAAAAGCAAATGAAATGAACACAACACAACAAATCAAAAATAAGCCCAAACCTGAAAATTATGGAATAAGCGAAGCGAAAATCAACAGCAGTAGCTCCAGCAGCAGCTCCACCTGCATCAACAGAGATGCCGTCTTGAGAGATTTGTTATTTAAAAAATAATCTTCCATATGTGGTCGGTTTGGGCTAAGTCATTGTTTATGGTTACAATAAAAAATCGGATCCATTGTCATTAGAATATGTCAACAGACGCTTGTGATTGCTTACCAGAACTTAATTTGCATGATATCATAAGCACTTACCTAAAAAGAAAAAAAAAATATTTTAGTAAATTTTTTTGGTATAGATATTTTTTGATATCTGAAGGGGGAGCGGACCCTCCCCCTTACCCTAATTTTCAGAAACGCCAAATCTCGGAGATGGGTGGTGCGATTTAAGCGAAATTTTCTGTGCTCTCATATAGTACCCTAAAAATAAAAATTTGGCATCCAAATTTCGGATAGGGTACCTAGGGGGGCCGCCCCACCCCAAAAACCTACCAAACATATATTTAGACCAATCACGACAATATGGGACTCAAATGAAAGGTATTTAGGATAAGAAAACGTATCTGATATTCAATTGTCAGATCAAGTGTTAGGGGGACCACCCCAACCCCAAAAACACCCCTAAATCGGACATATTTACCGACCATGCCTATATGGGACTTAAATGAAAGGTATTTGCGAGTAGAATACGAATCTGATATTCAAATGTGAGACAACGTTTCTGGGGGTCAACCCCTTTCCCAAAAACACTTCCAAACAGGACTTATTTACTGACCATGGGAATATGGGGCTCAAATAAAAGGTATTTGAGTGTAGAATACGAATCTGATATCCAAATATGGGACCAAGTGTTTGGGGGTGGGGGGCCGTCTCTCCCCGAGAACATCCCCCAAAGGGGACAAATTTACGGCCATAGCAATATGGGGCTCAAATGAAAGTTATTTGAGATTCGGAACGAATTTGAAAAACTATTTTGGGGCCATGTGTTTGAGGGACGCCTCATCGTGTAAACTACCCTAAACCAATGGCAATATGGGGTTTAAATATACGGTATTTGAAAGAAGAGCACGATGCTGATATTTTTTAAGGGCCCAGTGTCTGGGGGACCACCTCAAACCCGAAAATACCGCTAAATCTGAAATCATGAGAATATCGGGCTGAAATAAAGTATTTTAAGAATGGAGTACATCTTACATCGAAACTTAAATTCGTAGACCAGCGGCACAAGTCAGCTAGTTTTAAATAAAATTTTTTAAAAATTGAAAAAAAGTATATTTTTTCAAGCTTGGCAACTCTGGCAGCCATTAGCCATAGCATCAACATTGCACTTCACCATGCTCTGATACCACCACCACAATTTTGCAAAACGTGAGCTCTTCGCAAACACACCACCGCACATCCGCCCCACATATCCCAGGAGATATTTGGGGTTTTGTGTCTGGTTATATGTAGTTGCCATTTAGGCCAAATATAATTGTGTTTAGCCTTCATGGCACTTGAATGCAATTCGCACTAGAGTACAAATGATTTTTCCACAAAAAAAAAAACCAAAAAAATGGACGAAACAAAAATTTTGCAAAACAAAAAGAATTGAAATTCAGTCAGCAATGCGCTGGTGCTCATTGAATTCAATTCGTTTGAGTTGGTGAGATTTTTCCATACAAAGACCCCCAGTCAGGAAGTGAACGCCTTCAAAACCAAACCAAACAAAAACCAAAAATTAGAGACAAAGGTAGGAAAAACTGAATTTCTTATATGGTTATGATATGAATTTTTTAATGGGGAGTTCAAAGATCAATGATGCAGTGTGGTAGATAAAAGCGAGGCCATTGAAATTTTCCTGCTTATTAAAGCAGGGTATATTGTTTTCCCGAAATCGGAAGCAAAGTAAATGAAGACAAAAAAAAAATGTTTACTTTGTTTTAATTTTGAGAATATGGCGCTCATATTGGAAGGAGAATACATAACTGGCATCGAAGTCTTAAAAAAGAGTCGAACGAAAATATTGACCAATCAGGAGAATATGGCATTCAAATCAAAGCTATATCAGAGAGTAGGGACCAATAGGTCCCTAAGCCCCAAAGGCCCTCTGCGGCTAATTGGGGTACCATGAGACCCAAATGGATGGCATTCGGGAGTAGAGTACAAATCTGTCTTAAACTTTTGTTATAACCAGTAAGGAAAGGCAAAAGTCGGACGGTGCCGACTTTATAATACCCTACACCTACCCTATAAATACAAAAGGGGGGCTATATCTAATTGTGAACCAACTGTGATGGACCTCGGCGGATGTATTCAGATAGGTTGTTAAAATTACTGTATCAAATTTCGAGCAAAGCAAATATGTTCGAAATGTAATAACTACGGTTGGCAAATGACAAAAAATTAGCCAAAATGTGACCAACATATAGATGGGAGCTATATCTAAATCTGAACCGATTTCGATTAAACTTTATGTGGAAGTCGAGGAAAGCGTAGTACAAAATTTTGGAAAGATTGTTCAATAAATGCGCTTGCAGTGGGTGTAGGAGTGAAAATCGCGCGACATATATATATGAGAGCTATATCTAAAACTGGGCCGATTTCTATGAAATTCACCAGTAATGTAGAGAGTCATAAGGAAATCCTTTCTGTCGAATTTCGAGAGAATCGGTTAACAAATGACCATTTTATTGCTGTATTACTGCAAATCGGACGAACATATACATGGGAGCTACATCTAAATCTGAACCGATTTCAATGAAATTTACCAGTAATGTAGAGAGTCATAAGAAAATCCTTTCTGTAAAATTTCGAGTGAATCGGTTAACAAATGACCATTTTATTGCATTATTACTGCAAATCGGACGAACATATATATGGGAGCTATATTCAAATCTGAACCGATTTCTATGAAATTTACCAGTAATGTAGAGAGTCATAAGAAAATCCTTTCTGTCGAATTTCAAGAGAATCGGTTAACAAATTACCATTTTATTGCATTATTACTGCAAATCGGACGAATATATATAGGGGAGCTATATCCAAATCTGGTACGATTTCTATAAAATTTACCAGTAATATCGAGAGTCATAAGAAAATCCTTCCTGCCAAATTTCGAGAGAATCGGTTAACAAATGACCATGTTATTGCTGTAATACTGCAAATCGGACGAACATATATATGGGAGCTATATTCAAATCTGAACCGATTTCTATGAAATTTACCAGTAATGTAGAGAGTCATAAGAAAATCCTTTCTGTCGAATTTCAAGAGAATCGGTTAACAAATTACCATTTTATTGCATTATTACTGCAAATCGGACGAATATATATAGGGGAGCTATATCCAAATCTGGTACGATTTCTATAAAATTTACCAGTAATATCGAGAGTCATAAGAAAATCCTTCCTGCCAAATTTCGAGAGAATCTGTTAACAAATGACCATTTTATTGTATTATTACTGCAAATCGGACGAACATATATATGTAAACTATATCAAAATCTGAACCGATTTCTATAAAATTCACATATTGAGAGTCATAAGAAAATCCTTCCCGCCAAATTTCGAGAGAGTCTGTCAACAAATGACCGTTTTATTGCAGTATTACTGAAAATCGGACGAACATATATAGGGGAGCTATATCCAAATTTGAACCGATTTCTAAGCAAAAGTCTCTAAATCGGGAGATCGGTCTATATGGGGGCTATATAAAGATATGAATTGATTTAAACGATATTCAATACGCATGTCGGGGATCTTAACACAAGTTATTGTGTCAAATTTCTGGCAAATCGGGTAATAAATGTGGCGTTAATCGGCCTAGGATCTTAAATCGGGAGATCGTCTTATATGAGGGCTATGTTAAGGTACAGACCGATCTGGATCATATTCGGCACCGATGTCGGTGATCTTAACACAAAGTTAGGTTAGGTTTAAGTGGCCGTCTGGCATCGGACACATTTAGACGTTTTCGTTCATTGTGATACCACAGCAACAGAAGATGGAAAACGCCTTCTAGTTCCTAACTTTGAACCAATCAGATCGCCTTAAAAGGCCAATTACTTGCGAATGTTCACATCCGCTAAATCAGATAGGTTCTCAAAGAAATAAGAACGTAAAATGGAACCCTGTTCTGTGTTCTATAGTCTCTTCTTCTTCGATATCCTCACAGCTACGAAAAAAGTCGTTGCTGCCAAACTTCAGTCTGTCAGCATGTTTACCGATTAGACAGTGACCTGTCACCTGACGGACACAATGACAGCAAAACGGCAGACCTCTTCATGTCTAAATTAGGCCACATAGTTTTAGAATGCTCGCAACCCACTTTTTGTGACCATCTATCATTCGTTCTCCAGCAGGATATTAAAGAGATCACACGATAGGCTGTGTCCTTGTCTGAAACCTCGTTTGGTATTAAATGGCCCGTAAAGATTCTTTCCTACTCTTACTGAGGAACGCCTATCAGCAATTGATAGGGCCCAATTATCTCATTTACTTTAGGATTTTATCTTTCACACAGAACGCTCCAGAGTATCTTGTATGCGTTGGGGAGGAGACTTATTCCTCTGTAGTTGGCACATTCCGTGTTGTCTCCTTTCTTGTGTACGGGACATATGCCGAGGTTTCAGTATGCCGAGGTTTCAATCATCGGGTATGCGTTCTTCTAGCCAGATTGCGCAGATAAGCGGATGCATACGCCATATCAGCGTATCGGCTTCGGTCTTAAATAGTTCAGCGGGTAATCCATCGGCTCCTGCTGCCTTATTGTTCTTTAGTCGGGTCACTGCTACTTGGAGACCATGATTGGCGAATTGCACCTGGAATGTCCGCACTCTTTATAGAGAAGGTGCAGTAAACGCGCTGGCGGATGTATTAGAAAAGTATTGGGTTGCCCAAAAAGTAATTGCGGATTTTTTTGAAAGAAAGTAAATGCATTTTTAATAAAACTCAGAATGAACTTTAATCAAATAGACTTTTTTTACACTTTTTTTCTAAAGCAAGCTAAAAGTAACAGCTGATAACTGACAGAAGAAAGAATGCAATTACAGAGTCACAAGCTGTGAAAAAATTTTTCAACGCCGACTATATGAAAAATCCGCAATTACTTTTTGGGCAACCCATAAAATTTTTAACTGCAATTTTTAATTTTTGTTAAATTGTTTCAATTTTAATACAATATTTAATTCTCCTTTTTTTCTCAAATGCATTTTGACACAGAAATTGTTGTGTTTTTACAAACTTGTTGTGTTTATCGTTTAATCTTGTTTTGTTGTTTATTGACGATTATCCCTATTGAGGAAGCAAATCCATTGTCTGGGAATATTGGTCGATGTGTTTTAGCCAACATAAAAAACAAAAAGAAATGTGTTACTGTGAAAACTTATTACCGCCTTTTTGTGCAAATTCACAAAAAAATATTGCATCATCTTGGTTGGGCTTAACAATCATACTCAGCTATTGTAGATGGCAGAGGCCATGAAACATGCAAAGAAAATAAAAAAAAAAACATTTTTGCAGAAGTGCAATGAAACTGAAAGTCATGGTTTAAATACCCATATAACCGAAAGTGACAACGGGAAACGAGTGTGGCGGTGGCGGTGGCAGCGGCAGCGGTGCCTGTTCCTCTGTGGCACATTATGAATTCGGTTGGATAGCAACATTGGCCAGATAGTATGCGCTGTTTGCCATTGCCCACAAAGTCAAAGTTAATAATGGCAAAGGCAATCCAACTGGTTTTGAATTCCATGGGGCTCTAAAACTGGCATACGAACGACTTAATTGTCAAAAAAAAAAAAAATGCTATGGGGGGTTGCCAAGGCTAAGCCATGGATGGGGAGGAGAGCTATGGTAAGGGGAGGATGGGCGCGCTTACTAACATATGCAGCACAAACATTTGAAATGCAATGTTGCAAAATAACTGACGTTAGCATTGGCAACAGCCGCAGCAACATCGATTCCATCATGAATAGTAGTTTCTGAGGCAGCATGTGAAGATGATTACACAAAATGAGCGAACATGGTGGCATGCAACATACTCGTACAGCAGCAGCAGTCGCATCTTCCTGTGTCTACAAAACAAGACTGACACACTAGCCTCAGGAAAGTGTGAGCGACAAGGCGGGACGAATGCAGGGAGGGGGCTAGCTTCATCTCTTAATGCTGATTGCAGATGCCAATGCCAAATGTTGAATACACAGAAAAAAAATGTTTCCGCAAATGTTAAGGTTTTTTTAGGGATTATTCCTCAATAGAAGACAGTAGATATAATATAGGGTTGCCCAAAAAGTAATTGCGGATTTTTTAAAAGAAAGTAAATGCATTTTTAATAAAACTTAGAATGAAATTTAATCAAATATACTTTTTTTACACTTTTTTTCTAAAGCAAGCTAAAAGTAACCGCTGATAACTGACAGAAGAAAGAATGCAATTACAGAGTCACAAGCTGTGAAAAAAATTGTCAACGCCGACTATATGAAAAATCCGCAATTATTTTTTGGGAAACCCAATAACAAGTAGAAGGTTGCTAAGTTTGGCCTGGCCGAATCTTGGGAACCCACCACCATGGGTTCCGCAGAAATCGCTCTACGGCAGACCTAATGGCATTTTTGTCGGAACGATGGTGTCGCTCTGTCCACCAGTTTGGTCAGAGTAAGGTCGTGGTTCTGGATATCTTCAAGGCATTTGATAGGGTCTTTCACAGGGCACTTTTATCAAAGCTGGTCGCTTTCGGAGTAGGTAATAAATTCGTTCGATTTATATCGAGCTTTGTCAGAGATCGCACTATACGAGTTGTTGTAGATGGGTTCTCATCCGATGTGTATACATTGACCGCAGGTATGCCACAAGCCCCTGTCCTTTCCCCCTTCCCTTTTTCTTATTTTCATTGACGATCTTTTGGGTCAGACTTCGAATACAGTCTACTCATTTGCCGATGACAGTGGTCTGTGTCATTCATATACATTCGACCATAGGCCCAGTCCTCAAGAAATTGAGGACAGGAGGCGCATTGTGGATGAGACGCTCTCCCAGGATTTGTTGCCCATTTCCGAGTGAGGTAGAATGAAAAGAGTAGTAGAACGCAAAGAAGATGCAGTGCTGTTTCTTGTCTCACAAGCGATCCACTAACTCACTACAATCGTCGATATCGGTATAGATATTGAGCAGTCAGATGCTCTTGATGTTCTGGGCACAAGGAAACAATGTGATATCCGTTGGTCAAAACACGTATTCGAAGTGTCGAAAGAAGCATTCAAGTGTTTGGGCATTCTTAAGCGGTGCAAGAAATATTTCACCTCTTCTGATCTTCTCAATATCTATACTACCTACATCAGGCCGAGGATGGAGTAAAACTCTCATAAAGGGTGATTTTTTTGAGGTTAGGATTTTCATGCATTAGTATTTGACAGATCACGTGGGATTTCAGACATGGTGTCAAAGAGAAAGATGCTCAGTATGCTTTGACATTTCATCATGAATAGACTTACTAACGAGCAACGCTTGCAAATCATTGAATTTTATTACCAAAATCAGTGTTCGGTTCGAAATGTGTTCATTCACCGTTCAGCGATGAGGCTCACTTCTGGTTGAATGGCTACGTAAATAAGCAAAATTGCCGCATTTGGAGTGAAGAGCAACCAGAAGCCGTTCAAGAACTGCCCATGCATCCCGAAAAATGCACTCTTTGGTGTGGTTTGTACGCTGGTGGAATCATTGGACCGTATTTTTTCAAAGATGCTGTTGGACGCAACGTTATGGTGAATGAACACATTTCGAACCGAACACTGATTTTGGTAATAAAATTCAATGATTTGCAAGCGTTGCTCGTTAGTAAGTCTATTCATGATGAAATGTCAAAGCATACTGAGCATCTTTCTCTTTGACACCATGTCTGAAATCCCACGTGATCTGTCAAATACTAATGCATGAAAATCCTAACCTCAAAAAAATCACCCTTTATATGGGCACGAGCTCCAAAATCATCCTTGGAGCTACTTGACCTGTTTCAACGGAGAGCGATTGGGAATAGAAAAGTATCCAATTCTATGGCTTCTCTTGAACATCGTCGGAATGTGGGTAGCGTTTTATTGCCCTATCGTTATTTTCATGTCGTATGTTCCAGGGATTTTCGTCTTCTTGTCCCTGACGTTAGGATGTTCATCAGCAATGCAAGACTTGCCAGGAACTCACACCCGTTTGTAATTGATTGGCCAGTCGACCGAATCATGCATTACCGAGAATGAATTTTTCGCCCGAACCATTCGTATGTGAAATCGTATGTGGAACTTTCCTAATTGCCAACACAATGCACTGCATATAGAGGGGACATCCCCTGCGTGTTAGTTACGTGAAAAAAACAGGGATGATCGAGAAACCGGTTCACATGGAAGCTACATCAGATTATAGACCGATTTGTACACTACATGCAAAATTTCAGCTAAATCGGATGAAAATTGGGGCTTCCAGGGGCTCAAGAAGTAAAATCGGTAGATTGGTATATATGGGAGCTATATCTGGTTATAGACCAATTCGGACCGCATTTGACACAGTTGTTGGAAGTCATAACGGAACATAGCATGCCAAATTTCAGCCAAATCGGATGAAAATTGCCGCTTCCAGAGGCTCAAGAAGTGAAATCGGGAGATCGGTATATATGGGAGCTATATCTAGTTTTTGACCGATTTGGACCGTATTTGACACAGTTGTTGAACGTCATAACAGAACATAGCATGCCAAATTTCAGACAAATTGGACAAATATTGCGGCTTGTAAGGGCTCAAGAAGTCAAATCGGGAGATCGGTTTATATGGGAGCTACATCAGGTTCTTGACCGATTTGGACCGCATTTGACACAGTTGTTGAAAGTCATATTAGAACATAACATGCCAAATTTCAGACAATTGGAACTAAAATTGCGGCTTGTAAGGGCTCAAGAAGTCAAATAGGGAGATCGGTTTATATGGGAGCTATATCTAGTTATAGACCGATTCGGACCGTATTTGACACAGTTGTTGGAAGTCATAACAGAACACTACAAGCAAAATTTCAGCCAAATCGGAAGATCGGTTTATAAGGGAGCTGTATCTAGTTATCGACCGATTTGGACCATACTTGGCACAACAGAACACCACATGCAAAATTTCAACCCAATCGGACAAAAGTTGCCGCATGTAAGGTCTCAAGAAGTTAAATCGAGAGATCGGTTTATATGGGAGCTATATCAGGTTATCGACCGATTTGAACCGTACTTGGCACAGTTGTTGAAAGTCACAACAGAACACCACATGCAAATTTTCAGACAAATTGGACAAAAATTGCGGCTTGTAAGGGCTCAAGAAGTCAAATCGGGAGATCGGTTTATATGGGAGCTGTATCTAGTTATCGACCGATTTGAACCATACTTGGCACTGTAGTTGGAAGTCATAACAGAACACTACATGTAAAATTTCAGCCAAATTGGACAAAAATTGCGGCTTGTAAGGGCTCAGGAAGTCAAATCAGGAGATCGGTTTATATGACAGCTATATCAGGTTATCGACCGATTTGGACCGTCCTTGGCACAGTTGTTTAAAGTCATATCAGAACATAACATGCCAAATTTCAGCCAAATCTGACAAAAATTGCGGCTTGTAAGGGCTCAAGAAGTCAAATCGGGAGATCGGTTTATATGGGAGCTACATCTAAATCTTAACCGATATGGCCCATTTGCAAACCCTTAACGACCTGCATCAATACTAAGTATCTGTATCGAGTTCGACTGGTATCGTGATTTCGACGGACGGACATACGGGCATGGCTAGATCGACTCAGAACGTCGAGGCGATCAAGAATTTATGTATTTTATGGGGTCTTAGACGAATATTCCGAGGTGTTTCAAACGGAAGGACTAGATTAGTATACCCCCATCATTTGATGGTGGGTATACATATATAGCTGATATTTCAAAATATGGTCCTATCTGGACCAAATCCGGTACGTACGTCAAGGGGTCAGCCATATTGGCCAATAAAGGGTAGCATGTGTAAGGGTCTAACACAATTCACTATATTTCATCTAAAGCTGGTAATAAATAAGCCAATTATGGGTAAAACATCTTCAAGAGATCGATCTATTGTATATGGGGACAATATCCAAATATGGTCCGATTTTTATCACATTTCGTGGCATTCTTTAATTGGAAGCATCTCCGCTTGATACACACCACAGTGGTCGGGTAATCTTTTCGATATGACCAGTCCCAGTTCTTCAGAGAACACCCCAAAGCCCACTTGGCCGTCTAGTTTGGAACCATTCGTTGGAAGTGTATGTAACTTCTATTACCAGGGATATTGTTGATCCGATCGGGAGAGAAAGCTCCTTTAACCTGACAGCAGTGGTCATAGCAATGTGGCTAACCAATGTTCAGAGGCATGCAATGCAGAGGGAAGCAGTGTAGCACTAACTTCAGTGCATCAAATGATGTCGACTGAGTTCGGCTGTGATGCAACATCAAGCCACACTTTGAATCCGGCTGAATTTTGAACAGTAAGTGGACTTGCATCCACCAGACCACAACACTATATAGTATTAAAGGTCTTATGATTACGATTTGGCAGTACAGTCCAGAGCAATGCTGCCATAAATTTGGCAAAACCAAAGACTTTTGGGTCGCGACCCGATTTAAGGGCCAGGGCGGCCGTCCTGGACATGGATAATAAACCGCCCTATTTCACTAAGGACATACATGCCCATAGTGAAATAGGGTGGCTTATTATCCGCACCCTCTTTCCAGCCTAACCTAACCTCAAAGGTCAATAGGATACTTACCCCTTAGAAGTATTATAACATCGTTTGCGTAGCAGACGAGTTCAAATCCCTTCTCAGTCAGCATCCGTTATAAGTCATCCATAGTAGTGGCGATAAAATGCCCCCCGTGGAGTACCCTATGCCAATTTATCCCCTGTATTAATACCATGGGATCCACAATTTATACACCTGTTCCTTAGCGTATGACTTATCCTGTCTCCGTATGGCTTATCCTGTCATGTCCTTAGTTTAAATGCCCCCTCGTTGTCAATGTATACAGGCAATGTGTGCATCAAAGGATTCTTCTATTTTATGCACAACATCGTGCAGGGCAGTCTCCACCGACCTTCCTTCGACATAGGCATGATGTATGTGTCACTGGATGTCTTACTCTTTATCAGGGTATTCACAATGTGTTACATGGTTTTGAGAAGAAAGGTTCTGTAGGTCGCAAAACTTGCCTATCCGGGATTGAGTATAAATACCATCCTTGACTCCTGCCAGTCTTTGGAGTGCATGCCAGTTCCATGCTAGCTATAAAAATGACGACAAGATGAGGCGTCGGATATTTGGCCTCTTTCTGTAGTAAATGCAAATTTGCCCATGAACATTTCATTAAGGAACTGGGGCAAACTTCTCACAAATCAATGGGTGCTGTCCGATTCAATTTTAAGCTCAATGATAAGGGACCTCCTTTTTATAGCCGAGACTGAACGGCGTGCCGCAGAGCGACACCTCTTTGGGGAGAAGTTTTTACATGGCAAAGTACCTTCCAAATGTGGCCAGCATTAGGAGGGGATAACCACCGCTGAAAAATTTGCGGATGTTCCTGCCAGGATTCAGTATTTTAAGCTCAATGAAAAGGCACCTCCTTTTTAAAGCCGAGACTGAACAGCGTGCCGCAGAGCGACACCTCTTTGGGGAGAAGCTTTAACATGGCAAAGTACCTCCCAAATTTGGCCAGCATTAGGAGGGAATAACCACCGCTGAAAAATTTGCGGATGTTCCTGCCAGGATTCGAACCCAGGCGTTTAGCGTCATAGTGCGGAAATATTCCATCAGGTCCGGGTGCCTTAAATGGAAGCTCCTTAAGGCTTCCTTGCCATAAATTCCGTTATGATAAACCTTCGATCAATCTCATTATTCCAAGATTCCGGTGTCTCCGCAGGTCCCGTCGTATCCTGTGGAAAATGCATTTTCATCAAAAGCCTCAACATGTCCTCCGTTGTTTCTGCTCTCACTCCCATGTCATCTGCTAACGTTTCAGTTTGGACATGGATTTTTCGGAGAAGCTGTTTCATCTTGGCGATGTTATTATAGCTTCCACCAGGAAGCATATTTTGCAGCTCTGATAATCTTATTGTGTTCCTTGAGTCGTGTGTAATACACAACCCAATAAATTTGCGGTTTTTTACGACTTGATCCGTTATGAAGTATGCGGACTTCTTTCCCAATGGAACGAATCTCTCCGGTCATTCAGGGGTTTTCTTGGGCTGATTTCTTTTCTCGAAGAGGACAACTGTCTTCAGAAGACCCCAGTATTGCATTCGTAATCCTGTTGACATTGTCTTGAATGCCTTCTATGCTTGGACATTCTAAATCATCTTTCCCAAGTCTTTTTCTGAGTAGTCTTCCGAATTTAGTCCAGTTGGTTTTCAAGTTATTAGGGAAGCTTTTCGTATTTGGCGCTGACCATGCTATTCTAAACCTAGGTTAGGTTAGGTTACATTGAAAAGGGGGTGCGAATATTAATCCACCCCATGCCACTATGGATGTACCTAAGCCAGTAATCGGCTTGTTGGGCGCTCTAAATACTAAACCTAATGTAGCGATGATAAGGGAAGGAGTGCTCCACATTTCCCAATTAAGAGAATTTTTGTGATTTCTGTTAAATTTTTGGGATAAGAATTTTAAGTTTCTTTCTCATTTATCCTACATAGAGCATATTAAAGCATTTCAATCAAATTAGGATGCCAAAATGCGAGCAAATGCTAATCACTTTGCTTTTCTTCTGTTAATGAGAAATATCGAACTCTAGCGATTCGGGTTTTTCAGAGTGTAACCACCACATAGTGACACATATTAGATATCCGCCTTCCAGGAACTTCAAGGAAGTCATGCTGCTAAGTTAGGGTTTCCTCATAATGTCAAGTGACAAAACAGCATTACACTTCCGCAAAATGGTCTGTGTTGTACATCTCTTTATGTGTGCCCCTCCGTATGTCTGTCTGTCCTTCCAATCATTTCCACTCCAACTGTCTTAGCCTGCTTAATACTGATAATTTTTCTGTTATTTCCAGATGGCACACAGAGCAAGAAGACCCAAAACAAAATTTGATAATTTTTTTCTTCTTTTTCAAATTATGTAATATTGGGGAAGATGGTCGGTCGGTCGTGAGGATGATGGCATCAGCATCAGCGTCGGTGTGGATGGTTATGATGTTTTACCGCCGCCATTGGAAATGCCAACAATGATTATATGAACGGGTTTTCCTTTGACACCACCACCACCACCACCGTCGCCATCGCCATAGCCATGGCCATTACCATTATCGTTCATTCCCATGAATCCTATGCTAATGCCAATTTTTATGTTTATTCACTTCCATTGGATTGAAATTTGCAGCCACATGAGGACTACGAGCAAAGGGTTTGCCTGGTTTGAGCAAGAAAATCCCAGAAAAATCTTTTCAAAAAATACCTCAAATCGCTATGGAATTCAAATGACATCATTTTCGCGTATGAGATTATGGAGCAGGTGGCAATAGATTGCGATTAGGTGACACCAAATTGGTAATGAGTTTTTTTCTTTGCTCTGCATGGGAAAGGATAACGCAGATTTAAGGTATGTTCAAATGCAGAGAAATGGAATTTCGCTTTCAATTTCTCATTACCGAACAATTTTATGTGCGACAGGTTATTTATAGGGATGATGAAAGGGAACGTTGGATACCAAGAAAGGGTTATGAGTGGTTTTAACTTAGCAAAGTCCAAGGAAATCTTGGTTTCTTCTTTATATCAAATGTAGGAACAAAAACCACCTTGTGACATCACCTGGAGTAGCCCCAACAGCAACAATGCAGTCAAGATTACGCGACAGACCAAGCTTGATATTGGGAGAAAAACGTCTATCCCGCGCGAAGAAGAGAAATTTAACAAGTAAAAGCGATAATAATTGCGACCTCTAGAGGCCCAAGAAGTTCAGATCCCAGATCGGTTTATATGGCAGCTATATCAGGATATGAACTGATTTGAACCTTATTTGACACAGTTGTTAGGTATCATAAAAAAATACTTCGTGCGAAATTTCATTCCAATCGGATTAGAATTGCGCCCTCTAAAGGCTCAAGAAGTCAAGACCCAAGATCGGTTTATATGGCAGCTATATCAGGTTATTGACCGATTTGAACCATACTGAGCACAGTTGTTGGAAATCATAACAAAACACGTTGTGCAAAATTTCATTCCAATCGGATTAGAATTGCGCCCTCTAGAGGCTAAAGAAGTCAAGACCCAAGATCGGTTTATATAGCAGCTATAACAGGTTATGGACCGATTTGAACCATACTTGGCACAGTTGTTGAATATCATAACAAAATACTTCGTGCAAAGATTCATTCAAAGCGGATAAGAATTGCGCCCTCTAGAGGCTTAAGAAGTCAAGACCCAAAATCGGTTTATATGGCAGCTATATCAGGATATGAACCGATTTGAACCTTATTTGACACAGTTGTTAGGTATCATAAAAAAATACTTTGTGCAAAATTTCATTCCAATCGGATTAGAATTGCGCCCTCTAGAGGCTCAAGAAGTCAAGACCCCAGATCTGTTTATATGACAGCTATATCAGGTTATGGACCGATTTGAACCATACTTGGCACAGTTGTTGGAAATCATAACAAAACACATTGTGCAAAATTTCATTCCAATCGGATTAGAATTGCGCCCTCTAGAGGCTCAAGAAGTCAAGACCCAAGATTGGTTTATATGGCAGCCATATCAAAACATGGACCGATTTGAACCATACTTAGCGCAGTTGTTGGAAGTGATACCAAAACACCAGTCTCATGACGAAATTAGTATACCCCCATCCTATGGTGGAGGGTATAAAAAGACGTTAGTGTTAGCGAATGTAGATTAAAGAGGAGTCCGAATATGTGTAAACTGGCTTTAAGGCTTGGGCCACTTCATGTCGAGGAGAACGCATTAAACACTCGCGCTTTTTGCAGTCATGCTGTCTGGTTTAACCCCCTCGCGATGAGGTAAATCTTAGTGCCCCGCATCGATGGAAGTCGTGGGAGTGGAAATTACGGACATATTCAGAGTTGGTAAATATTTTATCCTCAGAAACCAATTCTACCTGTGCAGCAAGGTGTTATGTCGAGTCCGTCCTAACAGAATATGGAATAATGTGGCCCCACAAATCAGATGAGGCATCCCACCGAGTTCCTAATGTCTTCGCCGTGATACAATCATCAAGACGCAAAAGATCCTTACAGAGAAGCTGTCCAGGAGGAAGATCTGAGAAGATCTCTCTGAAATGGGATTCATTCCCCTTATCGGTTTATCGGTCTATATAGCAGCTAAAGGGTGATTTTTTTGAGGTTAGGATTTTCATGCATTAGTATTTGACAGATCACGTGGGATTTCAGACATGGTGCCAAAGAGAAAGATGCTCAGTATGCTTTGACATTTCATCATGAATAGACTTACTAACGAGCAACGCTTGCAAATCATTGAATTTTATTACCAAAATCAGTGTTCGGTTCGAAATGTGTTCATTCACCGTAACGTTGCGTCCAACAGCATCTTTGAAAAAATACGGTCCAATGATTCCACCAGCGTACAAACCACACCAAACAGTGCATTTTTCGGGATGCATGGGCAGTTCTTGAACGGCTTCTGGTTGCTCTTCACTCCAAATGCGGCAATTTTGCTTATTTACGTAGCCATTCAACCAGAAATGAGCCTCATCGCTGAACAAAATTTGTCAAAATTTGAACACATTTCGAACCGAACACTGATTTTGGTAATAAAATTCAATGATTTGCAAGCGTTGCTCGTTAGTAAGTCTATTCATGATGAAATGTCAAAGCATACTGAGCATCTTTCTCTTTGACACCACGTCTGAAATCCCACGTGATCTGTCAAATACTAATGCATGAAAATCCTAACCTCAAAAAAATCACCCTTTATATCTAAATATAGTGGTGGGAGGCTTAGAACTGCATACTATTCCAAATTTCAGCGAATTCGGGTAATAAATAAAGCTTTTATGGGCTTCGGACCCTTTATCGCGAGATCGGTCTATATGACAGCTATATCTAAATATAGTCCGATCTGAATCACATTGACGTCAGATGTCGGGAGGCTTAAAATAACCCACAGTTTTAAATTTTAGCGAAATCGGGTAATAAATAAAGCATTTATGGGCTTCGTACCCTTTATCGGGAGATCGGTCTATATGACATCTATATCTAAATATAGACCGATCTGAACCATATTTAGGTCGGATGTCGGTGGGGCTTAAAATAGCCCACAGTTTTAACTTTCAGCGAAATCGGGTTATAAATAAAGCTTTTATGGGCTTCAGACCCTTTATCGGCAGATCGGTCTATATGACAGATAGATCTAAATATAGTCCGATCTGTAACATATTTGGGTCGGTTATTGGGAGGCTTAAAACTGCATACTATTCCAAATTTCAGCGAATTCGGTTAATAAATAAAGCTTTTATGGCCTTCAGACCCTTTCTCGGCAGATCGGTCTATATGACAGCTATATCTAAATATAGTCCGATCTGAACCACATTGACGTCAGATGTCGGGAGGCTTAAAATAGCCCACAGTTTTAACTTTCAGCGAAATCGGTTAAAAAATAAAGCTTTTATGGGCTTCGGACCCCTTTATCGGGAGATCGGTCTATATGGCAGCTATATCTAAATATGGTCCAATCTGAACAATATTTGGGTCAGTTGTCGGGAAGCCTTACTACTACTCACTGTTTAAAATTTCAGCAAAATCGGATGAAAAATAAAGTTTTTATGGGCATTAGAGCCTTTATCCGAAAATCGGTCTATATAGCAGCCATATCCAAATATGGTCCGATTTGGCCCGTTCAAGAACTTAACCAGCGTGCATCAAAAATACGTATCTGTGCCAAATTTCAGCTCAATATCTCAATTTTTGAAGGCTCTAGAGTGATTACAACAGGCGGATAGATAGACGGACTGACACACGGACATCGTTAGATCGTCTTAGAATTTTACGACGATCCGAATTTATATACTTTGTAGGGTCGAAAATTAATATTTCAATGTATTGCAAAGGGAATGGCTAAATGAATATACCCTCTATCCTATGGTGGTGGGTATGAAAAAAGGTGCGCAGTTTACACCTAAAAGGTGACTGTGCTTAGTTCGCAATCCTGGATACAGTCATTTGGACTCCTTCGGTGTAGTATGCGTTGGGAAGCCCTATGTCGAGAATTCATCGGGATCTGTTTGCACATCTGCATTATATCCCCATTAGAGACGTAGGGAGAAACCTCCATTTTAAAAATTAGAACAATCAAAAATCAAACCCATGGCTTTGTTGAAGGACATCCTCCTGTTGCTGGAAAGTATAGGGTTGCCCAAAAAGTAATTGCGGATTTTTCATATAGTCGGCGTTGACAAATTTTTTCACAGCTTGTGACTCTGTAATTGGATTCTTTCTTCTGTCAGTTATCAGCTGTTACTTTTAGCTTGCTTTAGAAAAAAAGTTTAAAAAATCCGCAATTACTTTTTGGGCAACCCAATATTATACCCAGCAGCTGATGGTCGGTATAGCGGCGACAAGGATTGCCTAGACCCCATTCCGGATGACAGTGTAGAGTTTAGACCGTCTGGTCAGAATTAGGACAGTGTAAAATGGTCGGTCTCTCTCCAAATTCACCCCACCTTTCAAAATATATTTCATTTTTTACTTCTTCTGCTCTTCATTTCGTATAAAAATGTTTTTTTTCCCCCATTCTCCATACGACTTGATTTGTGACTATATTTAGCTTTTTATCACTTCCCTTTGGCACCAGCTTTTGACCTACCCTAATAA
Organism: Stomoxys calcitrans; assembly: GCF_963082655.1. Classification (NCBI taxonomy): domain Eukaryota; kingdom Metazoa; phylum Arthropoda; class Insecta; order Diptera; family Muscidae; genus Stomoxys; species Stomoxys calcitrans. Next base: position 122,702,517 of record NC_081556.1, read on the forward strand.
CTGGTTGGCAACAAATGCCGCATGCTATGACAATTTTATTGCAATAAGCCGCTATTATTAACATTTCGCCATAAAACCGCCGTTGATTTGTAGCGATTTTATTCAATCGCATATTTTTTTGTTTTCATCACCCCGAAAAGACAATACAACAAATTTGTCCATCGAAGCAGAGGCGATGATGATGAGCATCATCATCATCATCTGCTATTTTTCTGATATTTTTACCATACATGAAAGACAATAGAAACAAGTGTTGTGATGTAACGTTATATTGGCATTTGAATTTGCATTTGCATTTGAATTGGAATTTGTTTTTAAATCACAAAAATGCCGTTGTAAAATCGTTATTGGGGCGACATCATCAGCACCATTATCTTCCGGACTTCAGACATGACTTTGAACAATACGCACATATATTAATTGTTGGCACAATCGCGTCTGCGACGATTGTTATGGATCGCTTGCTAGTTTGGTCAATGGGCGCCCTGTTTTAACAGACATTCCATATGAGGCGGGTAATTATTTCTCAACCCCAAGCCAAATCTGGCAATTCAATCTTTGGTAACGGCTTAAAGGCATTTAAAGATGCTCTTTTAAAGGTGTTGTAATTGTATGAATAAAGAGAAACGTCCGTCTAGCCTAGCCTAGTCTAGCCCGTAAGTCGATCAGTTAGCCGGGCAAATTTGAATAGAAAAATCTTCAAAATTCCAATGGCAAAAATTGGCCACACTGAATGTCGAATAGTGAGAGAAAAATACAAAAATAACGCTTAGGCAAGAGCATATGTTGGATGGAAGTAAATTGTTTATACCCTACCCAAGATTCATCATTTCAGAGATTCGAACCAATGATAAGGAAACTTTATTTAAAGATGATAAGTAGTCATACTTTTTTTAGGAAAATTTTTCATTGGTTTAAGACATTTTCCTTGATATTAAGAATTTTTTATTTCAAATGATTAATAAATCCTAAACTTTGCGTCTTGTGGATAATAACAAAAATTTTAAATTAAGGTTAAAACATCGTTGAAAGTTAGAAAATTGACTTTGGGACAAGCCAACAGTGAACCTTAGTTAAAGATGCCAAATATGAATCGCTATTCATCGCTAAAATCCTAGCAATAAGCAAAAGTCTAAAATTTTGGAACAACGTTCTTTTCTGTGTGATAGAGTGCCGAGGATATGTTAAGAACATTTTTACATCTACCACCGAAGGATGGGCTATATTCAGTTTGTCATTCTGTTTGCCATACATCGAAATATTCATTCCCGACCCTATTATGTAGGTAAAGGGTTTTGCAATAAGGACTTGACAACTTTGATTTGTGAACGCACCCTTATATTAATCATCGAACTGTCACTGTCAATTTATTCCGTAAACTCAGCGCTTTCATCATATACGAACGAACAACGTCTGAAAATCATAAAAATTTACTACCAAAATTCAGAGTCGGTGATAGCTACTTTAAGAAAAAAAAACCATCTTTCTATTGACGAAGCTCATTTTTGGATTAACGGGTTCTTCAATAAACGAAATATAGTTATTGGTCAGGTGGAAATCCATATGCGCTTCACGAGCTTACAGGTGAAAATCCACATGTGCTTCACCAGTTAACACTTCATCCACAAAAAATGTTTGATTGCTGCGGTTTGCATGCCGGCGGTGTCATTGGGCCATACTACTTCGTCAACGACATCACATTACCACGAATGAAAAACGCTATCGCATTACGCTTACTGATTATTTCTGACCTGAACGTAAAGATATGAACCTGGACGAGATGAAAATCCACATGTGCTTCATCAGTTAACACTTCATCCACAAAAAATATTTGACTGATGCGGTTTGCAAGCCGGCGGTGTCACTGGGCCATACTACTTCGTCGACGGCATCACGTTACCACGAATGAACAACGCTATCGCATCATGCTTACTGATTATTTCTGACCTGAACGGGAAGATATGGACCTGGACGAGATGAAAATCCACATGTGCTTCACTAGTTAACACTTCATCGACAAAAAATATTTGATTGATGCGGTTTGCATGACGGCGGTGTCATTGGACCATAATACTTCGTCGACGACATCACGTTACCACGAATGAAAAACGCCATCGCATCATGCTTAAAGATTATTTCTAATCTGAAAGGGAAGATATGGACCTGGACGAGATGAAAATCCACATGTGCTTCACCAGTTAACACTTCATCCACAAAAAATATTTGATTGATGCGGTTTGCATGCCGGCGGTGTCATTGGGCCATACAACTTCGTCAACGACATCAGATTACCACGAATGCAAAACGCTATCGCACCATGCTTACTGATTATTTCTAATCTGAAAGGGAAGATATGGACCTGGACGAGATGAAAATTTACATGTGCTTCACCAGTTAACACTTCATCGACAAAAAATATTTGATTGATGCGGTTTGCATGCCGGCGGTGTCATTGGGCCATACTACTTCGTCAACGACATCACGTTACCACGAATGAAAAACGCCATCGCATCATGCTTACAGATTATTTCTGACCTGAACGTAAAGATATGGACCTGAACGAGATGAAAATCCACATGGGCTTCACCAGTTAACACTTCATCCACAAAAAATATTTGACTGATGCGGTTTGCAAGCCGGCGGTGTCACTGGGCCATACTACTTCGTCGACGACATCACGTTACCATGAATGAACAACGCTATCGCACCATGCTTACTGAATATTTCTGACCTAACGTAAAGATATGGATATGGACGAGATGTGGTTTCAACAGGACTTTACAATCGATTAATGGAAGAGCAGAGTTGATGGGCGTGTTATCTCAAGAAATGGCCGAGTCGATTGGCCGCCTCTTTCGTGAGATTTGACACCCCTAGAGCATTTTCTTTGCGCCTACGTCAACTCATTGGTCTATGTCAACAAGCCGACGACATTGGAAGAGCTCAGAGACAACATTGGAAGGGAATTGCGACGTCTTATGAAATGTGTCGCCAAGTCATCGAAAATTGGGTCCAACGTATTGACAGATGAAAACGCGCCCGCGATGGTCATATGTACGAAGTCGAGTTCTATTCATAAATGTCTTGACTGTACTTTGCGTGTTATTTAAAAACAAGTAAAAGCGTGTTAAGTTTGGCCGAGCCGAATCTTGGGAACCCACCACCATGGACTCTGCTAAAAATGTATACAAAATAAATTAAGTTTTAGGGCATAAATTTATTCTACATACCAAACATCTGTCAAACCAGCAAAAATTAAAGATTCTAGGAACCAAACGAGGATGATTGAGAGACCGGTTTACATGGGAGCTATATCAGGATATAGACCGATTTCGGCCGTACTTGGTACAGTTGCTGGAAGTCATAACAACAACTTGTAACAACTTGTCTTCCAACAAAGTATGGTCGGAGTCGGTCTATTACCCTGATATAGTTTCCATATAAACCGATCTACCGATATGACTTCTAGAGCCCCTGGAAGCCTCAATTTTCATCCGATTTGGCTGAAATTTTACACATAGTATTCTGTTCTGACTCGAGAGGAGAGTGTCCGTGAGGAGTCAGGTGGCACTGGCTCTTAATTAAATACTGAGTGCCAATGATACTCGAGATGACAAGGTGAGTTATTGGCGCCTTCAAATAACCAATGGCCAATATCAGCCTCTATTCCCATGTTATGGGTTGCTGGAGGCGAGCGTCAGATCTTGAAGCAAGCGGCTCAACGAGAGATACATGTGCAATACCACAAAACCCATGCGGTTGGGGCGCCAAATGAAGGAGAGGTATCGGAAGAAAAGGAGAGAGGAGACACATCTATTCCGCAGAAAGAAAAAGAAAAATTAAATGGAAAGACGTGTGTGTAACCGTATTGTGGTGTACAGGAGTCAGAATGAAGTCCGGAAAGTCTACCAAAAGAACTAAATATCAAACCGATGGTTTGGTGCAGGCACATCCTCCTGCAGAGACAAAGAAGGAAATCTGGTAACTGACACAGATAACATGCTGAGGATATGGAAAGAACATTTTGCCCAACTGCTAGTGTCTGACGTTGTCCGAGGATACCGCAGAACCATTCATTGATGATGGTATAGAATATTTACCTCTTAGTCAGAATGAGGTCCAGGTAGCAGTGATCCGACTAAAGAACAACAAGGCAGCAGTAGCCGACGGGTTACCCGCTGAACTATTTAAGCCCAAAGGCGACACGCTAATAAGGCGTATGCTTCAGTTTATCTGCGCAATCTGGCTAGAAGAACGCACACCCGATGATTGGAACCTCAGCTTACTATGTCCCCTACACAAGAAAGGAGACAAGAAGGAATGTGATCTGTAAGATCTGTAAGGGATCTGTAAAGAGGCACTCGAACCACCAAGGGTCTTGAGATTGTTCACTTTCAATCTCGTTGAGACCTCAGCTCCAACCATTCTACTCAAAGCGTTATCTTCACTGTTTTTTTTTCGATTCCATCCCACTATGTGGTGGTGGGTTAAAAAATCCCCAACATAATTTCAAGTCTTTTTGCTGGAATCAGTGGCAACATCTTTAATTTAATTTCAGAATGAGTTATTCTTCATTAAATGTTACCGCTTTCTTACAAATCAATCCTTTAAGTCATAACAACCCATATCGAAATAATGGTGTAGCGTATTGAAATGGCAAAGAAGAAGAAATGAAGACACACTAAAGACATTTTTTTACAGCCATTCATAAATTAATGATTACATTTAAAATTCAAATTATGTTAGTGCTTCCACCTCCTCTCTTCCTACCTGCAATCGCACACAACACCTTCGTCACTTCTCTAGGGGCAGAGCTCTTGAAGCATATTTGCCAACACCTTTTCATAGGTGAACCAACGAGTTTTCGCCGATATACCGGCAGCTGGGGCAGCATCTACAACATGGCATTTTGCTGTAACACTGACAAATTTTGTAACATGAATTTGTTATTATTACGAGTGATTGTATTTGAAAATTAATAAATTATTAAACATAATGGTAGTGAGTTATCTAATATACTTTTGAACACTTTGGCGAGAGGGCGAGAAGGCGGGGAGTGTGGGGTATTAAAACTGTCATACACCGCAACACCTATCTCCATCATTATTTCCATATTTCAATTTGTAGTCTATTTAAGTGGCTTTTCGAGGAATTTCTTTGGTGGAGTTTTCAAAGCTACACTAAAAAAACAAGAGATCATCATCGTCATCATCATCATTATTTTTGGATGGCATTGCCATCCGGCTGCGGTCCGTTTTAATTATTTATAAAATGGTTAACTTTTGTTGGTGCCTACGCATATCGCTCGTCGCCTATAGCTTTTTGTGAAATGTTTATTTTGTTCATTTGACCATGTGATGACAGTAGTCTCCCAGGGGCCTAAAGTCCATTTGGACTACAACAACGCTGAGCCTACTCGGCTCAGTGTCTCTGTTGAGTGGCCAACGTGTGGTCGCTTTTTGCCGGAACGGTCATTTATCAATTATTTAGCCATTGCCTTCATCGGTGTCATAGTTAACTTTTTATTTTTTTCCCCGTTTTTTTTTTTTTTTTTTTTTATTAAATTAAAAGAATAGCCTTTGTATTAATTTATTATCGGTTTGTCTGGGGAAATTGGTGAAATATTATTTGTATTTCGATATCAATCGTAATGCATTGAATATTCGAAGTCATTTTTCCCCATAACTTTTCCATTAATAAGTGGATTAAATTTTAAATAATTTATTATGATGATGATAGGTGGGTGGGTGAAAACGATGACAGCTTTTTGGAAGGATTTTTGGCTTAAAAAGGTAATTTTTGATATAAAGTGAAAAATGGATTAGAATATTTGTATACCCTACACCACTACGGTGGTTCAACACCCTATACCACAGTAGTGGTGTAGGGTATAAAAATATTCCAATCCATTTTTCACTTTATATCAAAAATTACCTCTTTAAGCCAAAAATCCTTCCAAAAAGCTGTCATCGTTCTCACCCACCCACCTATCATCATCATAATAAATTATTTAAAACTGAGTGTATTTGTTTGTAACACCCAAAAGGAAGAGAGATAGACCCATTGATAGGTATACCGATCAACTCAGAATGACTTTCTGATTCGATTTAGCTATGTCCGTCTATCTGTCTGTCCGTCCGTCCGTCCGTCTGTCTGTCCATGTTAATTTGTGTACAAAGTACAGGTCGCAGTTTTCATCCTATCGTCTTCAAATTTGGTACAGGCATGTTTTTCGGCCAAGAGATGCAGCCCATTGAAATTGGAAAAAATCGGTTCAGATTTGGATATAGCTCCCATATATATGTTCGTCCGATTTTTAGTAATCATGCAATAAAGTGGTCATTTGTTTGCCTATTCTCTCGAAATTTGGCAGGAAGGATTTTTTTACGACTCTCGATATTACTGGTGAATTTCATGGCAATCGGTTCAGATTTAGATATAGCTCTCATATATGTATATATCGCCCGATTTTCACTCCTAGAGCCACAGCAAGCACATTTATTGACCAATCTTGCCAAAACATTGTACAACGCTTTCGTCGATGACTACCACAATGTACAAAAAGTTTGGTCAAAATCGGTTCAAATTTAGATATAGCTCCCACATATATATGTTCGTCCGATTTGCAGTTATATTGCAATAAAATGGTCTTTTGTTAACCGATTATCTTGAAATTCGGCAAGAGGCGCTTTTTCTTGACTCACAAAATTACTGGTGAATTTCATGGAAATCGGTTCAGATTTAGATATAGCTCTCATATATAAATATAGCCAGACTTTCACTTCAATAGCCACTGCAAGCGCATTGTTTGACCAATCTTGCCAAAATTTTGCGAAACGCTTTCCTCGACGATCGCCACAGTATCTGAGAAGTTTGCTCGAAATCGGTTCAGATTTAGATATAGCTCTCATATATATGTTTCATCCGATTTTGAGAAATATTGCAAAAACGTGATCATTTGTTATCCGATTCTGTCGAAATTTTGCAGGGAGGATTTTCTTATGACTCTCAATATTACTGGAGAATTTTCAAGAAATCGGTTCTGATTTAGATATAGCTGTCTTATATATATATATCGCCCGATTTCACTTTAAGAGCTACTGCAAGCGTATTTTTTGACCAATCTTGCCAAAATTGTGCACAACGCTTTCCTCGACGACCAACACAATATCTGAGAAGTTTGCTCGAAATTGGTTCAAATTTAGATATAGCTCCCATATATATGCTGGTCCGATTTTGAGAAATATCCCAATAAAGTGGTCATTTGTTTGCCTATTCTCTCGAAATTCGGCAGGAAGGATTTTTTTACGAATCACGATATTACTGGTGAATTTCATGGAAATCGGTTCAGATTTAAATATAGCTCTCATATATATATTTCGTCCGATTTTAACTTCTAGAGTCACAGCAAGCGCATTGTTTGACCAATCTTGCCAAAATTTTGCGAAACACTTTCCTCGACGACTGCCACAGTATATGAGGAGTTTGCTCGAAATCGGTTCAGATTTAGGTATAGCTCCCACATATATATGTTCGTCCGATTTTGAGAAATATTGCAAACAAGTGCTCATTTGTTATCCGATTCTGTCGAAATTTTGCAGGGAGGATTTTCTTATGACTCTCAATATTACTGGAGAATTTTCAAGAAATCGGTTCTGATTTAGATATAGCTGTCTTATATATATATCGCCCGATTTCACTTTAAGAGCTACTGCAAGCGTATTTTTTGACCAATCTTGCCAAAATTGTGCACAACGCTTTCCTCGACGACCAACACAATATCTGAGAAGTTTGCTCGAAATTGGTTCAAATTTAGATATAGCTCCCATATATATGCTGGTCCGATTTTGAGAAATATCCCAATAAAGTGGTCATTTGTTTGCCTATTCTCTCGAAATTTGGCAGGAAGGATTTTTTTACGAATCACGATATTACAGGTGAATTTCATGGAAATCGGTTCAGATTTAAATATAGCTCTCATATATATATTTCGTCCGATTTTAACTTCTAGAGTCACAGCAAGCGCATTGTTTGACCAATCTTGCCAAAATTTTGCACAACGCTTTCCTCGATGACTATCACTATATACAAGGAGTTTGGTCAAAATCGGTTCAGATTTAGGTATAGCTCCCACATATCTATTTGGTTGCCCAAAAAGTAATTGCGGATTTTTCATATAGTCGACGTTGACAAATTTTTTCACAGCTTGTGACTCTGTAATTGCATTCTTTCTTCTGTCACTTATCAGCTGTTACTTTTAGCTTGCTTTAGAAAAAAAGTGTAAAAAAAGTATATTTGATTAAAATTCATTCTAAGTTTTATTAAAAATGCATTTACTTTCTTTTAAAAAATCCGCAGTTACTTTTTGGGCAACCAAACCATCCAAATCGCTTTAAAAAAATCCAACAACTTGCGAATGTTCGCATCCGGTAAATTAGACAACTAATCAAAGAAATGAGAACCTACAGTGGAACCCGTTCTGACTGCCAGTAAGGAACACACACACAGTAGATGTCCTATAGTCTTTTCTTCCTCACAACTTCGGCAAAAGTCGTTACTGGCAACATTCAGTCTGCAGAATGTTTTCCGATAAGACAGTGATCTGTCATGACGGACACAATAATTGAGACATCGGTTCTAACCAATGACAGCAAAGCGGTAGACCACTTCAAGTCTAGATTAGGCCAAATAATTTTGGAATGCTCACAGCCTTCCCTTTGTAAACATCTATCATTCGTTGCCCCCCGAGCCTGATCCTGAAGACATAGCTTAGGTTACGTTGAAAAGAGGGTACAGATATTAATCCACTCCATGCCACTATGGATATACACCTAAGCCAGTAATCGGTTTGTTGTGCGCTCTAAAAACTATAAATGAACCTCTAAAAAGAAAATTTTAAGTTAGGAATTCCGTGATATTACAAAATCCTTAATTGTTCTCAATACCACTCCCCTAAGTTGGTTTAGGTCTGGTATTGTGTCTCCACTTAAGTACCGCTATCTGTTATACGCGAAAGCCGGGCAATGACAAATGAAATGTTCCAATGTCTCATCATCTTCCCCGCATGCCCTACACATGTCATCACCTGCCGCACCGATTTTACATAAGTGAGCTCGTAGTCCTTTGTGTCCCATTATGATACCGAAAGCTATACTGACCCTCTTCTTACTTGCTTTCAGTAATAGACCCATCTTCTCACGATCTGGATCCCTCCATAGGATTTTCATCGTCCTACCGACCGTTTCGCTTCCACAATGTTGCATGCGCCCACTCCCTTAAGTCGGACTGCGTCGACCAGAACCGTCTTCTGGTTAACCAAGTTTATTGACGTCAGTCCTCTGAACTTCACCGCCAAATCGTCTGCCCTTTCATTTCCCCCCACTCCGTTATGGCCCGGCACCCAAACGATGCGTATTTTCCTATCCTCAAAGAAGGCGTTAATCTCCTTCTTACACTGCAAAACTGTTGGTGACCTTACTATCCTGCTTGTTATTGCCCTTATGGCAAATTTACTGTCGGTTAAGATGTTCATACTCGACATCCTCGCGTTAGCACCACATCACTTCAAGCATTCCGTGATCGACCGGATCTCCGCCTGCAGGACCGTATTATGGTCAGCCAGTCTACAACAGATCTTAGTCCCTGGGTTCTCAATGTAGGAGTGTCCTCTAGTTTTGATCCATCGGTGTTACATGATCTTCCAGATGGCAATACTAGGGTTCCGTCAATCCAAGACTGTCCCGATAACATAGACATAGCTTATATGTCGCTAGACGCACAACCACAGATTCCAGTTTGCAAGCTTGTCCACTTTACAATTCCCTGGGATATCTCTGTGCCTTGACACCCAGAACAGGTGAAGATTGAATTGTTCAGTCATGTTATTAAAAAATCTGCGACAGCCGACGGCGGTTTTTGTGTTCAGTAATACGTTCTCCAAGGGTTTAATGACTGACTTGCTGTCTGAGAAGATATTTATGCCAAATGTCTTCATGACATTATACCATTCCACCACGTCCTTAATTGCAAGGATCTCCGCTTGATACACACTGCAGTGGTCGGTTAATCTTTTCGATATGACCAGTTCTAGATGTTTAGAGTACGCCATAAAGCCCACCTGGTCGTCTAGTTTGCGACTATCCGTATAGAATGTGTATGTGACTTCTGTTACCAGGGATATCGTGGTACCAATCGGTTCTATCAGGAATAGTGGTACAGTAATTTTTATCATAAAGCGGCTCAGGAAGGGTGTAATCCACACTGCCTGGAACATCGGATCAATTAATAAAATGAAGCATTAAGCAGTGCATCAGTTGGTGTCGTGCTCAGTGCAGCTGTGATGCACATACAAGCCATCCTTTGGATCCGCTTATGTATTAAGCAGTAGGTGGACTTTTGAAGCGCCGTCCAGCAGACCACAACACCATATAGCATTATAGGTCTGACAGCTGCAGTATATACCCAATACATGACGCGCGGTCTATGTTATAGTAGAGAGTGACAGAGGAAAACCCGACAGCAGCAGAATAACGAAAGAGGCAAAGCGGATATATTGTTATTGTTGTTATATGTTGGCTTTCAAACAGTGCCTTTTAACAATTAATTTGTATTTTGGGTCGTTGAGATTCAAAATAAATTGTTGCAGAAAAATTAACAAATTTCGTAGTCGCTTTTTCGACCAAAGTTGTGGTACTATGCCATGTAAAAAGCTTCTTCCCAAAGAGATGTCACACCACGGCATGCCGTTCGGACTTGGCTATAAAAAGGAGGCCTCTAATCATTGAGCTTAAACTTGAATCGGACAGCACTCATTGACATGGGAGAAGTTTGCCCCTGTTCCTTAATGGAATGTTCATGGACAAATTTGCCTATTTCACTATAGGATGGGGAGTTCCCAAACAGAGTTTGTACTCCCCCAAAAAAAGGGGTACCCCATAAAGTATATTAACTTTATATCGTAATTTTTGGGTTGCCCAAAAAGTAATTGCGGATTTTTTAAAAGAAAGTAAATGCATTTTTAATAAAACTTAGAATGAACTTTAATCAAATATACGTTTTTTACACTTTTTTTCTAAAGCAAGCTAAAAGTAACAGCTGATAACTGACAGAAGAAAGAATGCAATTACAGAGTCACAAGCTGTGAAAAAATTTGTCAACGCCGACTATATGAAAAATCCGCAATTACTTTTTGGGCAACCCAATACATTAAAAGTCATCCTAATCAATGAGCCCCTAGAGGGCTACATATGTCTATGTCCTTTCACGACAAGCAACTATTAAACGTCCATTCAATGAATTTTTAGGCATAGTATGCATTGGTCAAACCATCACTTACCAGAATCCGTCTCTACTCCCCTTCCTATGTATTTGTGTTAACCTCTCAACTGTAGTCTGCTAAACATTTCGTTTGTGTCTCCATTATCCAAATCATCGAAATTTATTTTCACTCACTTTGACAAAACCCCACTGCATCCGAAAGTACTCGTATTTGGCAACCTAAATGACATTTCGAATGTCCATTGTCTTATTCAGAATCAATTGTTGTGACATGCTCCACTTCGCTTTGTATGGGAATTGTAAACAAAAACAGGGCCATTTGATACATCTTTCCCGTCGATTTGTTTACTACAAACATGGAGGAAAGCACTTCAATTCTAGTTTTTATTTTCAAAACAAATCTTGTTTTGAAGATGTTTTCAGCGGACAAATTTTCCAAAAACACAATAAACCCAGTAAATCCATTGTAATGCCATGGCATGGTGGCATGGCACTTTGGCCGACTGCCAATAATGGCTTTTGTACCTCATTATTGCCCACTTGCTGGGGATACCATTCAAGATGACTACTGTGATGATGATGATGATGATGATGATGATGATGATGTTGATGACTATGAAGTAGATGCACTTGATGCAATTGTTTTGCATCGCTAGCTAGCACCGGATGAAGGTTCATTTAATGGAAGACCTACTGCTGTTTGGTTAAAATGTGGCCTCATGCTTATCAAGTAGAGCAGGTAATGAATTGTAATACCAAATTCCAAGTTCCACTCAAAATGTCAATGATTTTGTGACACACACATTGAGCGAATGATAAAGTAATAAAAACAGTGAAATATTTCATTTACAGATGTATGGTAGAGTTGTATTAATTTGGAGCTGAGATGGTAAAGTTGATAAGTCGGTACATTTTGTGCCACGAAGACAGAAAAGGAACGAAAATGCCTAAGGAAATAAAATTTTGTAGAAATTTTTAGGAAAATCGGTTATTATACCCTCCACCATAAGATGGGGGGTATACTAATTTCTTGATCGTCGCGACATTTTATGTCGACGTGTTTTGATGAAATTATGAAATTTTGCACGACGTGTTTTGATATGATATCCAACAACTGTGCCAAGTATGGTTCAAATCAGTCGATAACCTGATATAGCTGCCATATAAACCGATCTTGGGTCTTGACTTCTTGAGCATCTAGAGTGCGCAATTCTTATCCGATTGAAATGAAATTTTGCACGACGTGTTTTGTTATGATATCCAACAACTGTGCCATGTATGGTTCAAATCGGTTCATAACCTGATATAGGTGCCATATAAACCGATTTTGGGTCTTGACTTCTTGAGCCTCTAGAGGGCACAATTCTTATCCGATTTGAATGAATTTTTGCACGAAGTATTTCGTTATGACATCCAACAACTGTGCCAAGTATGGTTCAAATCGGTCCATAACCTGATATAGCTGTCATATAAACAGATCTGGGGATTTGACTTCTTGAGCTTCTAGAGGGCCCAATTCCTATCCGATTTGGCTGAAATTTAGCATGACGTTTTTTATTCTTACGTTCAACAACTGTGTCAAATAAGGTTCAAATCGGTTAATAACCCGATATAGCTGCCATATAAACCGATCTGGGATCTTGACTTCTTGATCCCTAGAGGTCGCAATTATTATCCGATATGCCTGAAATTTTGTACGACGGATCCTCTCATGACCATCAACAAACGTGTTTATTATGGTCTGAATCGGTATATAGCCCGATGCAGCTCCCATATAAATCGTTCTCTCTATTTTGGTTCTTGAGCCCCCCATGGGCGCAATTCTTATTCGAATTGGCTGAAATTTTACACAGGTCTCCAACATATAATTTAATTGTGGTCCAAACCGGACCATATCTTGATATCGCTCTAATAGCAGAGCAAATCTTTTCTTATATCCATTTTTGCCTAAGAAGAGATGCCGGGAAAAGAACTCGACAAATGCGATCCATGGTGGAGGGTATATAAGGTTCGGCCGGGCCGAACTTAGCATGCTTTTACTTGTTTTTAATCTAGTAAAAGTGTGCTAAGTTCGGCCGGGCCGAATCTTAGATACCCTTCACCATGGATAACTAAGGATAATGGATAAAAATTGCTATGCTATTGGAGCCATATCAGGTTTTGGACCGATTCGGACCATACTTGATTTGTACGTTGAAGACCATAGTAGAAGACATTTTGCAAAATGTCCGCCAAATAGCATTAAGAAGTAAAATCGAGAGATCGGCATATATGGGAGCTACATCAGATTATGGACCTAATGGCACGCATGTTGTAGACCATAAGAGAAGTCGTTGAACAAAATGTCTGCCAAATTGGATAAGAATTGCGCCCTCTATAGAGGGCTATAAAAAGGTGGCCCCTTTATCATTGAGCATAAACTTGAATTGGACTGAAACTCATTGACATGTGAGAAGTTTGCCCCTGTTCCTTAGTGGAATGTTCTTGGGCAAAATTTGCATTTGCATATCAAAACATAATCCGATATGGCCCATTTACAATCCCAACCGACGCAAATTGATAGAAAATATTTGTGCAAAATCTCAAGCGCCTCAAAAGTTAGCATGCTTTCCACAGACAGACAGTCAGACGGATGGACATGGCTAGATGGACTTCAAATGTCATGGCGATCAAGAATATTTGTTGAGTCTCAGTTCAATATTTAGATGTTTTACAAATGGATTGACGAAATTAGTATACCCCATCCTATGGTGGAGCGTGTAAAAGACTAGCCGAAACGGGCCCGCTCCGCTGTGCCTTCTTTTACTCTTTAATATGCCTGCGTTCAAATCCTGGCCGCAACATCGGACAAAATTGAAAGCGGTGGTGAAGCCCCCTTAATGCTGACGACTTTTGCCATGCATGGTCATGTAAAAAATTCTCCCGAAAGAGATGTCGTTGAAGTGTGAGAAGTGTGCCCCTTCTCTGTTCCTGGGTAAATTTTTAATCCACTCCCAAATACCTTTCTTTTGGGTCCTGTGTTATCGTATAGTAAATATTTTCGGTTTAGAGAGACACTTGGCATGATCGGTAAATAAATTCTGTTTGAAGATGGGATGGTCCCCATGGACTCTGTTCCGAAAATGAGTATCAATTTCCTGATACTCAATCAATTTGAACATCAGAACAAAGCTTTTATATATTAGGGAGGTGTTTTCGGGTGGGGGAGTTCCCCAAACACATGGCTCTTCAATTGGATATCAAATTCGTTTTTTTCTCTCAAGCACATTTCGTTTGAGCTCAAATCCCTTAAATTTGAGCCCCATATTGCCACAGTCAGTAAATATGAAATGTTTGGAGGGTGTTTTGGGGCTGGGGCGGCCACCGGCACTTTGCCCTGAAAATAGATATCAAATTCGTTCTTTACTCCCAAATAGCTCCATATTGCCATAATCCGAAATGTAGTTCAGTTTAGGGGGTGCTTTAGGGCGTACCCCCCAAACACTTGGCTCCAAGATTGGATATCAAATTCGTTTTATACTCTCAAATACCTTTCATTTGAGTCCCATATTGTCATAATTGGTCAAATAAACCATTTGACTTATCTTTAGGAGGAAAAGCGCCACCTAGATTTGAACGCAAATTTTAATGTCATATTCGTAATTTACTCCCAAATACCTTTCATTTGAGTCCCATATGGGCAAGATCGGCTAATATCCCCATTTGGGGATACTTAGGGGTGGGGCGACCTCTCATTACTTGGACCTAATTTTTTATGCCATATTTGTTATCTACTGCCTTATACTTTTCGTTTGAGGCCTATATTGCCACGAACTTTGAATATATATGTGTTTTGAGAAGTTTTGGGGTTGGGGGGCCCATTGGGTACTTGGACCCAAATTTTAATACCATATTCGTTTTCTGGTCTCCAATACCTCTAATGGCGTTTTTGAACGGTGGCGTGACCCTCTATACTTCGATCTGATTTTGTATGCCAGATTTGAAATCTACTCCCGAGTACCTTTCATTTGAGACCCATATTGAAATTAACGTCCAAAATGTCTGTTTTGGGGGAGTTTTGGGGTTGGGTACTTAGACCCAATTTTTGTAATACCATATTCGTATTCTACTCTCCAATACCTTTCAATTGATACCTATATTTTGCCCATCGGTCCACTTTTGATTTTGGGTTGTGTTTTTGACATAAGGGGGAGGGTCCGTCCCCTTTCCGAAACCGACATTATACAGCCTATGTTTTCTTCGAGACCAACCTACACAATATGGGAAAATTTCGATTCAACCGTTTTTGATTCTACGAAACAAACAAAAAAACCTAGCCCCATATAGTCATGATGGGTCATATGCCCATTTAAAGCGTTTTTGGAGGGAAGGGGGACCCTCTATACTTCGATCTGATATTGTATGCCAGATTCGTCATCTACTCCCAAATACCTTTCATTTGAGGCCCATAATGACATGAACGCCCAATATGTCTGTTTGGGGGAATTTTAGAGTTGGGGCGGCCCGATGGGTACTTAGATCCAAATATTAATACCATATTCGAATTTTATTTTCCAATAATTTTCTTTTGATACCCATATTGTCCCGATCGGTCCACTTTTGATATTGGGTGGTGTTTTTGGGTTAAGGGGGAGGGTCCGTCCCCTTTTCGATACCGACAAATTATAAAGCCTATTTCTCCCTCCCGACCATATTCGCAATCTACCCCCGAAAACCTTTCATTTGAGTCCCATATTGTCCCGGTCGGTCCACTTTTATTTTTGGGTAGAACCATTGGAGTAAGGGGGAGGGTACGCCCCCCTTTCGATATCAAAAAATTATATAGCATATGTTTCCTGCCAGACCAACCGACACAGGCTGTGAACATTTCAAGGTAATCGGTTCAGACGTTTTTTGAGTCTATACAGAAAAAACAAACAAACCGACAAACAAACACAAATTCAATTTTTTATACAAGATTAACATTTCGATATGCTACAAACGGAATGAAAAAATTTATATAACTCTATTTTGCAGTGGTGGGTATAACAAAGAGTACCATTTGACCCTTAAAATCAGTCCATCATCCCCGAGCTACTTTATGCATCATGCACCTACTTACTCTAATTCGTTTACCTGCTTTAACCACATGCCTCAATCAAAAAAGGTAGCTAACGAGCTAAAAACCCAACGAACACGATGGGCCAAAAGTTGTTGTAGTCTATGTTGTTGTTGGAGATCATTGAGTTCCACAAGTGGTGATTATTACAAACAAATGTCCGCAACAATGGCAAGTGAGTGAAGAAATGCGTACGTTGATGAGGAAGAAGCAGCAACAGCAGCACCAGCCATCACACACACACACACAAACAGTGTAAACGACTGAGAAGAGAAGGACAGACAAAGATTGGCGCAAAATTTCATATATTTTTGCATTAATTAACATTTCTTCGAAAGAGCTTAAAAACAACAAAAACTCTGCCGCTTTATTGTCTGTCAACCATTGTCGGAGAGTGTGAATGTAAACAAAACAAAGTGAGTAGACAAGAGAGACGAAAACAATAACAAAAACATAATCAGTGGGAAAAGAGACTAAGGCAAAAGACAAGTGAGTCCATAAGTATCTAACAATGCTTAACGCAGAGGTAACGGCAACAACCAGAATAGCAACGTCAACGTCAACGTCAACGTCAACGTCAACGTCAAAGCCCAAGCAACAGAGACGGCAACAATGATAATTTTGTAATAATTATCCATCCATCTGTTTGTCCGTCCACTGTATCTCTCTCCCCTCTACCATATACATCATAAACCATAAACAAAATTAATTCAAACAAAACAATCTTAAGCTCATTCATATGTTCGTTAACATAAATCTGTAGCTCGTTATCAAGCAAGCACAGTGGCTTGAAACAGGGCAAAGATGTTTTTACTCTTTGTAGAGGCTAGCCATAAAGGTCGCATAAATGCCAAATTCTTTAACTTCAGTTTTATTTGCGCCCAGGCTCCGAAGGAAGACAAGGACGAACAGGCCGAGGATATTTTCTGCGAACACCTAGAAAGAGAATATGACCGCTGTCCCGCCCATGATATAAAAATCGTTCTGGGAGATTTCAATGAGAAATTAGGGAAGGAAAATATCAATAGTCGAACAATTTAGCCTACACGAAGTAACTTTCGATAATGGATTGGGGGTAAAAAGAATTCGCTGCGGCAAAGATTGTGGTATTTAGCAACACCAACATCGAAAGATTCACAAGCCCATGGCTGTTACTCGATCAAAACACTAAAAATCAAAGATCAGCTTGTGATAAATGGACTCCAGAGGGGCGAACATCGATTCGGATCATTACCTTGTTCCAGCTAAGGTTCGCACACGTCTTAGTGTGTGTGACGATCTGACAGTGCACAGAAGCTGGTCATCGAAAAGTTGCAAACACAACAGGTGGCAATGCCATACTGCACTCGGCTGACCCAATTGCTTGAAGAAAGCACTTCCTGTTCCGATAATATAGCAGCGCAATGGCAAACCATTACCCACTCCATGGAAGGGCCCCAACATCTGTACTTAGGTATCAAAAGCCTCCTCCATGGAACCAATGCCACGGCCAGGAATGTCAAAAAGCTCTGAAGCCAAGAATGCGGCATACAGGGCAACATTACTGTCAGTAGCAACGCGCCAGGCGATGGAGAGGTATCAGTAAAAAAGAAGAGATAAAAACGTCTCTTCTGCAGAGACGAAAGAGGGAAGTAGATGGAAATAGATGGACGTGAGTGTGAGCGAATCGAGATGTTCAGGAGCCGGAATAAAAATCGATGGCTTTGTTGCAGGCACATTCTCCTGCAGGGACAAAGAAGGAAATCTGGTAACTGATACAGATAGTGTGATGAGAATAAGAAACAAGTAAAAGCGTGCCAAGTTCGGCCGGGCCGAATCTTATATACCCTCCACCATGGATCGCATTTGTCGAGTTCTTTTCCCGGCATCTCTTTATAGGCAAAAGAATGATATAAGAAAAGATTTGCTCTGCCATTAGAGCGATATCAAGATATAGTCCGGTTTGGACCACAATTAAATTATATGTTGGAGACCTGTGTAAAATTTCAGCCAATTCGAATAAGAATTGCGCCCTTTGTGGCCTCAAGAAGTAAAATAGAGAGATCGATTTATATGGGAGCTGTATCGGGCTATAGACCGATTCAGACCATAATAAACACGTATGTTAATGGTCATGAGAGAATCCGTCGTACAAAATTTCAGGCAAATCGGATAATAATGGCGACCTCTAGAGGCTCAAGTAGTCAAGATCCCAGATGGGTTTATATGGCAGCTATATCAGGTTGTGAACCGACTTGTACCTTATTTGACATAGTTGTTGAAAGTAACAATAAAAAACGTGTTGCAAAATTTCAGCCAAATCGGATAGGAATTGCGCCCTCTAGAAGCTCAAGAAGTCAAGTCCCCAGATCTGTTTATATGACAGCTATATGAGGTTATAAACCGATTTGAACCATACTTGGCACAGTTGTTGGATATCATAATAAAACACGTCGTGCAAAATTTCATCCCAATCGGATAAGAGTTGCGCACTCTAGAGGCTCAAGAAGTCAAGACCCAAGATCGGTTTATATGGCAGCTATATCCAAACATGAACCGATATGGCCCATTTACAATCCCAACCGAACTACACTAATAAGAAGTATTTGTGCAAAATTTCAAGCGGCTAGCTTTACTCCTTCGGAAGTTAGAGTGCTTTCGACAGACAGACGGACGGACGGACATGGCTAGATCGACATAAAATTTCACGACGATCAGGAATATATATACTTTATGGGGTCTCAGACGAATATTTCGAGTAGTTACAATCAGAATGACGAAATTAGTATACCCCCATCCTATGGTGGAGGGTATAAAAAACACTTTTCACAGTTGCTGGAATCCGATGATGGTCACCATGCGTTTACCTCAGAAGCAATTCCTGATGATGGTATAGAATGTGTACCACCTATTCAAAACCGAATCCACATAGCAGTTACCCGGCTGGAAAATAACAAGGCAGAAGTCGCCGATGGGTTGACGGCTAAAAAATAGTAAAGCAGCAGGTGCCGATGGGTTGCCGGCAAAAAAAACAATATGGCAACAGGAGCCAACAGGTTGCCGGCTAAAAAACAATAAGGCACCAGGAGCCGATGGGTTGCCGACTGAAATGCTTAAGACCGGAGGCGATACGCTGATTAGGCAATTGCTTCAGCTCATCAGCGCAATTTGGCTAGAAGAACGAATACCATATGATTGAAACCTCACCATACTATGTCCCATACACAAGAAAGGGGACAAGACGGTATGTGCCAACTATAGAGGAATAGGGATTGGTTACCGCAAGAAGCAATTCCAGCGTTTGTGTAGGTTAACAGTCAATGGAGATAGGATAAAGTATTGGGTTGCCCAAAAAGTAATTGCGGATTTTTTAAAAGAAAGTAAATGCATTTTTAATAAAACTTAGAATGAACTTTAATCAAATATACTTTTTTACACTTTTTTTCTAAAGCAAGCTAAAAGTAATAGCTGATAACTGACAGAAGAAAGAATGCAATTACAGAGTCACAAGCTGTGAAAAAATTTGTCAACGCCGACTATATGAAAAATCAGCAATTACTTTTTGGGCAACCCAATAGATGGTGACAACTGCCACAAAGCCTTTTTAAACCAAGCAGATAAAGATAGTTGAGAAAGTTGGGAACTGCAACTTTGTGACAGTCAGCTACTTTATCTACTTCGGCACAGCCATTACCGAAATAAATGGCACCAGCTTGGAAATTAAACGAAGCACAATATTGGCTAACAGATGTTACTTTGGATTGAGGGCAAAGCCACCGCTCGACCGACGAAAATTACACAATACAAGACACTGATAATAGTCGTGCTGTTGTATGGCTCCGAAGCATGGGTATTTGCAAAAGCAGACGAGACAATACTTGGAGTGTTTGAGAGAAAAATCCTTCGTAAAATATATGAAGCGGTTTGGGTTAATGGAAAATGTAGGCGTCGTTTAAGCCACGAGCTATATGACGAAGATAGCATAGTTAACGCATCAAAATACAGCGTTTGCGTTGGCTAGATCATGTTGTCGGAATGAATTGAAGAAGCTCCAGGGAAGAAGTCTTTTGAAGGCGATCATTGTGGTACACACAAACCAGGACGACCAAAATTCCGATGTCAATACCAAGTGGTGAAAGACATGTCGAAATTTCGTGGCATAGATCTTATAAACGGGCGCAGTAGATCGGGGTGCTTGGAACGCTATCCTACGTTCGGCTAATGGGACAAATGTTGTGAAATAGCCATTTTAAGTAATTATGGGATACTGTAGCTATTCATTTACTATTAACTTGAAGAAGATTTGCCTTCTCTACTAAACGGTTATTTGCACCCTGTACTTAAGTTTCTGAAAATCATTCTAACGTTTAATCTGTAAGTATTTGCTTGACCACTGTGCCCACATGGAATTTTTGTTAAAACAAAAAGTTGGCTTGATATTTTCTTTGTTTTACACATTGTGTTACAAAACAAAGTCAAGATAAGCTTCATAAGTATGCGCGTATATGAGCATACAAGTCAAGATTATGTCTAATATATGGTCTGAAAACACTGTGACAGTTTTGATTAAATGAAAACAAAAGAGGGGTAGAAAACAACAAACTGGCAGAGACCTCATATAAACACCAGTATAAAAACTCCCATATATTAACAAAACCCCCCATATATTTATGCACGTTTGCAGCAACACCTCTACAAAAACAAGCAAGGAATCAGAGCAAATCTGCATTGCCAAAAAGTCAACAAAAAAAATTGCAAAAACTAGGTGTGTTTCAAATTATTTTAAAATTTTTGGTTAAAGCAAATATTTGGCAAAAATAAACTCCGGAATGAAAAGAAAGAAAGACAAATGACACTACCATAATGCAGCCGAAAAATTATGACCGACACCCATGGCTCAGCTCACACCATTAGAATCGCTGGCAACACCAGCAAAGTGTCAACGTTATTTTCGAAATTTATTCACAAAGAAAAAAAATTGTTTGCTAACAAATTAACCGCCTGTTTGGCCATCTAATTATGAAGGCTTTAATGAGCGAAACCAAGCATTGATATTTTGGCATAACGGTGAGAGAATGACAAACCTGATGGTTTAATTGTTTGCTTGTTGGTGCTGCTTTTCAACTGCAGGAGGTTAATTTTGCCATGGCTTTGCATTTGTATTACTTGGGGATTTTTGGGACAAGGCCAGGGATTTTAATTTTCAACTGGCAATGTTAAAGGTATGTTGTCAAAAAATGTATTTTTATATGTAACATACCTTTTGCCATTATGGAATTTGATTTTTTGCCAAAAAAAAGGTTGTTGTACAATAACGATATTTACCAAACTTCATTGATGGAATATTTTCGCTTACCTGTAAGAAAAAAAAGGCCAATACATTTATTAAAAATTAATTATTTTGCACATTATTTAAATAAATAGGTGTTTTAATAAACAAGGTAAAAAGTTTTTCCTTCTTAAATGATGAGGGCTGAATTCAAGAAGTTCTAACCTTAATTTAAGAACAAGTCATAACAAAACACACCTCATCCAAAATTTCAGCCAAATCGGATGAGAATTGCGCCATCTAGTGGCTCAAGAAGTCAAGATCCAAGATCGGTTTATATGGCAGCTATATCAGGTTGTGGACCGATTTGAGCCATACTAAGCACAGTTGTTGGAAGTTATAACAATATAGTTCGTGCAAAATTTGAGCCAAATCGTGTGAGAATTGGGCCCTCTAGTGGCTCAAAAAGTCAAGATCCCAGATCGGTTTATACGGCAGCTTTATCAGGTTGTAAATCGATTTGAACCATATTTGACAGTTGTTAGAAGTCACAACAAAACACACCATCCAAAATTTCAACCAAATCGGATGAGAATTGCGCCATCTAGTGGCTCAAGTAGTCAAGATCCAAGATCGGTTTATATGGCAGCTATATCAGGTTATGGACCGATTTAAACCGTATTTAGCACAGTTATTGGAAGCTATAACAAAACACCTCATCCAAAATTTCAGCCAAATCGGATGAGAATTGCGCCATCTAGTGACTGAAGAAGTCAAGATCCAAGATCGGTTTATATGGCAGCTATATCAGGTTTGGGACTGATTTGAACCATACTTAGCACAGTAGGTGGAAGCCACAACAAAACACTTTGTGAAAAATTTCAGCTAAATCGGATAAGAATTCCGCCCTCTAGTGGCTCAAGAAGTCAAGATCCAAGATTGGTTTATATGGGAGTTATATCAGGTTTGGAACCGATTTGAACCATACTTGGCACAGTTGTTGGAAATCATAACAAAGGACCTCATCCAAAATTTCAGCCAAATCGGATGAGAATTGCGCCATCTAGTGGCTCAAGAAGTCAAGATCCAAGATCGGTTTATATGACAGTTATATCAAAACATGGACCGATATGTCCCATTTACAATCCTTACCGACCTACATTAATAAGAAATATTTGGGCAAAATTTCAAACGCCTAGCTTTACTCCTTCGAATGTTAGCGTGTTTTTGACAGACGGACGAACAGACGGACATGGGTAGATCGACTTTAAATGTCATGACGATCATATGTACTTTATGGGATCTCAGACGAATATAGGGCGTGCTTTTAGCAGCCGTCCCACGCCCAATACCAGTCAAATGGTTATATAGACCAATCATAACAATATGGGACTCAAATAAAAGGTATATGAGAGTAGAAAACGAAACTGATATAAAAAAAGTGCGAAACTACTCTTATGTGCCCTCCACCATACATCGAAGTTGTCAATTTCTTTGCTCGGTTATGCTCAGGTTATGAACCGATTCGGATCATACTTGGTTTGGATATTAGAGACCGGATAAGATTTGTGCCCGATATGGGCTCTAGAAGTAAAATCGGGAGATTTGTGTCTAAGGGAGCCATATCAGATTATTTACCGATTCAGACGATAGATAGGTTAGGATAGGTTTAAGGGGCAGTCTGCCATCAGACTCACAAAGACATTTTCGTCCATTGTGATACCACTTGCGAACGTTCACATCCGCTAAATCAAACAGGTTCTCAAAGAAATGAGAATCTAAAGTGGAACTCCTTCTGACTGCCAGAGCGGGACAAACGTGCAGATGGTGTTCCATATTCTCTTCATCTTCGATGTCTTCACAGCTTCTGCAAAAGTCGTTGCTGGCAACCTTCAGTCTGTCAGCATGTTTTCCGATTAGACAATGACCTGTCATGACGGCCACAATGACTGAGACGTCTGTTGAAGCCAGTGACAGCAAAGCGGTAGACTTCTTCAAGTCTAAATTAGGCCACATAGTTTTTGGACCCTCACAGCCGTCTCTTAGTAACCATCTATCATTCGTTGTCCTTAGGGCCTGATCCTGAAAACTTAGCTTACATGTCGTTAGAGGCATATCCACAGATTGCAGTAACCCTGGGATGTGTAGGGTAGTTCCTGGTCTCGCAAACTCATCCGCTTTACAATTCCCCGAAATATCTCTGTAGCCCGGCACCCAGAACTGGTGAATTTTGAACTTTTCAGCCATTTCGTTGAGAGATCTGCAACAGTCAAAGGCGTGTTTAATGTTCAGAAATACGTTCTCCACGGATTTAATGGCGGCCACCGTAGCGCAGAGGTTAGCATGTCTGCCTATGACGCTGAACGCCTGGGTTCGAATACTGGCGAGACCATCAGAAAAAAATTTTTCAGCGGTGGATTTCCCCTCCTAATGCTGGCAGCATTTGTGAGGTACTATGCCATCTAAAACTTCTCTCCAAAGGGGTGTCGCACTGCGGCACGCCGTTCGGACTCGGCTATAAAAAGGAGGCCCCTTATTATTGAGCTTAAATTTGAATCGGACTGCACTCGTTGATATGTGGGAAGTTTGCCCCTGTTCCTTAGTGGAATGTTCATGGGCAAAATTTGCAATTTGCATGGATTTAAAGGCTGCATGGCTGTCTGAGAAAATATTTACGACATTTGATATGACATTATATGACATTATTATTATATGACATTATATCTTAGCCATTCAAGCACTTCCTTTTTGCAAGGATCCCCGCATGATACACACTGCAGTGTTCGGGTAACCTTCTCGCTACGACCAGTTTTAGTTTTTCAACCGTTTCTCTGTTCCGCAGGATTGCTTGCGCATTCATCGACCACGCTCTTAAATAGGACTACGTCGACCCGAAAGGCTTCGGGTTAACCAAGATTATTGACGGCAGCTCTCTGGCCTTCGCCGCCAAATCATCTGCCCTTCATTCCCCCAATCGATGTGGATTTTGCCGACCTCAGAGAAGGCGTTAATCTCCTTCTTACACTGAAGGACTGTTTGTGACCTTACCGTTCTGCTTGTTATTGCCCTTATGGCAATTTTTCTGTCCGTAAAGATGTTCACACTCGACGTCCTCTTGTTAGCATTCCGCGTTCGCCCGGATCTCCGCCGGTAGTACCGTATTATGGTCAGGCAGTCTAAAACAGATCTCAGTCCCTGGATTCTCAATGTAGACTCTCAGGCCCAGTCTAGCTTTGATCCATCCGTGTAACATGATCTTCCAGATGGCAATGCTAGGGTTCCGTCAATTCAAGAGTGTACCGATGCCAGCAGTGCCTCGCATTCGACCTCAAGGTTCATCTTAGGTATCCGATGGGAAACCCCTTCCATTCTTTCTAGGTTCCCTATCGTCGCCTTGCTTATACCGCGATGATATGAACTGCTCCCATCCTCAATCCATTCTCCCATTGCCCATTCGGTAAAGATGTTCACACTCGACGTCCTCGAGTTAGCACCACACCACTTCACGCAATCTGTGATCGCCCGGATCTCCGCTTGCAGGACCGTATTATGGTCAGGCAGTCTAAAACAGATCTCAGTCCCTGGATTCTCAATGTAGACCCCCAGGCCCATTCTGTCCTCTAGCTTTGATCCATCTGTGTTATATAATCTTCCAGATGGCAATACTAGGGTTCCGTCAATCCAAGACTTCAAGGCTCATCTCTGGCATCCGATTGGAAACCTCTTCCCTTCCTTCCAGGTTTCCTATCGTCGCCTCGATTATACCGCCATGTCATGAGCTTCTCCCATCCTCAATCCATTCTATCATCGCCTTAAGTCTCATAGCCGCTGTGGCAGTCTTACACTTAATCTGCATGTCAATGGGTCGGATATCTAGAATAGTCTCCAGTGCCCTAGTGGGCGTGGTCCTCATCGCTCCGTCTATGCCAAGAAAACATGTTCTCTGAACCTGTTGTAGGTCCTCATGTTGCACTTTTTCTCTATAGCAGTCCACCAAACTACTGAGGCGTAAGTAAGTATTGGTTTTATCACGCTCCTGTAGAGCCAGTGGACTATCTTCGGATTCAGGCCCCATTTAGAGTCTACGGCCCGTTTATATAGCGCCCAACATCTGTGAGCCTTCTCAGTACACTCCTGAGTGTGACATTTCCAATTTGGTTTCCTGTACACACCTAAGTATTTTACCTTGTCAGATATCGAAATCGTCCTACTTAGGAAACGTGGAGCGTTAAATTGGCTTACCTTCATCTTCCTCGTGAACAGGTATATTTCAGTCTTCTCTAGATAAACATTGAGACCTCTGGATCTAGCCCAGTCATATGCCATATGCAACACCCTTTTGGCCCTTTTGCATAGCTCGTTCGGATCCTTACCTCTTAGAAGTATTATAACATCGTCTGCGTAGCAGACGGGTTCAAATCCCTCCTCAGTCAGCATCAGTTATGGGTCATTTATGGTGGTCACCCATAGGAGTGGCGATAAAATGCCCCCCTGTGGCGTGTCCTATGCCACTTTCTCCCTTATATTTATGCCTTGAGACACACATTGTATCCACCTATTCCTTAGCTTATGGTTTATCCAGTCTCTAAGGACCGGGTCCACCTGGTAATGGTCTAAGGATTGGATCAGTGTGTCGGTCCGCACCCAATGGTTTTAACAACATAATTTTTTTTTTTTTTTGAAAAAATTTTTTTTTTTGGATTTCTGTTTGTGTAGCAATTTTTTCGGAATTGTAAGACAACCTCGACCTTTAAGCGACAAAATTCTCTTTAAACTCTTAACCCATTCAAACATTAGCATGTTAATATAAACGTTTGCATGTAAATGGTTGCATCTTTGCTCCCATATGACTCAATGGGAACATGACACTACTACAACAGCATGCTGCATGCCACAGAAGGAGAGATATCAGCAATTCAACGTAAAACATTTCCCATTCCCCAAGGTGGCAGAAGCAGCTACTGTTGGAGCCCATTTGGTAGGCACAAAACATGTGTTTCTGTCGTACGCCATGCGACATAAATTGTCGCTGTTCAATGCGGAAAACTTGTCTATAGAGGTGTGCAGGACAAAAACGCAGCGCGTATTTGCATGGCCTAATAAACGACAGTTCACACACACACACAGACAGACGGACAGACAGACGAACGGAGAGACAATCAGACGCCTAACAACAACAACGATGAAGGCAAGGCAACACTGATGTTGACATACGCAACACATATTCCCATGTCATACAACTGAAACACGTTACGCACGTTACAACTCTGCTATCCTATAAAGGTTCGACCTGAAATTCACAGCAGACTGATCAAAAAGCATGACAGCCCAGCAAAGCAGTCACCAGGGGGGTGCTACTGCTCCCCCGTCCCTGCTGTTGCGTATTAATCTTCCCTTTCGTCTGAGGATAATAAAATTTAAAGCCTTAAATTGTTAATAACTTTTACCTGATGTGCCTTCAGGGAGTACCGGGGGGAGAGAGTCACATAGAGACCTTTATGGAGGCAGATAAAATAATTTCGCAAAAAAAAAAAAAAAAAAAAAAATGGTTCATTAAAATTGTATGCTGAATGACTGGCGGTATGTTGGCAACACTTTTCACATCACATTTGCTGTGATGACATGCAGCGATAAGAACTTAAAAACACATTTCGTCAATCATAAAAATGGGCCGTTATCAAGGAAAATCCTGCCATTCGTTAAATACCTTATCGATGCTTTAGTTTATGGTGTTAATGGGAGATAACTTTCCATGGGAAACATGCCATAACCCTCATCAATGTTTCCAAGTGTGAGGCAGACAAAAGGTAATCAACAAAATGGAGGTAAACAGAGTAGGCAATTGAAGTATGTGTTTGAAAGTTTTCGCATACCCCCCGTATCATAGAACATTAGGACCCAGAAAACAGACAGATGAAAATAGTTCTATACGAGGAACCTCTTTATATGACTTTCATTGACAGCAAACTGCAGCATATAAAGGGTGATTTTTTTGAGGTTAGGATTTTCATGCATTAGTATTTGACAGATCACGTGGGATTCCAGACATGGTGTCAAAGAGAAAGATGCTCAGTATGCTTTGACATTTCATCATGAATAGACTTACTAACGAGCAACGCTTGCAAATCATTGAATTTTATTACCAAAATCAGTGTTCGGTTCGAAATTTTGACAAATTTTGTTCAGCGATGAGGCTCATTTCTGGTTGAATGGCTACGTAAATAAGCAAAATTGCCGCATTTGGAGTGAAGAGCAACCAGAAGCCGTTCAAGAACTGCCCATGCATCCCGAAAAATGCACTGTTTGGTGTGGTTTGTACGCTGGTGGAATCATTGGACCGTATTTTTTCAAAGATGATGTTGGACGCAACGTTACGGTGAATGAACACATTTCGAACCGAACACTGATTTTGGTAATAAAATTCAATGATTTGCAAGCGTTGCTCGTTAGTAAGTCTATTCATGATGAAATGTCAAAGCATACTGAGCATCTTTCTCTTTGACACCATGTCTGAAATCCCACGTGATCTGTCAAATACTAATGCATGAAAATCCTAACCTCAAAAAAATCACCCTTTACTAGCACCACCATATTCAGTAGCTTGGGCTATGTTAAATTCCTTTTGGCCCTACATCATTATGGCAAAATTTTCTTCCACTCCATTTACCCAACTCCCCCATTTTACCACACCAAAAAAAATTCAGTCCTGATTTTGCCAATCTAAAGTTTAAATTACATTGAAATCGTGACATTAGTGACATATTGGAAGACTGTGATTTCTTCCTGTTTGTGAACCCTACAAATTTAACATTCAAGCAGTTTACAAGTTTTTATGAGCCCTCATTACAACAGAATTTTTATACCCTCCACCATAGGATGGGGGTATACTAAATTCGTCATTCTGTTTGTAACACCTTGAAATATGCGTCTGAGACCGCATAAAGTATATATTGGGTTGCCCAAAAAGTAATTGCGGATTTTTCATATAGTTGGCGTTGACAAATTTATTCACAGCTTGTGACTCTGTAATTGCATTCTTTCTTCTGTCAGTTATCAGCTGTGACTTTTTGCTTGCTTTAGAAAAAAAGTGTAAAAAAGTATATTTGATTAAAGTTCATTAAGTTTTATTAAAAATGCATTGACTTTCTTTTAAAAAATCCGCAATTACTTTTTGGGCAACCCAATATATTCTTGATCGTCATGTCATTTTAAGTCGATCTAGAAATGTTCGCATGTCCGATGTAGCATGCCAACTTCCGAAGGAGTAAAGCTAGCAGCTTGAAATTTTGCACAAATACTTTTTATTAGTGTAGGTCGGTTGGGATTGTAAACGGGTCAAATCGGTCCATGTTTTGATATAGCTGCCATGTAAACCGATCAGGGGCCTTGACTTCGTGAACCTCTAGAGAGCGCAATTCTCCTCGGATTTGACTGAAATTTTGCACGAGGGTGTTTTGGTATCACTTCCAACAACAGCGCTAATTACGGTTCAAATCGGTCCATGTTTTGATATAGCTGCCATATAAACCGATCCTGGGTCTTGACTTCTTGAGCCTCTGGAGGGCGCACCTCTCGTCCGATTTGGCTGAAATTTTGCACGAGGTGTTTTGTTATGACTTCCAATAATTGTGCTAAGTATGGCGCAAATCGGCTCATAATCTGATATAGCTGCTATATAAACCGATCTGGGATCTTGACTTCTTGAGCCTCTAGAGGGCGCAATCCTCGTCCGATTTGGCTGAAATTTTGCATGAGGTATTTTCTTACGACTTCCAATAACTGTGTTAAGTATGATTCAAATCGGCTCATAATCTGGTATAGCTGTCATATAAACCGATTTGGGATCTTGACTTCTTGAGCCTCTAGAGGGCGCAATCCTCGTTCGATTTGGCTGAAATTTTGCACG
This sequence comes from Stomoxys calcitrans, assembly GCF_963082655.1. Taxonomy (NCBI): domain Eukaryota; kingdom Metazoa; phylum Arthropoda; class Insecta; order Diptera; family Muscidae; genus Stomoxys; species Stomoxys calcitrans. Next base: position 122,732,046 of record NC_081556.1, read on the forward strand.
AGGTGTTTTCTTATGTCTTCCAATAACTGTGTTAAGTATGGTTTGAATCGGTTCATAAACTGATACAGCTGCCATATAAACCGATCCTGGGTCTTGACTTCTTGAGCCTCTAGAGGGAGCACCTCTCATCCGATTTGGCTGAAATTTTGCATGAGGTGTTTTGTTATGACTTCCAATAATTGTGCTATGTATGGCGCAAATCGGTACATAACCTGATATAGCTGCCATATAAACCGATCTGGGGTCTTGACTTCTTGAGCCTCTAGAGGGCGCAATTCTTATCCGATTTGAATGAAATTTTGCTTGAGGTGTTTTGTTATGACTTCCAATAATTGTGCTAAGTATGGCGCAAATCGGTTCATAAACTGATATAGCTGCCATATAAACCGATCTTGGGTTTTGACTTCTTGAGCCTCTAGAGGGCGCACCTCTCATCCGATTTGGCTGAAATTTTGTACGAGGTGTTTTGTTATGACTTCCAATAATTGTGCTATGAATGGTGCAAATCGGTACATAAACTGATATAGCTGTTATATAAACTGATCTGGGATCTTGACTTCTTCAGCCGCTAGAGGGCGCAATCCTCGTCCGATTTGGCTGAAATTTTGCACGAGGTGTTTTGTTATGACTTCCAATAATTGTGATATGTATGGCGCAAATCGGTACATAAACTGATATAGCTGTCATATTAATCGATCTGGGATCTTGACTTCTTGAGCCTCTAGAGGGCGCATTTCTCATCCGATTTAGCTGAAATTTTGCATGAAGTGTTTTGTTATGACTTCCAATAATTGTGCTAAGTATGGCGCAAATCGGTTCATAAACTGATATAGCTGCCATATAAACCGATCTTGGGTCTTGACTTCTTGAGCCTCTAGAGGCCGCATTTCTCATCCGATTTGGCTGAAATTTTGCACGAGGTGTTTTCTTATGACTTCCAATAACTGTGTTAAGTATGATTCAAATCGGCTCATAATCTGGTATAGCTGCCATATAAACCGATCTGGGATCTTGACTTCTTGAGCCTCTAGAGGATGCAATTCTCGTCCGATTTGGCTGAAATTTTGCATGAGGTGTTTTGTTATGACTTTGAATAACTGTGCTAAGTATGGCGCAAATCGGCTCATAATCTGGTATAGCTGCCATATAAACCGATTTGGGATCTTGACTTCTTAAGACTCTAGAGGGCGCAATTCTCGTTTAATTTGACTGAAATTTTGCACGAAGTGTTTTGGTATCACTTCCAACAACTGCTATAAGTATGATTCAAATCGATACATAAACTGATATAGCTGCCACATAAACCGATCTGGGATCTAGACTTCTTTAGTCTCCAGAGGGCGCAATTCTCATCCGATTTGGCAGAAATTTTGTCCAACGGCTTCTCTCATGACCTCTTACATACGTGTCTAATATGGTCTGAATCAATCAATACCTTGATATAGCTCCCATATAAACCGATCTCCCGATTTTACTTCTTGAACCCCTACAAGGCGCAATTCTTATCCGAATGAACTGAAATATCGCACAATGACTTCTACAATGCTCAGCTTTCATTTATGGTCCGAATCGGACTATAACTTGATATAGCTCCAATAGCATAACAGTTCTTATTCAATATTTTTTGTTAGCCAAAAAAGAGATACCGCGCATAAAACTCGACAAATGCGATCCATGATGGAGGGTATATAAAATTCGGCCCGGCCGAACTTGGCACGCGTTTACTTGGGTTTTTGTTGGGTTTGGTTCCTAAAATAATCATAAAATCTATGGCTTTTTCGAACACACATACATACACACCTACCCATATACTAAAACAAAAACTGGAAGCAAATTATTATGACAAATTTATGTGCATTTAAGCCATAAATGAAATTTCGCCTAAGATTAGCCAAAGTCATCGTTTTATGGCACGTTGGCTGAATGTGTTGGCTCAACTTCTCCCATTTGGCATAATCACTTATTGATTGTGTGCGGCCCCATGAAGCTCAGGCCACGTTGTAATAGTCCTTGTGTTTCCCTGAGAGGATTATGCGAGGCTTAAATTATCTATCATCGCAAATTGTTGTTGACAAACAATGGGGGATTTATCGTCTCATTGTATCGGGTGCTTAATGAAAGTGGATTGGTTAAGGCCAAAAGTCGTGTCGTTTTCTTCATGCTCTGCCAGGCAGCAAAGAAGGCCACAGAGAGAGAGAGAGAGAGCGTTCATTACGAGAAGAGGACTTTTCCCATGACGAAAGTGAATTAAGCATATCAATCAACTCGATTGTCAATGGCCATGGCATTAGAATATCATGGTCAATGTCGTAGAACGAGCACTGGCCTGACGACTTGTTCTATGCCAAGTTAATGGGGAGAAAAAACAACCAAGCCAAGAAATTAAATTTAAATGGAAGACAATGATGCATTAGTTGGATAACAGTAATTCCAAAGATAAGATAAAATTGTTAATTGATAAGGAGGAAAAATCGATAAAAGTGGTTATGCCAACCATCATAAAATGGAAAATTTTTATTATGGATGGAAATCATTAAAAGGACGCCGTAGCGCAGAGATTAGCATGTTTGCCTATGACGCCGGATGCCTGGGTTCGAATCTTGGCGAGACCATCAGAAAAAATGTTCAGTGGTGGTTTTCCCCTCCGAAGGCTGACAACATTTGTGAGGTACTATGCCAAGTAAAACTTCTCTCCAAAGAGGTGTGGCACTGCGGCACGCCGTTCAGATTCGCCTACAAAAAGAAGGCCCCTTATCATTGAGCTTAAACTTGATCGAACATCACGTGGTGATATGTGAGAAGTTTTCCCCTGCTCCTTAATGTTATGCTCATGAGCAAATTTGCATTTTGGCAACCTTTAATGAAGATCGTCGCCTTTGTGCGATGGGGGTTGTCCATCTTTCTCACCAGGTTAAGCTTTACGTCTTCTCAGGGAGTATGAATACCACCAACGAGATTTTTGACGATATCAATACATTTTGCTGACGCAAAGCGCATCATCAAGATGCCCCCTCTATATTCGAAGCTCATAATTTGAATGGGTAGACCCCAAATTTCAGCATATGTTCGAAAATCCAAACGAATGTATACCAGTGACAACCTCTTCTGCGGCCACGTTGTAGTTCTAGTGTTTCCTAACTAGAAATTGTCCATACATTCTCTGACTTCTGAATATACACCAAAGTAATAGCTCTCGAGGACACACTCTTCCTTAGACTAGAGGCCTCAGATATATCCTTCACGGAGCTGCAGAATACTTAATAATTTTTTATGGTGATCACCTACAGGAGTGACGATAAAATGCCCCCCCTGTGGCGTGCCCTGTGCCACTTTTGCCATATATTAATGTAATGGGATCCACAATTTGTCCATCTGTCCCTTAGCATGTGGTTAATCCAGTTCTGGGTTCAAATCCCGGCGTTGATGTAGCTGCCCTGTAAACCGATCCTGGATCTTGATTTTTTGATTCACTAGAAGGCGCAATTCTTATCCGATTAGGCTGAAATTACGATCCAACAACTGCGCTAAGTATGGTTCAAATCGGTCCATAACCTGATATAGCTGTCATATAAACCGATCTGGGGTCTTGACTTCTTCAGCCTTTACAGGGCGAAATTCTTATCCGATATGGCTGAAATTTTGCATGAGGTGTTTTGTTACGACTTCCAATAATTGTGCTATGTATGGCGCAAATATGTATATAAACTGATATAGCTGCCATATAAACAGATCTGGGGTCGTGACTTCTTGAGCCTCTAGAGGGCGCAATTCTCGTTCGATTTGACTGAAATTTTGCACGTAGTGTTTTGGTATCACTTCCAATAACTGTGCTAAGTATGATTCAAATCGGTTCATAATCTGGCATAGCTGCCATATAAAACGATCTGGAATCTTGACTTCTTGAGCCACTACAGGGCGCAATTCTTATCCGATTGGAATGAAATTATGCACGAAGTATTTTGTTATGATATCTAATAATTGTGCCAAGTATGGTTCGAATCGGTCTATAACCTGATATAGCTGCCATATAAACCGATCTGGGGTCTTGACTTCTTGAGCCTCTAGAGGGCGCAATTCAAATCCGATTTGACTGAAATTTCGCACGTAGTGTTTTGGTATCACTTCCAATAACTGTGTTAAGTATGATTCAAATCGGTTCATAATCTGGTATAGCTGTCATATAAACCGATATTGGATCTTAACTTCTTAAGCCTCTAGAGGGCGCAATTCTTATTCGATTTGAATGAAATTTGGCACGAAGTATTTTGTTATGATATCTAATAACTGCGTCAAGTATGATTCAAATCGGTACATAAACTGATATAGCTGCCATGTAAACCGATCTGGGATCTTGACTTCTTGAGCCTCTAGAGGGCGCAATTCTCATCCGATTTGGCAGAAATTGTGTACAACGGCTTCTCTCATGACCTTTAACATACGTGTCTAACATGGTCTGAGTCGATCAATAGCTTGATACAGCTCTTAAGTATAGTTCAAATCGGTTCATGTTTTGATATAGCTGCCATATAAACCGTTCTTGGATCTTTACTTCTTGAGCGCCACTAGAGGGCGCAATTCTTGTTCGATTTGGCTGAAATTTTGCATGAAGTATAACTTGCTTTGACTTTGTTATGACATCCAATAACTGTGCAAAACATGGTTCAAATCGGTCCATTACCTCATATAGCTGCCATATAAACCGATCTGTGATTTTGACTTCTTGAGCCTCTAGAGGGCACAATTATTATCCGATGTGGCTGAAATTTTGTACAATGGCTTTTCATATTATCGTCGACATACATATCAAATATGGTTTGAATCGGTCTATAGCCTGATACTGCTATTCAATTCAATTATGGTCCGAATCGTATGCCGATCATGTCTATATATAGCTTGGATATAGACCGATCTACTGATTTAGGTTTTGGGTCCATTAGAGGATTTTACTGCAGTTCCTTTTGGACAATGGTGCAGATCGGCAAATATTTGAATTTTGCCGTTATCCGATTGCGTATTGCTTTGGAACAGAAAGTTGTATTAGACACGTCGACATTTATGCAGCATGTGGTCCAGATCCAATCAAAGCTGCCATTTAGCTCTCTTGGGGTCATAAATAGTGGATTTTTAATGAAATTTAGTTAATATGTTGGGTTGCCCAAAAAGTAAATGCGGATTTTTTATATAGTCGGCGTTGACAAATTTTTTCACAGCTTGTGACTCTGTAATTGCATTCTTTCTTCTGTCAGTTATCAGCTGTTACTTTTAGCTTGCTTTAGAAAAAAAGTGTAAAAAAAGTATATTTGATTAAAGTTCATTCTAAGTTTTATTAAAAATGCATTTACACTCTTTTAAAAAATCCGCAATTACTTTTTGGGCAACCCAATATATCCAAGGTGACGGGAGTCTAAATTTCGACCTGGCCAAACTCAATGCCTTTTTACTTGTTTTTGGTCTTTATTGGAAACTTATGAGAGTTTCGAACGAGGTGAAAAGTTTACGATTCTGCCAAAATCCCCAAAGAAGGTTTTTACCAGGATTCAATACCGCCTTCCTTTAAAAGGCAGCAGTTCTGAACTGTGTCGAGCAGGATAAAGCTTCTGAATAAAAACAACCCTTCGTTAGATCCCAAAATCGCCGTTAAACACTGGTTCAAAATTAAAGTCAATCAACAAAAGATCTTACCAGCTGAACTATAGAACCCCAATTTTATAGATTTCTACTCCTCTTTCATGCTTTTGAATCCAAAACATGAAAGAATATTAACCGAGACCCCCCTTAAAAATTTAAACAAGAATCCATTTTTTTTTGGCTATAAAAAGTTCGACACAGCCTTAACAGTTGAAAATTTTGTTGTTCAAATGGCCTGGCATGTTTCGGTTGTCGTTCAAATGTTGACATTTTATTCCTCCCACTACAACTAATGGAAAACTTTCAATTGAGCATTAAATTACAACTTTTCTTTTCATAGCAAAACAATGTTAAAATTTGTGTAGCCAAAAGAGAGAATCAAGGAAAATCCAGTCATGTGGATTACGGCATTTAGATTTTGTCAAAGAGATTAACTGGAACTGCCTTAAGTACAGCTAGGCTAGGTATGTAGTCAAGGCAAGTGGTGGTGGTGGTTGTAATGCCATTCACACAGGACACCATTGAAAGGATTATTATACTCTTAATTTTAATGAAAAACAAACTCATCTAAAAATGATGATGGCTATGGATGTGATGGTGATAGTGATGTGGATGACGATGACGATGACTATGGCGATGACTATGATATGCATGTCCTACATTACAATTTAAAAAGGCTCAACTTTTACCACCACCACCACCACCACCACCACTACAATCAACCATCAACCTGCCATATCCTTCTTATACAACCAAGCAACGAACCACATTGGCAACGGCTGTTGCTGATATTTGTTGAGAGCGTTTTTTTTCCCATCCATCCATCGGCCATAAACTCAAGTGTGATGAGTGTTTTGCTGCTGCTGTGTGTGTGTGTGTTTTTTTTTTTAAATGAGAAAAGTTATGTGAGTCAGCCTTAATGTGCCGTATGACAGGCGAACAACTATAAATGTGGAGAAAAAAACAAAAAAAAAAAGCGACGACAACGAAACTGGGCGAAAAAATGAAAAAAATAATCACATTTCAATCGCATACTACGTGACCTTTATGAATGATTATTAAATGAAACTTGTGGCCAAATAATACTCTCAAGAATTCACCACATCATTGCTGCATGTGGCGCGGAGGGGGTGAAAAGAGGCTCCAAAAGGGAGGATCCTTTAACTGCATGAAATATGCATGCGGCACACATGTGTCGGGGCTTACTCATTCACAAACGCAGTCTCACACACACACACACACACATACAAACACATGCAGTCAACGAGAGAGCTATCAAATGAGCTTATGCCAAGGGAAAACCAACATCCTACCCCAAGTGAATTTACTGCAATACCAATATGGGCACAGTGACATTGAAGAGGGAAATGAATATTCGTTAAACCAAAAAATTGCCATGAAAATCAAATATCAACGAAGTTTTTGTAAAATCAATTTCTGATTGCCGAATCTGGCTGTGCCGAATTTTATATACCCTCCGCCTGGATCGCATTTGGTAAGTTCTATGCCCGGTATCTCTTTTTAGGCAAACAAAGGATATTGGAATCTATTTCCCGTTAAGGACCTAGTCGGGCCATACCTGGTTAGGATGTTGGAGACCAAATCAGACAAGAACAGCGCCCTCTAGAGACTACATTCGGGAGATGGGTATATATGGTAGCTATATCAGATTTTTGGGAGGCCACCGTAGCGCAGAGGTTAGGATGTCCGAATATGATGCTAAACTGGGTTCACAGGGGCAAACCGCTCACATATCAATGAGTGCAGTCCGATTCAAGTTAAAGCTCAATGATAAGGAGCCTCCTTTTTATAGCCGAATCCGAACAACGTGCCGCAGTGCGACATCTCTTTGGATAAAAGTTTTACATGGCATAGTACCTCACAAATGTTGCCAGCATTAGGAGGGCAAAATCACCGCTGAAAATCGTTTCTGTAGAGTTCTTTACGCGGTATCTCTTTTTAGGCAAACAAAGAGTAGTGCCTAAGAATTGTTATGCTACTGGAGCTATATCAAGTTATAGTCCGATTCGGATTATAAATGCATGGAATGCTGAACATTGTAGAAGTCATTGTTTAATATTGCAGTCCATTCGGATAAGAATCGCTCCTTGTAGGGGCTCAAGAAGCAAACTCGGAGATCGGTTTATATGGGAACTGTATCAAGCTTTAGATTGATTCAGGCCATATTCAACATGATGTTTAAGGTCATGAGAGAAGCCGTTGTACGAAATTTCTGCCAAATCGGATGATAATTGCGCCCTCTAGCGGCTAAAGAAGTCAAGATCCCAGATCGGTTTGCATGGCAGCTATACCAGGTTATGGACCGATTTGCGCCATACTTAGCACAGTTGTTGGAAGTCATAACCAAGCACCTCATGCAAAATTTCAGCCATATCGGATGAGAATTGCGCCATCTAGTGGCTAAAGAATTCAAGATCCAAGATCGGTTTATATGGCAGCTATATCAGGTTATTAACCGATTTGAACTATACTTAGGAAAGTTATTGCAAGTGATATCCAAACACGATGTGTAAAATTTCAGTCAAACCGGATGAGAATTACGCCCTCTAGCGGCTCAAGGAGTCCAGATCCCAGATCGGTTTATACGGCAGCTATACCAGGTTATCGACCGATTTGAACCATACTTGGCACAGTTGTTGGATATCATAACAAAATACTTCGTGCAAAATTTCAATTAAATCGGATAAGAATTGCGCCATCTAGTGGCTCAAGAAGTCAAGAAGCCAAGACCCAAGATCGGTTTTAATGGCAGCTATATCAGGTTATGGACCGATTTGAATCATACTTAGCACAGTTATTGGATATCATAACAAAACACGTTGTGCTAAATTTTATTTCAATCGAATAAGAATTGTGCCCTCTAGCGGCTCAAGAAGTCAAGACCCCAGATCGGTTTATATGGCAGCTATATTAGCTTATGAGCCGATTTGCGCCATACTTGGCTTAGTTGTTGGATATCATAACAAAACACTTCGTGCAAAATTTCATTGAAATCGGATAAGAATTGCGCCTTCTAGAAGCTCAAGAAGTCAAGTCCCCAGATCGGTTTATATGACAGCTATATCAGGTTATGGACCGGATTCATTTAAATAATCATGGTTTCCACAATTTTTTTTTTTTTGAAAACTTTATTATTTTCAATTAAATTTTTAATTGAAAAAATTTTTCGTCTTAATTTTTTCGGTTTAGATTAAAATTTACGGCCCTAGGTCTCACCCATTCTTAAGCGCCATCTGTGTTTATTTCAAGAAAATAAATTTTTCACCTTAAGAGGATTTATACCACTGTTCCTAAATAATGTTACTATGCACGCTGATACCCTGTCATGCATTCAAGCAGCCAACCAAGCGCAAGCAATATGCCTAGCTTGTTTGGATCAGGTCATAAAGAGCTCAGCTGCTTGCTGTTCACTGCTTGCTGCCACATATGTTACCACGATGGTTAAATCGCGGAGGAAAACTAAACGGAAATAGTGGTCCCAACGACAGCCATATAAGCTCGCTCGCTCGCTCTCTATGACAGATAAAAACAATGTCATTTGGGTTTTGCGAAACGTTTCATGATGTTCTTCCTTCTTTTATTGTTTCTATCATTTCGTTCATATTTTTTCTATAAGTTTTTGTTTGTTTTTATTTTTTTGGGGGTTTCTTTGTTTTTTTTTTTTGTCATTGGTAGTGGTTGTGGGTTATTCATATACGGCTTCTGTTGCTGATGTTAAAATTGCGAACGGAAGCGGAAATATTTAAATGTATGCACAACAACATTTTATCAGAGTCAAAGGCAAGCAGAGGAAGGGCAGGGAGAGAGAGTTGAGAAGAGACATGACGGGGGTTTGGGAAAATACAGCCAAAATAAGTGAAAGAGTTAAAAAACTGAGGAACAAACAGTGAATGAACATGACTGAATGTTGGCAGAGAGATGTCCTTTAGACTTATATGACTGCTGGCAAGATTCCACAAACTCAAACACACACACACACACACATACACCGGTGTATAGGCATACACCCCCAACACATATTTTCATACTCTCAACACATATTTTATCACAAATTCATAGCAGAAACAGGGACATGAGTGTAACTCTCTGTAGAGATATGACATATGTCATTGGTTCATATGTAAGATATGTGCCTGAGTATACATGTGGGTGAGTTTCTTCATATTGTCATTTACCATTAACATTATGACAAATACATAATCGCATACACACATGCCTTTGTTACACACATTTGCCTGTCTTCGTGTGTGTTTGTGTGTGTAGAAATGCTTAACATTTACGACAATAAACAGATGAGCAAATGAATTTCTATGGCCCAACATTCATAATTCGTATTAAAATGGGATACAATTTTATTCATACCCTTGCACACACACACACACACATACACACACACAACACAGTTCAGGCATAAGGTTGATTGTGCTGCTTGTTGTGTAGTGGGTGGGTGGGTGGATGTTGTGTGGTATGGTTAATGGCTGAGTGAGCGAGTGAGTGAAGCGTCTTGTGGTTGACCTGCATTTGAATCGTTTGCAATGAAGCATTTCACTTCTATTTTAATTTGAAAACCAAATACGCCATGAATAGTTTCATAAATACACTTCTAAAACAATAGAAAACAATGCATGCCACCACATTCACATATCGAAGGGTAGGTAAATTTCTAAAGCCATAGCAAAGTTGCATAAAATTCTATGGCCTTTAACAAATACTTCCACACAAAAGAACGAAACATTAAAAGTCCACTTTAAAAGGGACTAAAAATCATTAGTCAACTTACAAAAGGACTAAAGTGGGGGAAAAGTCTATGAAGTTTATCGGGGAAAATATGTTGAAATATGTATGAAACAAAATTTCGATACCCCTTACAGACATGAAATTTCAACGAAAATTTTCATAAATAACAAAAATTAATAAATTCTTTAAGAATATATGGCAATGTTTTCTAAAAATACCCGTTATGGATTTTATGGGCTCAATACTCTAAATCGGGAGTTCGGTCTATATTGCAGCTATATCCAAATGTGGTCCGATCTGGACGATATTCAACAAAAAGGTTTGGAGGGGTACCGGAACTCGGTAATAAATGGATCTTTTAGGGCCTCAACACCATATATCGAGAGATCGGTTGGTCGGTCTATAGGGCAGCCATATCCAAATATAGTCCGATCTGAACCGCACTTCGCAGAAATGGATAGGGGTCTACCAGAACCCAATAGCAAATTTTGCGCATGAACATTCCACTAAGGAACTGGGGCACACTCCTGACATATCAATGTGTGCAGTCCGATTCAAGTTTAAGCTCAATGATAAGGGGCCTCCTTTTTAATGCCGAGTCCGAACGGTGTGCCGCAGTGCGATACCTCTTTGGAGAGAAGTTTTACATGGCATAGTACCTCACAAATGTTGCCACCATTAGGAGGGGAAAACCACCACTGAAAAATTTTTCTGATGGTCTCGGACATACATGCTAACCTCTGCGCTACGGTGGCCTCCGTACCCACTGTGCAAAATTTCATGGAAATGAGATGAAAAATGACCAATTTATTGCCTCAGGACATTAAGTCTAGAGATCGGTATATATTTGAACCATACATGGCACGGTTGTTGTCATAGGGTAATATCAGTGCAAAATTGCAGCCAAAACGTACAGTTGCGCGTTCTAGAAGCTCAATATGTATAATCGGTAGATTAGCTAGTCGGAGACTGAAATACCTTGTCTGCAAAATTACTCCGGAGTATGAGAAACTAGTCATAATCCGCAAAAAACCCGGCTCTCACAGAAGACAAGGATGACACCAAGGATGTATGTTATGAGCGCCCAGAGAGAACATGTGAACACTGCTCCGCACATGACATTAAAATCGTGCCAAGAGACATTAACCACAAGATAGGAACGGAAGATGTCTTTAGTTCGACGGTCGGACAATTTTAGCCTCCACAAGATATCATCTGATGATGGGTTTACGCTAATAGACTGTGACAAAAAACATGGTAGTTAGCAGCATGAGATTTCAGATTCGTAAAATCCACAAGGCCACATGCTTGTCCCCGATTAAAGAGGTTGGTAGTGACCCGCTTAAAGAACAACAAGCCAGCTGAATATGATTGGTTGCCAGCTAAACTATTTTAGATTGGAGGCGACGCACTGATAAGGCATATGCATTACCTCGACTTTGCGATCGGGCTGGAAGAACGCATATCATATGATTAAAACCTCCAATTACACAAGAAAGGAGATAAGCCATCAAGTGCTAACTACAGAGGAATGAGATTTTTCCCATCGCATACAAGATACTTCAAGCCTCATCCGTGAGAGATGAAAATCTAAAGATAGCGAGATAATTGGTTCCTATCAATGCGGCTTTTTTCCTAGAGACTATATAAATATGTTCCGATTGAGGCAATATTGGGTGGGCATTGTACCAATTTTATGCGATATTGGACAATAAATGCGGCTCTAGAACAGGTAAACACAATTGGTCACCGAGAGCTTGTGATTAAATACCTTCTTCCTTTGGGTCCATGTGAAAGATAAGATGTGCGCCAAAAGGCTTTACGAAATAAGCCCCAGCGAAAAACTCCACAAAAAAGTTAAAAAAGCCCCAAAAAAATTCCATATATTCATTCATTGGGGATATTGCGAAGAGTCACGCCGAAAGCCAGCGTCGATTCAAGACCTCAAAAATAGAATTCGTGAGGCTATTGAGGACATAGGGCAGTAACTTTGCGATTTGGTTGTGGAAATTTCATAGCAGGATATGGGCCTTTAAGCGTAGTCGTGGTGGCTATTTGGCCCATGTTCTTATTCAATATGGACAACATACCTTCACCTTTATTATGAAGTAAAGATCCGATCATCTATATCAAAAAATAGCATTTTGCTTTGAATACCTCCAATTGGAAAACCCTTTATAAGGAAAAGATTTTTTCCCAAAAATTTTAAAAGTTCTATATAGCGGCTATATATAACTAAAATCCGATTTTATGAAATCAGAAGGTCAGGTCTATAGTCAAAGAATACAGGTCAACAGAAATTGTTTGGAAAATGTTTTTATACCCAGGATATCTGCAAAATTTATAATACCTAGCTTTTGGGTATAAATAGGTAAATACCCGACTATTTACCCAATATTCCGGGTAAATACCTTTTGGGTATTTACCCATCACCCATCTCTAGTTTAGGATCATTCGCACCATGCCTCTGAATAAACCTGATACCGATTTATATTATTCCAGCCTCTTAAAGAGCGTATTGTTTTGCCGACGAAAAATTTTTAGACAAATTTTAGGCACGCGAAAATCAAACAGGTTTGGCCTTGTCCTTACGACTTAACCTGGGTGTCTTCGTCAAAAGCCCCTGCTGAGCAGTCATTTGTGGCTAGTGGAGCCTAGCGCAACCGCTCAACAAGTCAAGGTCTCAGTAGTGGACAACATGCCAAGGTCTGACACTACCACCGCAGCTGTTGTACTAAGCCTATTCTCGAGCTCTAGATCCGCTCCTCAACTGAAAACATACACAGATCATCAACCGCCTAACCGATAACTCTAATGTACACAGATAAAAATAATTTTGAAAAACAACAACTTTTGTCGAAAAACCGACGACGAAATTTGTTAATTTGCCTGCAACAATTTGTTTTGAATCTCAGAGATGGAAAGCAACTATTGAAAGCTACTCTTTGCAAGCCAACATATAACAACAACAACACTCGGCTTTTTTCTCTGTCATCCTCTCTCTACTTTTTTATAATTTCATTTATTTTGCCCGTCGCGTGATTTGAATTAATGATCTTATGTTTGGTAGTCTTGCGCGAATCCTCTAGTCTGTGTCAAAGTCATAAAAAAAAATGTAAAAAAACACTTTTAAAAATTGTTTTAATTACTTAATGATATGGGAGTCTTGGGTGCTACATGGTAGTACGCGTATTTTAATAATTACAATAACTCAACAAAAGAATTTGTTGAAAATGGAAAAAAATTAATTATTTTGTCTGTCAAGTCTCTGCAAACTTATTCAACAAATAGTCTTCAATTCAATGCTAAAATTCGTTGAGAATATAAGGTTTCATATACAAATTTGGTAGTTGAGTTTTTTTAGAGCTATTTTTTTCCGAAAATAACTATCTTTTACGATTTACAAAATATTCTTGACAAGCGAAATTATAGAACGTTCACTCCCCTTAAGGGTACCACCAAGAATTGGCAGCGAAATAGGGTAATATGTGAGCTTTTTATGGGTTCAGCTCCTGCAATCGGTAGAGATTTTTTCTAATGATCACGCCGGGATCTGAACCCAGGCGTTTGGTATCATAGGCGGACATGTTAACCTCTGCGCCACGGTGGATGTGCGATGACACTCAACTCAGAGACCAAAATTTCTTATAAATTGGGTGAAAATCGGCCATTCATTGCCACAAGAATTCTAACCGACAAAAGGGTTTTTTTGGGTGCCGTACCTGAATATAATCCAATACAGCCAATCTTCGAACTTTACCAGCATTTGGTAAAAAAGATTGTCTGCACAAAGTATCAGCTCTATATAACTGCAGATAGACGGAAGGACGGACAAATAGGTAGACGGGACAGACGAAGACGCATGTCTTTATCGTTTTAGAATTTGAAGATTATCAAGAACATTTCGATGTGCTTTAAATGGGTATATTGGTATACCCACGTCCATCAGTGGTGAATACATACAAGTATAATAGGTTAGGTTAGAATGCAAAGATGGTGCAGGTATTAATCCGCCCCATGCAACTATGGACATACACCTAAACCAGTAATCGGCTTGTTGTGCGCTATAAAAACTATAAAGTAACATCTAAAAAAAAATTTTTAGGTTAGGTGCTACTTGCAAAATCCTTAATAGTTTTCAACACCACTCCCCTAAGTTGGTTCATGTCTGGTATTGTTTCCCCACCTAAGTGCCGGCACCTGTTAGACGCGAAAGCCGGGCAATGACAAAGGAAATGCTCCAACGTCTCATCATCTTCCCTCCATGTCCTACACATGCAATCACTTGTCGCAACGATTTTACATAAGTGAGCTCGTAGTCCTATGTGTCCCGTTATGATACTAATAGCAATCCTGACCTCCTTCTTGCTTCCTTTCAGTAATAGCCTCGTCTTCTTACGATCTGGATCCAATACGATCTTACCCTAATTTTCAGAAACGCTAAATCTCGGAGACGGGTGCTGCGATATAAGGGAAGTTTTGTGTGCTCTCATATAGTATCCTAAAAATAAAAATTTGGTATCAAAATTTCGGATGGGGTATCTAGGGGGGCCGCCCCACCCTAAAACCCACCAAATATATATATAGACCAGTCACGGCAATATGGGACTCAAGTGTTAGGCGGACCACCCCAAAACACCCCTAAACTGGACATATTTTCCGACCATGGCAATATGGGACTCAAATGAAAGATATTTGCGAGTAGAATACGAATCTAAAATCCATATGTGAGACCACGTTACTAGGGGTCCACCCCTTCCCCAAAACACCCCCCAAACAGGACTTATTTACTGACCATGGCAATATGGGGCGTAAATAAAAGGTATTTGGGAGTAGAATACGAATTTGATATTCAAATGTAGGACATCGCCCCTTCCCCAAAACACCCCCCAAAGGGTAAAAATTTTTCGACCATGCCAATATGTGGCTCAAATGAAAGGTGTTTGAGATTAGAAAACGAATTTGATAACCTTTTTTGGGGCCATATGTTTGGGGGACGCCTCATCGTGTAAACTCCCCTAAACCAATGGCAATATGGTATTTGAAAGAAGAGCACGATCCTGATATTTTTCAGGCCCAAGTGTCTGAGGGACCACCTCAGGCTGAAATAAAGTATTTTAAGAATAGAGTACATCTTACCTCCAAACTTAAATTCGTAGACCAATAAAGATTATATGTGTTCAGATAATTTTGACAAAATGTTCTTTAGAAATAAAATGTTGACCAAATTTTCTATAGATTATGAATGAATTCTTTCAGCTAACCTCTCAAAGACATAACATTGTGGGCATTGAATGAATCTCCTCAAAAGCCCAACTGGGTATGTAAATTCATTTTGAAATTCAAAGCAAACAGATGCAACATTTAAATGATTTTGACTCAGTGCTTGGCATTTCAAATGCCCCAAGGAGTTGGTTTGCCATAAAATCTTAAAATCTCTCAAAATTCTCAAATGAATTCCTTCTTCCACTCGTTGTTGCTGTTGTGTGTGTGTGTGTGTGTGTCTATGAAATAATCTAATTTTTTGTTTTTCTTAGGAATTATTTAGGTCATATTAAATAAATATACAAAGAGAGAGAGAGAAGTCGTGCAAAAATGAATCTGCCATGGGAAGCGGTTTGATGACAGAACTGTTGTCGAGCCACCCACCCAACTTGGAGAGGTGCTGTCAACTTTTGTGTGACTGTGACGGTGCTTCGATAAATTTGTTACAGCTCTCACGTTTGTCCATAAAATGTTGAACACCAAAATGGATGAGATGTTGATACACGTACTTGCTTGACTTCAATGTTTGCCATAAAATATGGGGAGGGGAAAAAAGACACAAACTAACTGAGAGAGGGTTTTTTTGTTTCAATAAAATGTTTAAAGAGCACAGTTGGAGAATGCGGTGTAGGCAAGGATGTGCATATGAAATTTAAATAAAAGAAAAACTAAAACCTCAAAATGTAATTTTTTTCCACACTAACACACACTAACCCGTATAGCCCGGGAACTGCTTTCGGCAGCAGAAGCAGTAAATAAAGGTTTTTGTGGGCATACCAACACAACCTCCTTCATTGGTTTTGCCATTTGCCATACATCGCTAACATGTTTGCCTATTTTTGCGCCCAAGGGTGTTAGTGTGCAAATATTGCCGCTTTTTGAGAGTTTTCTTGGGTCAATGTTGACCCATTACATTCCCTGCGCACTTGGGTTGGGTGATTAAAAATAAGCAGACATGAAAAATGTAAATTATAAATAGTGTAAATTAGGAAATTGCATGTTCCGTCATAGTTTTCGCAACCGGCCAAGTTGCCTCTGCCCACTTTTACCTGTGATTGCTTATGATTTGGTTGGCTATTCATTTTTGCCTTGTTGTTGAAGTTTATCGGCCTCCTAGGTCCTTGAGTCGCCTTAGGTTATGCAATAATAATTAAATCAATACCAAAGCCTGAAAGTATGCAATGGCGTACTTGATTTTGTTAGCTCGTAATTTGGTGTTTTTTTCTTTTGTTTGTTTGCTTGTTTTTGATACAATAAATATGAGGCTTGTTTGGCACTGTTATTAATTAGAGCGTAGGACTTGGCTTTGCTAAATTTATTGCCCTATTATTGAGGTTGATGTATAAAAAGCTTAAGTGAGAATGGCTGGAAATTCCATGAAATTTGTGTAGGAAATTAGCCATTTTGGAGGTGCTGATAATTTAAATGGTAAGCCACACGTGCCTGGAAACATTCCCTAAGGATGGTTTGGAGGTTTTTTTGCAATGTTTTGTGTCCGCTCTTCGGTCGAGATCATGGTAGCGGTTCATTGTGAAGCTATCGGCTTAAAAGTTTGCATAGACATTTTTTGATTGAAGTAAGTGCTTGGGGATTGCAAATGGACCATAGCAGTCCAGATTTGGATACCATTCTGAGGTTTATTAAGAGGCTTGGCGCAAAAAGATGCAAATTTGTCCATGAATATTCCATTAAGGAACAGGGGCCAACTTTTCACACATCAATGAGTGCTGTTCGACTCAAGTTTTAGCTCAATGATAAGGGGCCTACTCTTTATAGCCGAATCCGAATGATGTGCCGCAGTGCGACAACTCTTTGGGGAGAAGTTTTAACAAATCGTTGGTTGAAGCCTCCTCTGCAGGGAAAAAGAATGATGGTAATGTGCATCACCAGATATGGAGAAGTTTGGATATCAACGAAACCATTGATCTGCTTATCGAATATACGGCAAATTTTGCCAATGAACATTCTACTAAGGAACAGGGCCAAACTTCTCACATATCAATGAGAGCAAGTCCCGATTCAAGTTTAAGCTCAATAAGGAGCCTCCTTTTTAAAGCCGAGTCCGAACGGCGTGTCCCAGTGCGACACCTCTTTGGAGAGAAGTTTTACATGGCATAGTACTTCACAAATGTTGCCAGCATTAGGAGGAGCAAACCACAGCTGAAAATTTTTTGTGATGGTCTCGCCAGGATTCGAACCAAGGCGTTCACCGTTATATACGGACATGCTAACCTCTGCCCTGTGGTGGCCTCCAATGGAAAATATTATAAGTTGCCAACTAGCGATTTCTAATAAAAGAAATAAACCGTCCCTCATTACCAGGATCAGGTACGAGATACTAGATGTTATCCTTGTATCGGAGGATATCAGCGGAAGGATATGCGACTGGGAAGTGTTGGAGGACACAGCTTTTTAGATCATCGCTACAAAGTTTCAGCATTGTAGGAAATTCGGCAAAAGTTGTCCCTCGGCTTGACAAAAGATAGACTGATTGGAAAAAATTTGGAACTGAAAACGAGAACAACTAGGAGATGGTGAAACGACTGGAGACATATTTTCCAGGCAGCCAGAAAGAGGGCGAAGATCAGGACATCGTAATGCCGTTAAGAGTTACATCCATGGCAGATCTTATCGGTGATATCGTTCATGAGAAGAAGATAGTGGCCAATTAGACTGTCATTGCTTTTACACTAAATACGGACAAAAATGGTTGACCTGAAGACAAGGGTTGACTCCGGAGACATTCGGAGGGGCACAACATGCATTCCTCAAACAGAAGTCGGTACTGCATACAGTGGTGCGAAAATTATTGGCTTCGGAAAAATTTCATAGCAATTTTATATTTTAAATTTTAACAAAATTTCCTTTAAAGCATGATGACTAAGGACGGATTTGAACCAGTCTGCTACGTTGTTATAATACTTCTAAGGGGTAAGGATCAGAACGAGCTATGCAGAAGGGCCGAAAGGGTCTTGCATATGGCATATGACTGGGCCAAACCCTGAGGTCTCAATGTTAACCCAGAGAAGACTGAAATATGCCGGTTCACGAGGAAGACGAAAGTGGGCCAATTTAACGCATAACGTTTCCTCAATAAGACGATTTTGATATTTGATAAGGTCAAATACTTAGGTGTGATCTTGGACAGGAAACTGAATTGGAAGTGTCACATTCAGGAGCGTACGGAGAAGGTGCACAGATGTTGGGCACTATGTAGGGGGGCCGTAGGCTCGAAATGGGGACTAAATCCTAGGATAGTCCACTGGCTCTACAGGAGCGTGATTAGACCAATACTTACTTACGCCTCAGTAGTCTGGTGGGCTGTTAGCTAGAAACAGTGCAA
This sequence comes from Stomoxys calcitrans, assembly GCF_963082655.1. Taxonomy (NCBI): domain Eukaryota; kingdom Metazoa; phylum Arthropoda; class Insecta; order Diptera; family Muscidae; genus Stomoxys; species Stomoxys calcitrans. The sequence goes on from NC_081556.1 coordinate 122,751,040, forward strand.
CATAAGGACCATACAACAGGTTCAGAGTGCATGTTGACTTGGGATAGGCGGAGCGATGAGGACCACGCCCACTAGGGCACTGGAGACTATTCTAGATATCCAACAAACAGATTAAGTGTGAGGCAGCCACTGCGGCAATGAGACTTAAGGCGATGGGAGAATGGATTGAATCGAGGCGAAAATAAGATACCTGGAAGAAAGGGAAGAGGTTTCCTATCGGATATCTGATATGAATCTTGAAGTTCAGTGCGAGGCACTGCTGCCAGCGGCACACTCTTGGATTGACGGAACCCTAGTATTGCCATCTGGAAGATCATGTTACACGGACGGATCAAAGCTAGAGTACAGAGAGGACCTGGGGATCTACATTGAGAACCCAAAGACTGAGATCTATTTTAGACCACCTGACCATAATGCGGTCCTGCAGGCGGAGATCCGGGCGATCACGGAATGCGTGAAGTGATGTGGTGCTAACGCGAGGACGTCGAGTGTGAAGATCTTTACGGACAGTAAAATTGCCATAAGGGCAATAACAACCAGGACGGTAAGGTCACAAACAGTCTTGCAGTGTAAGAAGGAGATTAACGCCTTCTCTGAGGATGGCAAAATCCGCCGCGTTTTGGTGCCGGACCATAACAGAGTAGGGGGGAATGAAAGGGCAGACGATTTAGCGGTGTAGGCCAGACGACTGGCGTCAATAAACTTGGTTAACCCGAAGCCTTTCGGATCGATGCAGTCCTAGTTAGAAAGTGGGAGACGAATGCGCATGAAACCTTGCGGAACAGGGAAACGCTTGGTAGAACAGCGAAAATCCTATGGGGGGATCCAGATCGTAAGAAGACGAGGCTATTACCGATAGGAAGAAAGTAGGAGGTCAGTATAGCTATTGGTATCATAACGGGACACATAGGCCTACCAGCTCACTTATGTAAAATCGGTGCGGCAAGTGATAGCATGTGTAGGGCATGCGGGGAAGATGATGAGACGTTGGAGGATTTTCTATGTCATTCCCCGGCTTTCGCGTGCAACAGATGCCGGTACTTGGGTGGAGACACAACATCAGACATGAACCAACTTAGGGGAGTGGTATTGGGAACAATTAAGGATTTTGTAAATAGCACGGAATTTTTAACTTAAAATTTTATTTTAAGAGGTTACTTTACAGTTTTTGGAGCGCACAACAAGCCGATTACTGGCTTAGGTGTATGCCCGTAGTGGCATGGGACAGATTAAAATAAAGCACCCTCTTATTAACCTAACTAACTAACCTAAGACATTGACTATTGCAGATGGACCATAGTGGTTCAGATCTGGATATAGCTCTCATCAGATTTATTTAGAGGCATAGTGCAAAAATGCAAACTTGATAGGGGGTCTCTTCCATATATCCAGGTCCGAACAGCGTGCCGCAGTGCGACACCTATTTGGGAAGAAAGAGGGGATACCACCGCTGACACAAAATTCTGAAACGGAAAAGCAGACAGCCAAAGGAGTTAAGCAAGCCGCTTGAAATTTTGCACAAATACTTCTTATTAGATAGTAGGTATGTTGGGATTGTAAATGGGCCATATCAGTCCATGATTTGATATAGCTGCCATATAAACCGATCTTGGATCTTGACTTCTTGAGCCACTCGAAGGCGCAATTCTTGTCCGATTTGGCTGAAATTTGGCATGAGGTGTTTTGTTATGGTTTCCAACAACTGTTCCAAGTATGGTTTAAATCGGTCCATAGCCTGACATAGTTGAGTCCTGACTTCTTGAGCCACTAGAGGGCGCAATTCTCATTTGATTTGGCTAAAATTTTGGATGAGGTGTTTTGTTATGACATCCAACAACTGTGCTAAGTAGGGTTGAAATCGGTCCATAACCTGATACAGCTGCCATATAAACCGATCTTTAATCTTGACTTCTTTAGCCACTAGAGGGCGCTATTTTTATCCGTTTTCGGTGAATTTGCATGATGTTTTTCGTTATTACATCCAACAACTGTGCTAAGCAGGGTTGAAATCGGTACATAGCCTGATACAGCTGCCATATGAACCGATCTTTAATCTTGATTTTTTTGCCACTAGAGGGCGCTATTTTTATCCGATTTTGCTGAAATTTTGCATGAAGTTTTGTTTTGTTTTGTTATGACTTCCAACAACTATACCAAATATGGTTCAAATCGGTACATAACCTGATGCAGCTGCCATATAAACCGATCTTTAATCTTGACTTCTTTAACCACTAGAGGGTGCAATTTTTATCCGATTTGGCTGAAATTTTTGCATGACGTTTTGTTTTGTTTTCTTATGACTTCCAACAACTGTACCAAATATGGTTCAAATCGGTCTATAATCTGATATTGCTGAAATATAAACCGATCTTGGATCATTATTTCTTGAGCCACTAGAGGGCGCAATTCTTATACGATATGGCTGATATTGTGCATGAAGTTCCGTGTTATGACCTCCAACAAATGTGATTAGTATGGTTCATATCGGTCTATATCCTGATATAGCTGCCATATAATCTGCGGATCTGGGATCTTGACTTCCTAAGCCTCCATAGGGTGCAATTCTTATCTGATTTTGGCTTTTGCACTCATTTTATTCCCTTGTCAACGTGGCAAGCTCCGCCTGCCGACGTCAAAATGAATGCAAAAGCCATAGCGGGGAGTTGGAGTCTGTTTGAAGAGTTATTGCTCAGTGAAAAGGCTTACAGTGAACAGTCTGGTAGTAGTAGTTGAGATTTCACATAGGATTTGTGCTTATGATCTCAACTATAATTACTACGAACAACAGGCTGTGAACTGTAGGCCGGTCAGGCGGACGGACGGACATAGTTCACGATGGTGCCGATGAGATAATGAAACCCAATTATCGAAACGCGTGGGTGACATGTGTTCTGCCTTGTCTGAGGAACTGGCAATTGCTTTTCTTTAAGACTCAATTATCAATCTCTCCTTTGGATGTTGCATTCGCTTGGTCATTAAGCTCGACTTGAGAGACAATGAAACACAAAATTGACTCGCATGACCGGCCGTTAGAAGCCAAACAGATGAAAAACCAATAGTTTTTTACTCCAAAAGTAGTTCATTTAAATACATTTATGTATATAATTGTATTTTAATCAATTTTTTCCACATTTAATGAATAGTGCTACACTTTTTTCTCGCTTCACATGTTGGCTTTACAAATAGGTGAATTTAAATTATTTGTTTAATCCAGCATAATTGCAAATAACAAATCCTCTATGCAAGAGTAAAGATTTCGTTTTTTTCACCTTTGTCACAAAGCAATAGCAAAAAACAAACAAATTAAGCTCTTCCAGAGCCTTTAATATAAATTAAATATACAAAATGCATGCTGTGCAAATAAATCCACTCCATAAAAAAGACAATTTTATTATGAATTTAAATTGAAAATGTAAACAATTTTTGGCTTTGTATGTTGAGGGGGATTTTTTTTCCTTTTTTCGTTTGCCAACATCTATCAAATATTTATTTATTCATTACCAGTAACAATAGCTTTCTTATGTGTACGTGTGAATGTGTGGGGGTGGGTGTGTGTGTGTGCGATTTTGAAAATTGAATGTAGATACTTTTACATACACGGAAAAAATATTTGTACTAATTTTAAAGATTCGAGCTAAAGATTAACAAACTTAACTAAAAGATAGTAAATTTTGTAACTTTTTAAGTAAACATTACCTGGGGTGAAAGATATTTTACTTGATATTAGTATTGTTTTATTTTAGGTGGTAGGTAAAGAAATCCTTAACTTTTGGTATGGTTATTGAAGGAGTTGGAGTTTCTAGGCGTCAACTCTACCGTAAGAAACTACGGCAGGCTTGGGATCTGTGGACCTAGATGGAAGATAGGTCAGCAGAGGAACACCTCAAGGAGGTGTACTGTCTTCTCTACTTCAGAATATAGCCATTAACAATATATTATTGTCTCTGGTAGAGAAAAGCGTAAAAGTGGTCGCCTATGCTGATGACCTTTCTTCCTCCCCAGTCCCGAAGCGGTCAAAATTTTTATACGAAAAAGCCCGTTGGGCTCAATGGATTCTTTCAGCATTGCAATTGGAAACTATGTTTTCTAGATGACGATATAAATGCTACTGCTGAACTGATTGAGAAGATAACTTTAAATGGAATGAAGACCAGTAAAGACTATAACGGCTAAATCAGATGACAAAAGTTAGTTTAACCAGACATGCAGAGATGCTGTCAGATCGAAAGAGGTTGCATTCAGGAACTGGCGCTTGCATAAAAATGCCAATACTGAACTGCTACGCAAGCAGGCAAGATCTTCGTGTGACAATGTGCTTAGGCGCGAGAAACTTCTTTACGAACAGCGTCAGCGTACTAAGGTTTTTGGTCGTTCGTAAAAAGAGTAAAGGCTAGTTCTTCATCTATTCCAACTCTTGTTAAGGATGATCAAACGTTCACTGACCCGGTTGATAAGGCTAACCTATTGGCTGATATATTGGCAGGGAACTCTTCCCTGCCGGATAGCAATCAACCACTTCCCTCAATCGAAAATGTATCTGGCATTATGTCTCAAACATTTTTTCGAACTCGTGGCGTTAAAAGGATACTCGAGAATTTAAAAGTAAATAAATCCTCGGGCCCGGATGGCGTATCATCACTTGTCTTACGCAAGTGTTCTTCGACGCTCGCTCGTCGTAAATAAATCCCCGGTCCTCCCTGCCGGATAGCAATCAACCACTCCCCTCAATCGAAAATGTATTTGGCATCATGCCCTAAATACTTTTTGGAACTCGTGGAGTTAAAAGGATTCTCGAGAATTTAGAAGTAAATAAATCCCCGGGCCCGGATGGCATATCATCACTTGTCTTACGCAAGCGTTCTTCGACGCTCGCTCGTTCATTACTCAACCTTTTCAATCTTGCCTACCGTGCGGGAGTCTTACCGGCGAGTTGGAAGGTTGCGAACGTTCAACCAATACCCAAGAAGGATGAGGCCAGCAACCCTTCGTATTATCGGCCAATTGCGATATGCTCCGCTCTCTCCAAGGTCATGGAGAGCAAGGTTAATCACCATCTTGTGTGGTATTGAGAGTCTAATGGCCTTCTTAGCGACCAACAGTATGGGTTCCGCAGAAATCGCTCTACGGGTGACCTCATGGCACTTCTGTCGGAACGTTGGAGTCGCTCAATCCACCAGTTTGGTGAGAGTAAGGTTGTGGCTCTGGATATCTCCAAGGCATTTGATAGGGTCTGGCACGGCGCACTACTATCAAAGCTTGTCGCATTTGGTGTCGGTAATGGCTTCGTTCGATTTATTTCGAGCTTTTTTGGAGATCACACTTTTCGAGTCGTTATAGATGGGTTCTCATCCAATGAGCATAAATTGAACGCAGGTGTACCCAGAGATCGCACTATTCGAGTCGTTATAGATGGGTTCTCATCCAATGGGCATAAATTGACCGCAGGTGTTCCCCAGGGTTCTGTTCTTTCTCCTTCTCTTTTTCTAATTTTCATCAACGATCAGTTGGGTCAGACATCGGATACGATCTACTCATTTGCGGATGACAGTAATCTCTGTCATTCGTACTCATTCGACCATAGGCCAAGTCTTCGACAGATTTAGGACAAGAGGCGGGTTTTGGATGATACACTCTGCCAGGATTTGCTGGCCATTTCTGAGTGGGGTCGAATGAATCGAGTAGATTTTAATGCAAGTGAGACTTAGTGCTGTTTGTTGTCACACAAACGATTCGCTGATCATCATTACGATCATCTTTGTCTATCAACGGTGCAGATGTTGGGCAATCAGAAGCTCTTGATGTTCTGGGCATGAAAATACAAAGTGATGTCCGTTGGGGCTAGACATGTATTTGAAGTGTCGCAGGAAGCATTCAAGTGTTTAGGCTTCCCTAAACGGTGTAACAATAACTTCACTCCGTCTGATCTTCTTAACATCTACACCACTTTCATAAGGCCGAAAATGGAGTACAACTCACATGCACGGGCTGGAGCTTCAAAATCATCGCTGAAGCTACTGGACCGTATACAGAGGAGAAAAATGGCATTGGGGACAGTAGGGTATCCAACTCTATTGCCTCCCTTCATCATCGTCACAATATGTGTGGTGTGTATTCGTCTGATATTCGTTTTCTTATTCCTGATGTAAGGATGTATGTCAGGGATACTAGACATTCCAGGAACTCACACCCGTTTGTAATTGATTGGCCAGCGGACCGCACAATGCATTATAGAGAGAATTCTTATTTCGCCCCAAACCGTTCGTATGTGGAATCGACTTCCCGGCTAATGTTTTTCCCACCCACTTTGACATCCAAGGATTTAAGACAAATGTCAATAAGCACTACATAATTTTCCCCCCCTGCAAATGCAAATTTGCCCATGAATATTCCATAAAGGAACAGGGGCAAACTTCTCACATATCAATAAGTGCAGTCCGATTTAAGTTTAAGCTCAATGATAAGGAGCCTCCTTTTTATAGCCGAGTCCGAAGGGCATGCCGCAGTGCGACACCTCTTTGGAGAGAAGTTTTACCTCACAAATGTTGCCAGCATTAGGAGGGGAAAATCACCGCTGAAAATTTTTTCTGATGGTCTCGCCAGGATTCGAGCCCAGGCGTTCAGCGTCATAGGCGGACGTGCTAACCTTTGCGCTACGGTGGCCTCCAATTTTCCCCTATCCAATTCCCAATTTCCTCACGTCAACGCAATGCACTACATTCATAGGGGACATACCCTGCGTGTTAGCTGACAGAAGAAAAAAATTTAGGCTAGGGGAAAGTTTCCCAACACTCTAAGAGATATACTTCAGGAAGCTCTAAGTGCAACAGCAATGTGGGCTACCGAAAGTGGTCTAGGTATAAATCCGTGCAAGACAGAAATAGTTCTTTTCAGCAGGAGATACAAGTTGCCCACAGTGGCACCCGTCTCCTTGGGTGGAGAGAATGTTCTATTTACAGAAAGCGCAATATACCTGGGTGTTTGGCTGGAGAGGAAATTGCACTTAAAACCAACATTTTGGAAAGGGCAAGAAAGACAACTCTTGCCGTATACACCTGCAAGAGAGCCATTGGCAAAAGTTGCGGGATTAGACCGCGCGTCATGCATTGGGTATATACTGCAGTTGTCAGACCTATAATGCTATATGGTGTTGTGGTCTGGTGGACGGCGCTTCAAAAATCCACCAACTGCTCAATACTTAACCGGATCCAAAGGATGGTTTGTACATCACAGCCGCACTGAGGACGACACCACCTGATGCACTGAATTTAATGCTACATCTTATGCCTCTGGACATTGTGACTACCCAAATTGCAGCGACCATTGGTTTTGTGGTCTGGTGGACGGTGCTTCAAAAGTCCTCCTACTGTTCAATACTTAACCGGAGCCAAAGGATGGCTTGTTTGTGCATCACAGCCGCACTGAGGGCGACAGCATCTGATGCACTGAATTTAATGCTACATCTTATCCCTCTGGACATTGTGGCTAGACAATTTGCTGCGACCACTTCCGTGAGACTCAGGGAGCTTTCTCATTGGTCATGTGGCGGCTAAAGACACTGTGTTATCCTCAATGCAATATCCGATGTTCCAGGCAGTGTGAATTACACCCTTTCTGAGCCGGTTTTTGATAAAAAGTACTGTACCCCTAATCCTGATAGAACCGATTGGAACTACGATAACACTCGTAACAGAAGTTACATAGACTTCTATACGGATGGTTCCAAACTAAACGACCAGGTGGGCTTTGGTGTACACTCTTGAGATCTAGAACTGGTCATATCGAAAAGGCTAGGTTAGGTTGTCAAGAGGGTGCATATACTAATCCGACCCATGTCACTATGGTTGGATGGGTCCAAACTAAACGACTGATCATATTGATCATATTGAAAAGGTTGATCATATTGAAAAGGTTAGGTTAGGTTAAATAAAGGGTGCAGATATTAATCCGCCCCATGCTACTATGGACATACAACTAAGCCAGTAATCGGCTTGTTGTGCGCTCTAAAAACTGTAAAGTAACCTCTAAAGAGAAATTTTTAAGTTAGGAATTCCGTGCTACTTGCAAAATCCTTAATAGTTTCCAATACCACTGCCCTAAGTTGGTTCATGTCTGGTATTGTGTCTCCACCTAAGTGCCGGTATCTGTTGAACGTGAAATCCGGGCAATGACAAAGGAAATGCTCCAACGTCCCGTCATCTTACCCGCATGCCCTACTTGCCGCACTGATTTTACATAAGTGAGCTCATAGTCCTATGTGTCCCGTTATGACACCATTAGCTATACTGACCTCCTTCTTGCTTCCTTTCAGTAATAGCCTCACCTTCTCACGATCTGTATGCCCCCATAAGATTTTCGCCATCCTACCGACCGTTTCACTGTTCCACAATATTGCATACGCATTCTTCGCCCACTCCCTTAACTTGGACTGCGTCGAGCCGAAAGGCTTCGGGTTAACCAAGTTTATCGACGGCAGTCCTCTGGCCTTCACCGCCAAATCGTCTGCCCTTTCATTTCCCCTTACTCCGTTATGGCCCGGCAACCAAACGATGCAGATTTTGCCATCCTCAGAGGTTCAAAACGGTTACCCGACCACTGCAGTGTGTATCGAGCAAAGATCCTGGCAATTAAGGAAGTGGTAGAATGGCTAAGATGTAATGTCATAACGACGATTGGAATAAATATTTTCTCAGACAGCCAGGGAGCCATTGAATCCCTGGAGAAGGTATTTCTTAACACAAAAATCGCCCTCGACTGTCGCAGTCTCTTAACGAGATGGCTGAACAGTCAAATCGGGAGATCGATCGGTTTATATGGGAGCTATATCTGATTATAGACGCATTTCAACCGTACTGGGCACAGTTGTTGTCATACTTGGCTTGGATGTTGCAGACCATGGCAGATGGCGCTTCAACCAAATCAGATAAGAATTGCTCCCTATAGTGGCTCAAGATGTATAATCGGAAGATCAGTTTATATGGGAGCCATATCCGATTTTAAGCCGTTTCGGTCCATACCTGACACTTGTGTTAGCGATAACAGAAAAAGTCACTGCGCAAAATTTCAGCCCAATCGGATAAGAATTACGCCCTCTAGAGACTCAAGGAGTAAAATCAGGAGATTGGTTTATATGGGAGCTATATGAGGTTTTGGACCCATTCGAACCATACTAGACACGTATGATAGAGGTCCAAGAAACATTCACTGTGGAATATTTCAGCCCGAATCGGATAAGAATTACGCCCTCTAGAGACTCAAGGAGTAAAATTGGGAGATTGGTTTGGGATATGGGAGATATATCCTATTTCTGTGTACGGGGCATAGTATGCTGAGTTTTCAATCATCGGCTATGCGTTCTTCTAGCCAGATTGCGCAGACAAGCTGATGCATACGCCTCATCAGCGTGTCGACTACGGTCTTAAATAGTTTAGCGGGTAACCCGTCGGCTCCTGCTGCCTTGTTGTTCTTTAGTTGAGTCACTGCTGCTTGAACCTCATTCTGACTAGGATTTAAACATCATCATTAGGGGTTGGTTCTGCGGTATTCTCTTCGCCGCCAATGTCAGACACTAGCAGTTGGGTAAAATGTTCTTTCCATATCCTCAGCATGCTGTCTGTGTTAGTTAGCAGATTTCCTTCCTTGTCTCTGCAGGAGGATGTGCCTGCACCAAAGCCATCGGTTTGATGTTTAATTTTTTGGTAGAATATCCGAACTTCATTCTGACTTCTGTACATCTCATTTCGCTCACACTCACATCTTGTCATTTCCCTTTTCTTTATGCGGAATAGACGTTTCTCCTCTCTCCTTTTCTCCCTACACCACTTCTTCATCTGGCCCGTTGTTACTGAATGCAGGGTTGCTCTGTATGCCGCATTCTTGGCTTCAGTAGTAACTCGACACTCTTGGTCGTATCATGGGTTTCTTGGAGGAGGCTTCCGTTCCTCAAATACAGATTTCGCGGCATTTTCCATGGAGTGGGCAATGGTTTGCCACTGCGCCACTGGAGTGCTTTCAGCAAGCAGTTGGTTAGTCGATTCGAGTATGCCGCTGCCATTTGTTGTGTTTCAATGTCCAGCTTTTCAATGTCCAGCTTCCGTGCAGTGTCCGATCGTACTTTCCTCGCCATGTTTAAAACGGGTGCGAACCATTGCTGCAACAAGGTAATGATCCGAATCTTTGTTCGCTCCACAGATCGATCGTACATCTAACACGCTGGATGAATTCCTTCCATCTATCACAAGGTGATCAATTTGGTTCCTCGTGTTTTGATCGGATGACAGCCATGTGGATTAGTGAATATTTTTATGTTGAAATCTGATGCTGCTAACTACCATGTTTTTTGCCGCGGCGAAATCTATCAGCCTCAACCCAACTTTCCAACTGTTGGACTAAATATGACTTCCTTCCCCATCGAAATTTGCAAATTTTGCCCATAAACATTCCACTAAGGAACAGGGGCAAACTTCTCACCTATCAATGAGTGCAGTCCGATTCAAGTTTAAGCTCAATGGTAAGAGGCCTCATTTTCATAGGCGAGTCCAAACGGCGTGCCGCAGTGCGACAACTCTTTGGGGAGAAGTTTTACATGGCATAGTACCTCATAAATGTTCCCAGCATTAGGAGGGGAAAACCACCTCTGAAAATTTTTTCTAATGTTTTCGCCAGGATTCGAACCCAGAAGTTCAGCGTCATAGGCGGATATGCTAACCTCTGCGCTAAGGTGGCCTCCTGCCCTATCTTTGCATTAAAATCTCCCAGAACGATTTTAATATCATGGACGGGGCAGCGGTCATATTCTCTCTTTAGGCGCTCGTAGAAAATATCCTTGGTCTGCTCTTCCTTGTCTTTCGTCGGGGCATAGGCACAAATAAGGCTGATGTTGAAAAATTTGGCTTTTATGCGGATTGTGGCTAGCCTCTCATCCATCGGTGTAAAGCTGGAGACAAGGTGTTTCAGTCTCCGACTATACACAAATCTACAGCCAAATTCATGCCTCGTGTTATGACAGCTATAGCATAGTTCGTCATCGTTTGGTGTTGTAGTGACGCCATTCCCAGTCCATCGCATTTCCTGTAAGGCGGTAATATCTGCCTTGTACTTCTCCAAGACATCCGCCAGCCCGTATTCTGCAAGTTGTCTATAGAGAGTGCGGACATTCCAAGTGTAGATCCGTAAATTATGGTCCTTTTTTCGTTTGCGTGGATAGTCAATGTAAGAGGGGTCCGCTATTTGAACTTTTCTGTCAGTGAGTTGACATCACTTTGCCCAATGATTGCTGGATGATTCTCAATATTTTTTTTTTTAAATATCCACATATACCCTAAAGTTTTCTTTATATGGTTATCGTGCTTGTGATGATGTCAGCCCCCATGCAACAGCTGCAAAATGAGTTGTTATTAAAACACAAAGCGGCGGCATCAGCAACACTGTAATCACAACTTTGTTACATTCCAACCATGACCAATTCCACTATCCTTTCGTGGCCTCTGCACCAAATGGGAATAAAATACTATTTGCATTTTTAGCCATTTAGTGAGTGGTGTATGAACGAGCACACATATGTGGCGTATGTGTGTGTGTGAGTGTGTTACATACTATACTCAATGTGTGTGTGGGAGAGTTCATGGATTTGGTTTTTGGTATTGGCAAAGGAAATTGATATGCATTGGCCATGAAAGTTTTTATTTTTCTTTTAAATACTCTTTAAGAGGATTTTTTACCAGAGTGAGGAAGTCAATGCAAAAATTTAGAAAGTTTAAAAAATAAACAAAAATTGGAATTGAATATTAAAAGTTTTTAAATTAAGTAATGACAAAAAATATTTTCCTCAACCTAATGTTGTGGAAATATTAATGCCAAGTGCCATAGGGATTTCTCTGCTGTAGGGAAGAGGGATACATTTTTTTTTATTACTTATAATGAAAAACAAGTAAAAAGGTATTAAGTTCGCCGGGATATTCACAACCTCGGGGGTATATGACAACCCCCTTTCGGCACAATCCGGTGAAAATTGGATAACTTATGCACCCAAATTCGACACGGATATTGAGTGGGCTAATAAATATAAGTCACTGATGAATTTTGTATTTCAAATTTCAACAAAATCGGGTAACTAATAAAGCTTTTATGAGCTTTAGACCCATAATCGGCACATCGGTCTATATGGCAGCTATATCTAAATATAGTCCGATCGGAACCATATTTGGTTCCTATGTTAGGAGGCGTCAAACTACTCAATATTTCAAACTACAGCGAAATCGGGTGATAAATAAAGCTTTTATGGGCTTTAGACCCTTTATCTGGAGATCGGTCTATATGGCAGCTGTATCTAAATATAGTCCGATCAGAACCATATTTGGGTCAGATTTCGGGAAGCGTCAAACTACTCAATTTTTCAAACTACAGCGAAATCGGATCAAAAATAAAGCTTTTATCGGGAGATCGGTCTATATGGCAGATATATCTAAATATAGTCCGATCGGAACCATATTTGGTTCCTATGTTAGGAGGCGTTAAACTACTCACTGTTTCAAATTTCAGCGAAATCGGGTAATAAATAAAGCTTTTATGGGCTTCAGACCCTTTATCGGCAGATCGGTATATATGGCAGCTATATATAAATATAATCCGATCTGAACCATTTTTAGGTCAGATGTCGGGAGGCTCAAATTAACCCACTGTTTCAAATTTCAGCGAAATCAGGCAATAAATAAAGCTTTTATGGGCTTCGGACCCTATATCGGCAGATCGGTCTATATGGCAGCTATATCTAAATATAGTCCGATCGGAACCATATTTGGCTCCTATGTTAGGAGGCGTCAAACTATTCAATGTTCCAAATTTCAGCGAAATCGGTTCAAAAATAAAGCTTTTATGGGCTTTGGCCCTTTATTTGGAGATCGGTCTAAATGGCAGCTATACCTAAATATAGTTCGATTTGATCCATATTTAGGCCAGATATCAGGAGGCTTAAGATAACCCTCAGTTTCAAATTTCAGCCAAATCGGGTAATAAATAAAGCTTTTATGGCCTTCAGACCCTTTATCGGCAGATCGGTATATATGACAGCTATATATAAATATAGTCCGACATGAACCATATTTGGGTCAGATGTCGGGAGAACTAAGACTACCCACTGTTTCAAATTTCAGAGAAATCGTGTAATAAATAAAGCTTTTATGGGCTTCAGACCCTTTATCGGGAGATCGGTCCATATGGCAGCTACATCTAAATAAAGTTCGATCGGAACCATATTTAGGTCAGATGTCGGGAGGCCTAAAACTACTCACTTTTTCAAACTTCAGCGAAATCGGTTAAAAAATAAAGCTTTTATGGGCTTTAGACCCTATATATGGAGATCGGTCTACATGGCAGCTATACCTAAATATAGTCCGATATGAACCATATTTTGGTCAGATATCAGGAGGCTTAAGATAATCCTCAGTTTCAAATTTCAGCGAAATCGTGTAAGAAATATAGCTTTTATGGGCTTCAGACACTATATTGGCAGATCGGTCTATATGGCAGCTATATATAAATATAATCCGATCTGAACCATTTTTAGGTCAGATGTCGGGAGACTCAAATTAACCCAATGTTTAAAATTTCAGCGAAATCGTGTAAGAAATATAGCTTTTATGGGCTTCAGACACTTTATCGGCAAATCGGTAAATAATGCAGCTATATATAAATATAGTCCGATATGAACCATATTTGGGTCAGATTTCGGGAGGCCTAAAACTACTCAATGTTTCAAATTTCAGCAAAATCGGTTGAAAAGTAAAACTTTTATGGGCTTTAGACCCTTTATCTGGAGATCGGTCTATATGACAGCTATACCTAAATATAGTTCGATTTGATACATATTTAGGTCAGATATCAGGAGGCTTAAGATAATCCTCAGTTTCAAATTTCAGCGAAATCGGTTAAAAATATAGCTTTTATGGGCTTTAGACCCTTTATCTGGAGATCGGTCTATATGTCAGCTATATATAAATATAGTCCGATCTGAACCTTATTTGAGTCAGATGTCGGGAGGCCTAAGACTACTCATCGTTTAAAATTTCAGCGATATGGGATGACGAATAAAGCAGTTAGGGGCATTAGACCCTTTATCGGAAAATCGGTATATATAGCAGCTATATCTAAATATGGTCCGATTTGACCCGTTCAAGAACTTAACCAGCGTGCATCAAAAAGACGTATCTGTGCCAAATTTCAGCTCAATATCTCAATTTTGGCTGTAGAGGCTGTAGAGTGATTACAACAGACGGAAGGACAGACACACGGACATCGTCAAATCGTCTTAGAATTTTATGACGATCCGAAATATAAATACTTTTTAGGGTCGGAAATTGAGATTTCGATGTGTTGCAAACGGAACGACTAAATGAATAGACCCTCTACGATCTATCCTACGGTGGTGGGTATAAAAATCACATTTTTATATAAATGTATAATGTTTATGCATAATGTTTATACCCACCACCATAGGATGGGGGTATACTAATCTAGTCATTCCGTTTGTAGCACCTTGAAATTTTGATCTAGGAACCCACAAAGTATATATATTCTGGATCGTATCGACATTCTGAGTCGAACTAGCCATGTCCGTCCGTCCGTCTGTCGAAATCACGATAGCGGTCCAACGCATAAAGCTAGCCGCTTGAAATTTTGCACAAATTCTCTATACTGATGTAGGTCGTTGGGAATTGCATATGGCCTATATCGGGTCAGATTTGGCTATAGCTCCCAAATAAACCGATTTACCGATTTGACTTCTAGAGCCCATGGAAGCCAGATTCTTTGTCCAATTTGGCTAAATTTTTGCACAAAGTGATCGGTTATGACTTCCAACAACTGTGCTAAGTATGGTCCAAATCGGTCTATAACCTGATATAGCTCCCATATAAACCGATCTCCCGATTTGACTTTTTGAGCCATTAGAGGCCATAATTTTTGTCCGATTTGTCTGAATTTTGCTTGAAGTGTTTTGGTATGATTTCCAACAACTGTGCCAAATACGGTCCAAATCAGTCTATAACCTAAAATAGCTTCCATATAAGCGGGTCTCCCGATTTGATTTCTTGAGCCGCTGGAAGCCTCAATTTCCATCCGATTTGGATGAAAAGTTTGCAAAAAGTGTTGTGTTATGACTGAAAACAACTGTGACAAGTACGGTCCAAATCGGGTTATACCCTGATATAGCTCCAATATAAACCGATCTCCCAATTTGACTTCTTGAGCCATTAGAGGGCACAATTTTTGTCCGATTTGTCTGAAATTTTGCTTGAAGTGTTTTGATATGACTTCCAACAACTGTGGTAAGTACGGTCCAAATCGGTTTATAACCTGATATAGCTCCCATATAAACCGATCTCCCGATTTGAATTCTTGAGCCATTAGAGGCCACAATTTTTGTCCGATTTGTCTGAAATTTTGCTTGAAGTGTTTTGGTATGACTTCCAACATCTGTGCCAAGTACGATCTAAATCAGTCTTTAACCTGATATAGCTCCCATATAAACCGATCGCCCGATTTGACTTCTTGAGCCCCTGGAAACCGGATTCTTTGCCCGATTTGGCTGAATTTTTGCACATAGTGTTCCGTTATGTTTTCCAACAACTGTATTAAGTACGGTCCAAATCGGTTTATAACCTGATATAGCTCCCATATAAACCGATCGCCCGATTTGACTTCTTGAGCATTAGAGGATAAAATTTTTGTCCGATTTGTCTGAAATTTTGCTTGAAGTGTTTTGGTATGACTTCCAACATTTGTGCCAAGTACGGTCCAAATCGGTCTTTAACCTGATATAGCTCCCATATAAACCGATCTCCCGATTTGACTTCTTGAGCCCCTGGAAGCCGCGATTTTTATTCGATTTGGCTGAAATTTTATGTTATGCGTTATTAACCCATTGAGGACCTGTCCGTCCTTTTGAAAACTTTTAAAACATTCCTCTTTTTTTCTAATAGACTTTTTGCAAGAGGTATTAATTCTCGCAATTCAATTTGTTTTTCTCATTGTGAAATATTCATGGGCTTTAGTTAAAGTGGTTGCCTTGACTGGGCATTTAAATTTAAATGTGCTATGGTTTTTCTCATATTGATTTGGTAACCACTCAATTCCATTAACTGTAAGCCACAAAACGCTGACCACAACAGCAAAATATAATCGTAGTGAATACATATACATTAGACCGTCCCATGCTATAAGGGTGAAATATTTTATGGCGAATAGAGAAACGCATAGGAGTCCATCTGTCCGTCAGTCTGTCGGTCCATTAAGATTAATCTGAATTGGAAAGCGATGGCCATGTATACATTTCATCCAAGTCTATCATTCACACTCCCATGCATTGAGTTTACTCGGCTAATTAACTATTGACCACATTTGGTAAACCGTGGTCGCTCGAATTGCCTTCTGGAAGCTGGAAAACCCCCACCAACCAGCTAGTGTCCGACGTTGGCGGCGAAGAGTATACCGCAGAACCAATCCCCGATGATGTTATAGAATGTTTACCTCCTAGTCAGAATGAGCTCCAAGTAGCAGTGACCCGACTAAAGAACAACAAGGCAGCAGGAGCCGACGGGTTACCCGCTCAACTATTTAAGACCAGAGGCTTCACTCTGATAAGGCGTATGCATCAGCTTATCTGAGCAATTTGGCTAGAAGAAGGCATACCCGATGATTGCAACCTCAGCATGCTATGTCCCCTACACAAAAAAGGAGACAAGACGGAATGTGCCAACTGCTGAGGAATAAGTCTCCTCCCCATCGCATACAAGATACTCTCGAGCGTACTGTGTGAAAAATTAAAACCTAAAGTCAATGAGATAATTGGGCTCTATCAATGCGACTTTAGATCTGGTAAATTCACCCTGGACCAGATATTCACAAATCCTGGAAAAGACCCGGGAAAGACAAATCAACACCTACCACCTCTTTGTTGACTACAAAGCCGCCTTCGATGCTCCTTTACGTTCAAAGGTATTTCATGCCATGTCTGAGTTTGGTATCCCTGCAAAATTAATAAGACTCTGCAGCATGACACTTACTGATAGGCGTTCCTCAGTAAGAATAGGAAAGAATCTCTCCGAACCATTTAATACCAAACGAGGTTTGAGACAAGGAGACAGCCTATCGTGTAATCTCTTTAATATCCTGCTGGAGAAGATTATACGAGATGCAGATGTGAATAGATATGACACACTCACCACAAGAGAGCACATGCTACTCGCCTATGCCGATGACCTCGATATCATAGGTGGGTCAGCGGAGGTAGTAACTGCAGCCTTTGAAAGAATCGAAAGAAAGTCCGTCAAAATGGGTCTGGCAGTAAATGGAGATAAGACGAAATGGAGGCCACCGCAGCGCAGAGGTTAGCATGTCCGCCTATGACGCTCAACGCCTGGGTTCGAATCCTGGCGAGACAATCAGAAAAAATGTTCAGCGGTGGTTCTCCCCTCCTACTGCTGGCAACATTTGTGAGGTCCTATGCCATGTAAAACTTCTCTCCAAAGAGGTGCGGCACTGCGGCACGCCGTTGAAAGAATCGAAAGAGAGTCCGTCAAAATGGGTCTGGCAGTAAATGGAGATAGGACGAAATGGAGGCCACCGTAGGGCAGAGGTCAGCATGTCCGCCTATGACGCTGAACGCCTGGGTTCGAATCCTGGCGAGACCATCAGAAAAAATGTTCAGCGGTGGTTTTCCTCTCCTAATGCTGGCAACATTTGTGAGGTCCTATGCCATGTAAAACTTCTCTCCAAAGAGGTGTGGCACTGCGGCACGCCGTTCGGACTCGGCTATAAAAAGGAGGTCCTTTATCATTGAGCTAAACTTGAATCGGACTGCACTCATTGATATGTGAGAAGTTTGCCCCTGTTCCATAGTGGAATGTTCATGGGCAAAATTTGCATTTGCAAATTTGCATTTGGATGCTTTCAACTCCCATGTGGCCTTTCACAACTGGAGAAAGTTGGGAACCACATCTTAAAGATAGTCAGCAACTTTATCTACCTCGCCACCGCCATAACCGAAACGAATGACACCAGTTTTGAGATTAGGCGAAGAATAATACTGGCAAACAGATGCTACTTTGGATTGAGTAGGCAGTTAAGAAACAAGGCCACCTCTCGACAGACGAAGATTACACTATACAAGACACTGATACTACCCGTGCTGTTATATGGTTCTGAATCATGGGTATTTGTGAAAGCACACGAGGCAGTACTCGGAGTGTTTGAGAGAAACATTCTTCGTAAAATATAATCGAGAATATAGGCGACGTATGGTATGAACCACGAGCTGTATGATGACGATAGCATAGTTACACGCATCAAAATACAACGGCTGCGTTGGCTAGGTCATGTTGTCAGAATGGATGAAGAAGCTCCAGCAAAGCAGTCATTTGAAAGCGAAGACGGTGGTACACGCAAACCGGGAAGACCAAAAGCCCGATGGAAAGTGGTCAAGTGGTGGGAGACACCTCGAAACTTGGTGTCAGAGATTTTAGAATGAGCGCAGAAGATCGAGGCGCTTGAAAGGCTATTCTACGTTCGGCTAGTGAAACAAATATTCTGTCATAGCCAATTAAAGGAAGTAAAGTAAGTTATAACAGTTTGAAGATGTTATTGAACCTGCAGTTTGGACGGATTGTTTTATAACTCGCCGAGGTCTATCAAAATTGGTTCAGAATTAGATATAGCTGCCAATTTGTACTTATAGGGCAGGTGTAGGGTATTGTACAGTCAGCAACGCCCGGCTCTTGCCTTTTCTTACTGGTTTAAGTGAAATGTGATTTTACTGACCATGAATACATTTCATCCAAGCCTCTGCGTATCATTCACACGCCCATGTATTGAGTTAACTCGGCTAATTAACTATTGACCACATTTGGCAAACCGTGGTTGTTCGAATCGCCCTCTGGAAGATGGGAAACACCAACACAGCTGGCTTTTGAACAACAAATTTATTTGGTGAACTTTTGACTTGTCTCAAATGGCATAATTAACCAATGAACTATGAAGTGGTTCATTGTTCATCGTTCGACGTTTATCGTTTATTGCAGGGCGGAAACCAACACCAACAAAAGTCCTTCGAATGAATTCCTGTAGAAAATTAAGCAGCACTCTTCTTAATGGGCAATTGAATTGATTTCACCTCGAATGGTGTCGCCTGCTCGCCATGTTATTGATATGGGCTGTTATGCTGGAGGCAATTGAGGGCCAAGGTGTAACACTTGATTGAAACATATTATAAATTATTAATGGATTTTTGCAGTTTATTGGAAACCATGGTGGTGGCTCGTTTTCTCCCTTGCCAGGCGCTATTAAATGTTATTTTTTTTCTGTGATTTTATTTCATTTCTTGGTTTTTGTCTTTTGCTTTGAGGGTTTTTAGTTGACTGACTTAGTTTTGTCAATGGTTTGGCGCGAGTACGTGAGGTCTGCTCACAAAGAGTGTAGGCCTAAAGAGGTGTCAACTACTGTTCTTAATGACTAAACATGCCATTTTTAATGCTGGCTAATAGGAATTCTCCATTTGGGTTTTAATGATTTTCTTAAGAACCGCCACGTTGCTCCATAAAAATGTGCCCTTGGAGACGTGAGAGGTTATGCCACATTAATGAAGAACTTTTGGGGATTCCCCTCGTGTGTCATTTTCAAACACTCAGTCTGACTATGTGGTAGTCCTCGTTGCGACGGCAATGTCTTGTGAGTGTTTGTCTGTGTGTTTTTCACAGTGCTGCAAGACCGAGCAAAAATGAAAAGGAAGTAATGGTTCTTGCTCTAACCGTTGAGTGGAGCGGATGTTTTGTTCTTTATTTTCGGAAAAATATTTAAGCCAATCAGGGATAGCTACGATAGAGTTATCCATTGACGATCTGTGCCTGTTTCCAGTGGAGCGGCAGATCTAGAGCCCGGGAGTAGGTTTAGAATGGACTTCAAATACCCAAAAATCTGCAGTGGTGATATCAGGCCGTATCATGTTGTCTGCTACTGAGACCTCAACTGGTGGAGCTGTTACGCCAGGCTCCACTAGCCGACAGACGACTGGTCAGCAGGGGTTTTAGGACAAGGCCGAACCTATTGGGTTGCCCAAAAAGTAATTGCGGATTTTTCATATAGTCGACGTTGACAAATTTTTTCACAGCTTGTGACTCTGTAATTGCATTCTATCTTCTGTCAGTTATCAGCTGTTACTTTTAGCTTGCTTTAGAAAAAAAGTGTAAAAAAAGTATATTTGATTAAAGTTCATTCTAAGTTTTATTAAAAATGCATTTACTTTCTTTTAAAAAATTCGCAATTACTTTTTGGGCAACCCAATATTTCATCTTAGCATGCCTAAAATTTGCCTAGGCCACCGGTCTTATGTGGCAAACCAATATCCACTTTAAGAGATTGGAATAATAAAAGGAGCATCTCTCTCAGGAATATTCAGAGGCTTGATGCGTATGATGCTAAAACTCTCAACGATAATGCGAGAGGCTTGCTTAATGGGGTCGGAGATACGTTACACAGGCTACGCCAAAGGCAACACCTCTAGATTCGAAAACGGCACCGCAGTCAGCCAACTGGTTGTGGTCATCTGGGGGGCATGATCTGCCCAAAAGTAGTAAGGCATACAAGAACCTCCAGTTTGTGACGATGCAGGCTGATATAAGAGTCGATACAAAGTAATAAAAAGGATAGGCGAGATCTGATTAGGCGCAGCACTGAAGCATGACCAACGACACACACACACAATTCATACTTTTAAGACTGCAAATGCAAATTTTGCCCATGAACATACCACTAAGGAACAGGGGCAAACCTCTCACATATCAATGAGTGCTGTCCAATTCAAGTTTTTAAGCTCAATGATAAGGGGCCTCCTTTTCATAGCCGAGTCCGAATGGCGTGCCGCAGTGCGACACCTCTTTGGAGGGAAGTTTTACATGGCATAGTACCTCACAAATGTTGCCAGCATTAGGAGGGGAAAACCACAACTGAAAATTATTTCTGATGGTCTCGCCAGAATTCGAACCCAGGCGTTCAGCGTCATAAGCGGACATGCTAACCTCTGCGCTATGGTGGCCTCCCGAGCATAGCTCTCATTTTTATTGAGAGGCCTCGGTCCGAATGCTCCTAGAACTCTCAGCGATAATGAGAGAGGCTCCCTTAATTGGGCTCGGAGATTCGCACAGGGTACGCCAAAGATAACACGTCTAGATTCGGAAACGGCACCGCAGTCAGCCAACTGGTACCTGGGGGCATGCTCTGCTCAAAATAACTAAGGCGAACAATAGTAATATGGGTACAAGAACCTCCAGTTTGTGACGATGCAGGCTAAAATCGGGGTCGATACAATGTAAAACAAGTAAAAACGTGCTAAGTTCGGCTGGGCCGAATCTTATATACCCTCCACCATGGATCACATTTGTCGAGTTCTTTTCCTGGTATCGTTTCTTAGGTGAAAAAAGGATATAAGAAAAATTTGCTCTACTATTAGAGCGATATCAAGATATGGTCGAGTTCGGACCACAAGTAAATTATATGTTGGCGACCTGTGTAAAAAGTCAGCCAATTCGAATAAGAATTGCGCCTATTTGGGGGCTCAAGAAGTAAAATAGAGAGATCGATTAATATGGGAGCTGTATGAGGCTATAGACCGATTCAGACCATAATAAACACGTATGTTGACGGTCAGGAGAGGATGCGTCGTATAAAATTTTAGGCAAATCGGTTAATAATTGCGACCTCTAGAGGATCAAGAAATCAAGACCCAAGATCGGTTTATATGGCAGCTATATCAGGTTATGTAGCGATTTGAACAATACTTGACACAGATGTTTGATATCATAACAAAACACGTCGTGCAAAATTTCAGTCAAATCGGATAAGAATTGCGCCTTCTAGAGGCTCAAGAAGTCAAGACCCAAGATCGGTTTATATGACAGCTATATCAGATTATGTAGCGATTTGAACTATACTTGGCACAGTTGTTGGATATAACAAAATACTTCGTGCAAAATTTCACTTAAATCAGATCAAAATTGCGCCCTCTAGTGGCCCAAGATCGGTTTATATGACAGCTATATCAGATTATGTAGCGATTTGAACTATACTTGGCAAAGTTGTTGGATATAACAAAATACTTCGTGCAAAATTTCACTTAAATCAGATCAAAATTGCGCCCTCTAGTGGCTCAAGAAGTCAAGACCCAAGATCGGTTTATATGGCAGCTATATCAGGCTCTTGAGCGATTTGAACCTAACTTAACACTGTTATTGGAAGTCTTATCGAAACACATCGTGCAAAATTTCATTCCAATCGGATAAGAATTGCGCCCTCTAGAGGCTCAAGAAGTCAAGACCCAAGATCGGTTTATATAGCAGCTATATCAGGTTATGGGCCAATTTGAATCATACTTGGCACAGTTGTTGGATATCATAACAAAACACGTCGTGCAAAATTTCATACGAATCGGATAAGAATTGCGCCCTCTAGAGGCGCTCAATAAGTCAACACCCAAGATCGGTTTATATGGCAGCTATATCAGGTTATGGACCGATTTGAATCATACTTGGCACAGTTGTTGGATATCATAACAAAACACGTCGTGCAAAATTTCATTCCAATCGGATAAGAATTGCGCCCTCTAGTGACCCAAGAAGTCAAGACCCCAGATCGGTTTATATGGCAGCTATATCAGGTTATGTACCGATTTAAATCATAATTGGCACAGTTTTTGGATATCATAACAAAACACGTCGTGAAAAATTTCATTCCAATCGGATAAGAATTGCGCCCTCGAGAGGCTCAAGAAGACAAGACCCAAGATCGGTTTATATGGCAGCTATATCAGGTTATGGACCGATTTGAATCATACTTGGCATAGTTATTGGATATCATAACAAAACACGTCGTGCTAAATTTTATTCCAATCGGATAAGAAGTGTGCCCTCTAGAGGCTTAAGAAGTCAAGATCCAAGATCAGTTTATATGGCAGCTATATCAAAACATGGACCGATATGGCCCATTTACAATCCCAACCGACCTACACTAATAAAAAGTATTTGTGCAAAATTTCAAGAGGCTAGGTTTAGTTCTTCGAAAGTTAGCATGGTTTCGACAGACAGACAGACGGACGGACGGACATGGCTAGATGGACATAAAATGTCATTACGATCAGGAATATATATGCATTATGGGGTCTCAGAGGAATATTTCGAATAGCTACAAAGAGAATGACGAAATTAGTATACCCCTATCCTATGGTGGAGGGTATAAAAAAGGATTGGCGAGATCGGACCAGGCGCAGCACTGGATTTAGTCAATAAGGAAGATTTTCCTTCTCGACCAACGACACATCCATACTTCTGAGGCTAAGCGACTGTAATCGCAATCTTTCTACCGCTGACTGAAAGATTGGTTGTTGTTGTAGTAGAGTGTTCTGTTCTATCCTTCGACTGCTTGATTCTGTTGAGTATCCAGACCCTGGAACTCTGCGACTAAGATGGGGTGCGTCCAATGGGATCTGGGTCTGACATGAGCGGGTCTGGCTGGACCGTTAAACGGGTGACGTGTATCGTGTGGTCCCTGCTTACAATCCGGACATACATCCTGCACGTTGGCATCAATTCTTGATCTGTAGGAATTGAGGCGGCTGCATTTGCTGGATCGTAATTGAGCCAGAACTACTCAGGTTTGCCGAGAGAGATCAATTTCAATTTCTCCAGGGACCACATTTAGCCGGCAGCTATTTACCGATTCTGCTACCGTTGCTGCATGAATGTTGTTTAGACCCGCTTGATTTAGAGGTTTCTCTCTTGTAGTGATGGACCTCACGCTCTACACCATGTAGACCTATCTGCTATCTGAGGCTGCTGCATCTGCCGGAACGTAATTGAGCCAAAACTACTCCGGTTCGCCGGGAGAGGTCAATTTCTGTTTCTCCAAGGACCACATTCACCCGGTAGCTATTTATTGATTCTGCTACCGTTGCTGCATGAATGTTGTTTAGACCCGCTTGATTTAGAGGTTTCTCTCTTGTAGCGATGGACCTCACGCTATAGATCATGTAGACCTATCTTGAGGCGTCGGGGCGGTGGATACCCATCATCATCTTGAGGATGATTTGGATGGTATCTGCGATAACTGCCTAGAAGGTATTGTTTAGACAGCATTTAGTTATCTCTTCGCACTGGTGGGATCTTTGTCTCCTTCTGGAGGTGGTCCACATGAGAACTGAGCAGACAGTCCATCGCTGTTTGAAGGGCGACATCTGACAGTTCTGAATTTCATTCAACTGCGTGTCCTAGAGCTGACGAGACCACACTGGCGCTGCATCACCTACCACAGACCGGCCAATTGCTTTGTACATGGTCAACAAGGTTTCTTGTCACTTGGGTTGATGACAGCAAGTGACTTAAGGACCTTGTTTCTACTTTTGACTTTATCGCAAAGGCATGTGAGGAGAATTTGTAAAAGCTGTCAAATGTGACACCAATTATTTTGGAACGTTTGATGGCTGGAATTGTCACTCCATTGACCATCAGTTTCAGCTCCCTACTCACCTCAGGATAGATAGAGGTTAAACAGTGTCGGAGATATCACCATGCCTTAGGGAACTCCCTGTTTCACTCTACGGTGCTTCAACTTTTGATCCCTAAGGTAGTTTAAGACCCAGCGTTTCAGGCCTGGCTGGAGGGTTGTATCGGCAATATCCTCAAATAGTTCGGCATGGCTGACCGTTTCGGATGCCTTCGATAGGTCCAGTGCCACGAGGACCGGCCGAGGACTATCGCGTGGCTTGGGTTAATGGAAGCTACGGCAAATGTGTGCGGTGATGGCATACAAAGCAGCTGTTGTGATATGCAGTCTTCGAAATCCATGCTGTTGTTTGGCAAATGGAAATTCTCTAACGAGGCTCGGGAGGAGTAGTCCCTTAAGCATTTTGCCTACTATTCAGAGTAGGGAGATCGGTCTGTACGACTTCCCCCCACTCGGTTGCTTTGCAGGCTTTAGAAGCGGGATCACTCTACCCCTTTTTTCCAAACATCGGGTACTATAAGAGTGTTCTGAGACAAGCTAAGGACAGTTGTAAGGTACTCGACTTTAGGTTGATCCTGATTCTTCAGCATCAGTGTAAAGTCCGGGAGCAACGTCTTGAATGATTTGGCGCCAAAGATGACATTCGTAACTTCGTCCACGATAAATTGTTATGACTGTTCTTCGGTTCGGAGACCATGCACGCGACAAATGGCTCTCCTCCTAGCCCTGTCACTCTCGGGATGCACAATAAACTGACGGCTGAACAACCTGGCGTACCTCTTTAGATCAGTCACAGTTACGTCGGCAAAAGTGACTGAGGTCCTGTCGTCCCGTCTACCGGGGTTCGAGAGTGACTTAACAGTAGATCACAGCTTGCATAAACCCGAGCCTAAGTTACATTGCTGCAAGTGTTCCAGCCACAAATTCCGCTTATGTTCGTTGACTACCCTGTTTATTTCCAGATTCAGCTCGCTGATTCTGGGGCTAGTGGGGTCTGCACAATGAATCCCTTCAAGCTTGTCGGCGAGTACCACTGCCTGCATCAGGAAATTTGGCCGCACTTGGGGTATTCGATCGGCCGGATTTCTTGTTGTGCCCTCCCATTGTCCTTTTATAGTTCCCACTTATGAAGAGAAACAGGGCAAAAAAACTTGACAAATGGGATTCATGGTCTAGAGTTTTTTAGGATTTTGAGGAGCCGAACGATCATACTTCTACTGATCGTTTGTCGATCTTATATTGTCCTTGTCCATCTAATTTTGTCCGTACGTACGTTTTTCTGTCTGTCCATCCGTCCGTTTGTCTGTCCATCCGTCCGTTTGTCTGTCCATCCGTCCGTTTATCTGTCCATCCGTCCGTTTATCTGTCCATCCGTCCGTTTATCTGTCCATCCGTCCGTTTGTGTGTCCATCTGTCCGTTTGTCTGTCCAGCCGTCCGTTTGTCTGTCCATCCGCTTATCTATCTGTCTTCTTTCTGTCTATACGTTTGTCTGTCTTTCTGTGCATTTGTCCCTCTGGCTGTGGCTTTTTGTCAGTCAGTCTTTCTATCTATTTGTCTGTTGGTCGGTCTGTCTGTCCATCTGCCTGTCCAAAGAACTCAAACTTGCGAAAAATTAAAAGTCACCACTTAAAAACCATGTTCGTCCGTCCATCTGTCGGCCCATCTTTTTGCCTGTCCATCTTTCCGCCTGCCCACCTTTCCGCCTGCCTTTCTGTCCGTCCATCCGTCCGTTTGTCTGTCCATCCATCCGTTTATCTGTCCATCCGTCCGTTTGTCTGTCCATCCGTCCGTTTGTCTGTCCATTCGTCCGTTTATCTGTCCATCCGTTCGTTTATCTGTCCATCCGTCCACATGTGTGTCCATCCGTCGGTTTGTCTGTCCATCCTTCCGTTTGTCTGTCCATCCGTCTATTTGTCTGTCCATCCGTCCGTTTGTCTGTCCATCCGTCCGTTTGTCTGTCTGTCCATCCGCTTATCTATCTGTCTTCTTTCTGTCTATACGTTTGTCTGTCTGTCTGTGCATTTGTCCGTCTGGCTGTGTGTTTTTCTATTTGTCTGCCTGTCTGTCCAACCAACAGATAGGCGTACGGACGGAATTAGTTTCAAGTGGCTAGCTCTTCGTGTTTGAAAATTTGCGTTTCCAGAAGAACGCACAGACACAGGCGTGTTTTTGGAAACGCAAACTTTTAAACAAGAAGGAGCTAGCCACTTGAAACTAATTCCGTCCGTGTGTCTATCTGTCTGTCTGTCTATCTGTCTTTGTCAGTCAGTCAGTCTTTCTGTCTATTTGTCTGTTGGTCGGTCTGTCTGTCCAAAGAACTCAAACTTTCGAAAAAGTAAAAGTCACCACTTAAAACCATGTCCGTCCGTCCATCTGTCGGTCCATCTTTCCGCCTGCACATCTTTCCGCCTGCCCATCTTTCCGCCTGCCCATCTTTACGCCTGCCCATCTTTCAGCTTGCCCATTTTTCAGCCTACCCACCTTTCCGCCTTACGATCTTTCCGCCTGCACATCTTTCCGCCTGTCCACCTTTCCGCCTGCCCATCTTTCCGCCTATCCATCTTTCCGCCTACCCATCTTTGCTCATGTTTAGAGATGTTTTTAAGGCTTAGCCATATTAACCGATCTTCCGATTAGACTTTTTGAGGGCATAATTCTTAGCCCATTTAGCTAAATTTTGCCCAACTTCAACCTGCTACCTGAAAAAATTGGTCAAAGACCTTGTCGAGTGCGATCCATGGTGGAGTGTTTTTAAGATTCCTGCCCTGACGCATCACTCTTTTTTTCTCGATTTCTTTTCAAGTCAATTGTCGTTGCACTGTGCGCGCTCGTTCTTCGCCAGAAATTCACAGCAGGTCCCATGAATGCGACTGACTGGCTGGGCTGGCTGGCTGGCTGACTTTGCACGCATTATGATGGCACGTGTTTGTTGTTGCTAAATTGTTATTATTGTCAGTGTTAGAGTGTGTGTGTGTGTGTGCGCTACTGAGTGAGTATGCCCTAATACTATGCGGTGCATAGTTGGTAAGGTGCGCTCGTATGTGCTCTGTAAACACGAATAACTGGTGTATGAATTATTTAATATTCATTTGTGATTATGTGTGTTAAAAGTGACTTTTTTCCAGCGTTGCCGCCCTTACGTCCTCCCCTCAGATTTCAACGGCGTACTGAAACTTGAAAATTCCTTTTGTTAAAGTTCAGAGAAATTTTCATTTATTTTGTCGGCTTAACTTAGAGCCTTTGAAGCAGCAATGACCTATTTCTTTACTCAATATAATTTTTCAGGTTTGTTTTTTTACTCCCTTGCATTGCTGGATGCTTTGAATACAGCTTCCCCATAAAATGAAAGCATAGAGAATATGTGCATGTGTGGGTTGTGCGTGTAGGCGCTTTTATATCTCCCAGTTAAGTTCTTTCAAAACTGTTTCCCCTTTGGGTAGTTGAGACCTGACATACCCGAGATTTCTTCTTTCCCATAGTAGTAGTCATACGGCAAGAGGAGTAGTAGGGGCAGCATTCAGCTGCAGAAGTTTCTACGCAACAGCAATGTTGTTTTTTTTTCCTAGTTTTTTGCTCCTCTCATCGCTTACGGATATAAAAGAGATCCTTGTTGCCTGCGTGTTGATGTTATTTTAAAAGTTATATGACAGGAACGTGAGAATGTTTGTTTATGTGTTATTATCGCATTGAAGATTTATTAAGATTAGTCCAGAGTTGAGTGGAGGAGCATTGACTGAAGTCAAAGGTGGAGAGAAAGACCAATATGCCAAGAATATTCAACAGGCAATGCCAAAGTAGGTTGCCCAATCAGTCATTATGGGATAATCAAACAAAAACTAATAACGAAAAATAGCGACAAATATTGTTCAAGTCTACTTGGGCAAAAATTAAAAATTTATTTAGGAAATGAATTTTTTTTTTCTCAAGTCAAAGTATGTGATGGCTAACCTTGGGCGGTTTAAAGTTTAATTTTCTATGCTAAACTTGATTTGAAAGACTTTTATGCTAAAGTTTAGACAAATCGGATAAGAATGGCGTGAAAGAAGTAAAAACAAGCAAAAGCGGGCTAAGTTCGGCCGAATCTTATATACCCTCCCCCATGGATCGCATTTGTCGAGTTCATTTCCCGGCATCAATTCTAGGCAAAAAAAAGGATAAAAGAAAAGATTTGCTCTGCTATTAGAGCGATATCAAGATAAGGACCGGTTTGGACCACAATTAAATTCTATGTTGGGGACCTGTGTAAAATATCAGCCAATTCGAATAAGAATTGCGCCCATTGGGGGCTCAAGAAGTAAAATAGAGAGATAGATTTATATGGGAGCTGTATCGGGCTATAGACCGATTCAGACCATAATAAACACGTATGTTGATGGTCATGAGAGGATCCGTCGTACAAAGTTTCAGGCAAATCGGATAATAATTGCGACCTCTAGAGGCTCAAGAAGTCAAGACCCAAGATCGGTTTATATGGCAGCTATATCAGGTTATGGACCGATTTGAACCATACTTGACACAGATATTGGATATCATAATAAAACACGTCGTACAAAATTTCATTCCAATCGGTTAAGAATTGCGCCCTCTAGAGGCTCAAGAAGTCAATCCCCAAGATCGGTTTATATGGAACTATATCAGGTTATGGACCGATTTGAACCATATTTGACACAGATGTTGGATATCGTAAGAAAACACGTCGTGCAAAATTTCATTCCAGTCGGATAAGAATTGCGCCCTCTAGAGGCTCAAGAAGTCAAGACCCAAGATCGGTTTATATGGCAGCTATATCAGGTTATGGACCGATTTGAACCTTATTTGACACAGTAGTTGAAAGTCATAATAAAATACGTCATGCAAAATTTCAGCCAAATCGGATAGGAATTGCGCCCCCTAGAGTTTCAAGATGTCAAGACCCAAGATCGGTTTAGATGGCAGCTATATTAGGTTATGGACTGATTTGAACCATACTTGACACAGATGTTGGATATCATAAAAAAACACGTCGTGCAAAATTTCAGCCAAATCGAATAGGAATTGCGCCCTCTAGAGGCTCAAGAAGTCAAGATTCAAAATCGGTTTATATGGCAGATCGGTATATATGGCAGCTATATCAGGTTATGGACCGATTTGAACCATACTTAGCACAGTTATTGGAAGTCATAGCGAAACACGTCGTGCAAAATTTCATTCCAATCGAATAAGAATTGCGCCTTCTAGAGGCTCAAGAAGTCAAGACCCAAGATCGGTTTATATGGCAGCTATATCAGGTTATGGGCCGATTTGAACCATACTTCGCACAGTTGTTAAAAGTCATAATAAAATACGTCATGCACAATTTCAGCCAAATCGGATAGGAATTGCGCCCTCTAGAGGCTCAAGAAGTCAAGATCCAAGATCGGTTTATATGGCAGCTATATCAGGTTATGGACCGATTTGAACCATACTTGACACAGATGTTGGATATCATAAAAAACACGTCGTGCCAAATTTCAGCCAAAACGGATAGGAATTGCGCCCTCTAGAGGCTCAAGAAGTCAAGACCCAAGATCGGTTTATATGGCAGCTATATCAGGTTATGGATCGATTTGAACTATACTTGACACAGATGTTGGATATCATAAAAAAACACGTCATGCAAAATTTCAGCCAAATCGGATAGGAATTGCGCCCTCTAGAGGCTCAAGAAGTCAAGACCCAAGATCGGATATGGACCGATATGGCCCATTTACATTCCCAACCGACCTACACTTATAAGAAGTAAATGTGCAAAATTTCAAGCGGCTAGCCTTACTCCTTCAATAGTTAAAGAACTTTTCACAGACAGACGGACAGACATGGCTAGATCGACTTAAAATAACATGACGATCAAGAATTATGTTACTCTATGTAGCCTTGGAGGCATATTTTGAGGTGTTACAAACGGAAAGACGAAATTACCATACCTCTGTGTAAAAAATTACCTCGAAAAAGAAACTAAAAGTCAGAAATTCCGTTCTTCTCACAAAATCCCAAATTGTTTTCCTTACCAAGACCATAATTTGATTCATATTTTGTATTGTGTCCCCACCCCCAGCGCTGATGTCTGTAGGTCACGAAATCCGCGCAATGACAAAGTAAATGCTCCAACGTCTCATCATCTTCCCTGCATGCCCTACTTATGCTGCCACTTGTCCCACCAATTTTGCATAAGTGAGCTCCTAGTCCTATGTGTCCTGTTATGATACCGAAAACTATAATGACCTCCTGCTTACTCTCTTGCAGTAACAGCTTCGTCTTTTCACGATCCGAAGCTCGACATAGGATTTTCGGCGTTCCACAGTGCTACATACTTCGCCCATGTCCTTAACTCAAACTGCGGAGCCCCCAAATCTTCGGGTAAAGTTTGTTGATTGCAGTCGTATGCCAAATGGCATGCATTTTCATTACCCCCTACTCCTCTGTGCCCTGGCACAAAAACAATGCGTATAGTGAATTCCTCAGAGAAGACGTTAATCTCTGTCTGACACTCCAAGACTGTTCATGACCTTTCCGTCCCGGTTGTTATTGTTCTGATATCCAGTTTACTGTCCGTAAAGATATTCACATTGAGCGTCCTCGCCTTAACACCACACCATACTACTTCACGCATTCCATGATCGACCGGATCTCCGCCCCTGTAGGACCGTATTATCGCCAGGCTGTCGAAAACAGATATCAGTCCCTGCCTACATTGTCGTCTAGCTTTTTTCCATCTGTGCAGCTTGATCATCTAGATGGCAATATCTGAGATCCCTTAGTCCAGAACTGTGCCGATGACAGCAGTGCCTTGCAATCGACCTCAACTGTCGTCTCAGAAAATCTATCGGAAACCTCTTCCCTTCCTTCCAGGTTTCCTATCGTCGCCTCGACTATACCGAGATGGTATGACCTGCTCCTATCCTTAATCCATTTTCCCATTGCCTTAGTCTTATAGCCGCATTACTTACCTCAAACTAAATCCGTATGTCTATGGGTCGAATATCTAGAATAGTCTCCATACTCCAGTGAGCATGATCCTCTTCGCTATGCCTATGCCAAGGCAACATGTTCTTTGAACCTGCTGTATTATCCTTGAGGCGTAAGTAAGTGTTAGTCTAATCCCGCTCCTGAATAACCGGTAGACCATCCACGGACTCAGGCCCCAATTCGGGCCTATGGCCCGTCTACCTCTTGCCCAACATTTGTGAGTCTTCACGGTACGCTCCTGCTTGTGACACTTCCAATACAGTTTACTGTCCAAGATCACTCCTAAGTATTTGAACTGGTCACATATCGAAATCGATCGGTTGAGGAAATTGAAATTGATGCATGAAATTGACCCCACTCGTGTTTCGTGTAATCACTCAGATTTTAGTCTTCTCTAGGTTGACATTGAGACCACTTGGACTAGCTCAATCTTTTGTCATCTGTAAATCGTCCGGTTGAGGAAATGTGGTGCGTCGAATTGTGTTCCATGTGAACAGTCAGATTACAGGCTTTTCTGAGTTAACATGGAGACCCCTAGGTCTAGCCCAGTCGTGTGCCGGACTCTTCCGGCTTTGCCAAATATCTAAATCGTCCGGTTGAGGAAAAGTGGTGCCTCAAATTGACCCATCTTCGTGCTCCATGTGAACCGTCAGATTTCAGTCTTCTCTGGGTTAACATTGAGACCCCTAGGTCTAGCCCAGCCACTTTTGGCCTTTCTGCATGGCTGATTCGGATCTCAAGCCCTCAGAAGTATTATAACAAAGCTGCGTAGCAGAGGGGTTCAAATAGTGGTTATTCAAAGGAGTATTGGAGGCCAACGTAGCGCAGATGCTAACATATCCGCTTATCACGCTTAACGCCTGGGTTCGAATCCTGGGACAACATGAGAAAAAAAATATTTCAGCGGTGGTTATCCCCTCCTAGCTCTGGCAATATTTGTGACGTACTATGCCACTTAAAAACTCCTCCCCAAAGAGGTGTTGCAGTTAGGAACGCCGTTCGGATAACCTCAATGACAAAGGCCCCTTTTCATTGAGCTTAAACCTAATTCGGACTCCTTGATATGTGAAAAGTTCAACCCTATTCCTTAATGGAATTCTTATGGGCATATTTACATTTGGATTCACAAGGGGGCGATAAAATGCTCTCTACCCCCTATCATTATGCTATGGGACCCACAATTTATCCACCTGCTCCTTAGCATATGGTTTATCCAGTTTCTTAGGATCCGGTCCACAAGTATTGGATCATTGGATATTGGATCACATTTTTAAAAGCCCAAGTCTTGGTATGGATGGATACTACCTCGTGAGAGGCAGGCTCCACCGACCTTCCCAGAGATTTGCATGCGGTTTGTTTTTGAGCTGTTCGCTGGATGTTATCCCCAATACGTTCCGTTTTTAGCATTTCCGCCTATGACGCCTGGGTTCGACTCATGGCGAGAACATCAGAAAAAAAAGTTTCAGCCGTGGTTTTCCCCTCCTAATGCTGGTGACATTTGTGAGATACTATGACATGAAAAAACTCATCCCCAAAGAGGGATGGGTCACGCCGGTCGGTCTCGGCTATAAAAAGGAAGCTTCTTGTCATTGAACTTTAACTTGAATCGGACAGAACTCATTGATTCCCGAGAAGCTTGACCCTGTTCCTTAGAGGAATGTTTATGGGCAAATTTGCATTTGGATCAGTGTGTCGATCCTTACATTTCTAAAGGCCCAAGTCTTGGCATCGATGGGTTTTTCCATTTTATGCACAACCTCGTGCAGGGCAGTCTCCACCGACCTTGACTCAGAAGTTCGCTGGATGTCCTACTCTTTATCACTGTATCCCCAATACGTTCCATGGTTAGCATGCCCGCCTATGACGCTGAACGTCTGGATTCGAATCCTAGTGAAATAAGAAAAAAAAATTCCCTCCTAATGCAGCCGACATTTCTCAATAACTATGCCACATAAAAACTCCTCCCCCAAAGAGGTGTTGCACTTGAGCACCCCATTCGGATTTGGCTATAAAAAGAAGGCAGGTCCCATTGAAAAGATGGCAGGCTCCATTATGTGAGAAGTTCATCCCTGTTCTTCATGAAATGTTTATGGGCCAATTTGCAATTGCATTCACAGGAGTGGCGATAAAATACCCTCTGTGGCGTGTCTGGCCCCTTAACTTAATATCATGGGAGCCACAATTTATCAACCAGTTGTTCCTTAGCATATGATTTTTCCAGTCTCTGGGGCCCGGTCCACTTGGTACTGGTCTAAGTATTGGTTCAGTGTGTCGATACTAAAATTTTTAAAAGACCCTTCGAAGGCTTATTTTACCATAAATTCTGTAATGCTAAGATTTAATTTATCCTCACTGTTTCAAGATTCCGATGTCTCCGTGAGTCCCGTTATATCCTGTGAAAAATGCGTTCTCATCAAAAGCCTCAACATAGCCTCCGTTGTCTTTGCTCTTGCTACCATCTCGCCTGAATGAAAAAATTTTTCTTCTATGAGGCGTCATTGACCCTATCGCAGAAAACTTTCAGAAGGCTCGTTTTGCCGCTAAAGGCATTCCTTGAGTCATGTTTAACACACACATCCCAATAAACTGCCGCTTTTTTATAATGTGCTCTGTTATGAAGACTGTGGACCTCTTTCCCAATATTGCGTATCTCCACGGTCTTCCAGCGTTATTCTTGGGCTGATTTCCTTTCCCGAAGAGGACAACTACCTTCGTAGTCTTCCGAATTGTGTCCAGTTGGTTTCAACTTATTCGGGAAGCTAATCGGATTCGGCGCTGGCCATGCTATTCTAAACCTAATGTAGCTATGGTCAGAGAAAAAGTGTTCCAAGAAGACCCTCCAACACTGAACCTCATCGATAAGATTTTCTGAACATATTCTCACATCTAAAACCTCCTCCCTAATCCTTTTAACAAAGATAGCGGTGTTACCAATATTAAGTGCTAGTAGGTCGTTAGTATTGAAGAGTTCTGCCAGGGCTTGACCCCGCTTATTAATGTTGGTTCTACCACACGAGCACCCATAAGTACCTCATTTCCCATCTGTTTTGCCTTCCCCACCAGTCGTTGCAGCTTCAACGTGGATGGCGGTATCGAAGAGTAAAGAGGCAGTTAAATAATTTTAGGATTTTTTTTGTCCCAAAATCAAACACGTGTCTAAAAAATAGACAGTTTGTGGTTTTATAGCAGTAGCGGGCTAGTAAACACACACTGTTGCACATTACCATGCATGTACCATGCATGAACATTAATGCTTATAAGCCCATGAGCTTGGAAATACTGAAATATGTGTTAGTGACACCAACACTGTTTTATGGTAAAGATTTGAAGCTTCACGAGTTCATTGTAAATGTCTTGCATACTTTTAGGCATTTATAAATTTATAAGTCTATTTAGCAAATAAATCTTGTCATTCCTTTTGTCCTATGATAAAGTGTCACAATAAAACTAAAATATTTATTCAAATATTATTCAAATGTCCAAATACAATTTAAGATTTCTGACCCCAAAAAATTTTTGTGGTAAGAACAGAAATAGAATGTTGATTACATACTTTTTCTGGGGAATCTAAAAATTTATGTTTGAGGCTTCAAACTATAAGTTTAACAGCTTGATTAACAACACAAATATTTAAGATTTCAATCTACATAACGTTTTGAACATATTTGGCAATATACATATATATTTGCATATTTGTGGGGGAACACTAAATCAAGCGGCATACTTTTAGGCTATGCTATGAATAATAAGGGGAGAATTTTTTAGTTTATTATAGTTCAAGTAAATTAGTTCTTTAAAATGTGTAAAACTAAAATGTGTATATATTAGATGAATACCAGAGTACAAAAATGTGTTTATAATAATTATATAAATTTCTTTTCATCATAGTTTCTTTCTTCTAATTTAATTGTTTTCATTCTCCTTCTGTTGTAATTTACTTTCCTTTACAAATCATTGCCATTCTCGTTGCTCAACACCATGTAATTAAATTCATTATGTTGAAGAAGAAAAAGAAAATTGCCAAGAATCCATTTTGTTCTTCTTTCTTGACAACTATAACTCTGCAGCACTTAAAAAATTACAACTACTAACGATTTACCAGAGTCTCTACTTAAATCATCATCCATATCATATTTGAGCTATATGGGTACTAAAGTAAAAGGCGGTGACACAATAAAATGGAAAAACGAAAGCCCTTTTGTAAAATGGAACCGTTTGTTTATTTTGGAATCTATCCAAAATGATTTTGAATTGTAAACATTTGTTCTCAACTAAATGTTGTGAAATAGTTGAAAAAACGAATTATTTGTCTGTCTTTGTGATATTTGTCTGTCATTGTAATGCATTAAGTGTTTTGCAATTTGTTTTTTGGCAGATCTCTTTATCAGACAGAATGTCATTTGTAAAAACAAGGTTATAACATTTGACTACGATAACAAGTAAAGAGGAAAAACTTTCAGGATACAAATTTAATTTTTCATGATTTATGTGGAGCACTTGCTTGAACCTTTCTATTGATACCACTTCATAAACCTTCCCAATATTTGTAACCTACTCACCATGGGTCCAAAACTTTCCATAGGTCCTTAACCTCATTTAAAATCTCTTCTTCAGTGCCAATTTGAATGTTCTGCATTGGAATATGCAGAATTTGTAACATTTATAGGCCTTAAAGGGGTCACAGCATGTTTCGCAATATGTTTGGGAATTCAGACCTCTTCCTTGTTTTCATATTTTATAGAAAAGTTTCAGTATACGCACTGGAGAATGTACTAGAAAAGCAAAAAGCCAATAATACTGCTGAAATTAGTTTGGTAGGGGATTTATGATAAGTCGGGAACTTAAACATGTTGTCTTCAGATTTATTCCGGAGGATTAATGATTAGACGCATTTTGAAAAGATGTCAAATTCTGTTATGGCAGTCTAATATGGGCTCATGCAATTCAAATGTAAATTTGCCCATGAATATTCCATTAAAGAACATGGGCAAACTTCTCACATATTTATGAGTGCTGTCGGATTCAAGTTGAAGCTCAATGATAAGTGGCCTCCTTTTTATAGGCGAGCCCGAACGGCGTGCCGCAGTGCAACACCATTTTGGGAAGAAGTCTTTACGTATGTAACGAGGGGATAACCACAGCTTAAAATGTTTTTTTCTGATGTTCTCGCCAGCATTCGAACCCAGGCGTTCAGAGTCATAAGCGGACATGCTTACCTCTACGCTACGGTGGCCTCCCATGTGCCCATGTTCTGACACAAAATAAGGAATAACAGTCCGAGGATATATTCGTCGAACGACAAAATGGGAATATATGGCAAAGCCACAATAATGGATGATAGTCAATTGACTTCGCCGCGGCCAATGACATGATTGCAAGCACAATCTGCAGCACGAGCTTCTCTATACATTCAAGGAGAACTTGAATTTATGGATATGCCAACTTTGAGAAAGTCAGTAACTTTATCTGCCACGGCACCGACGTAACCGAAACTAATGACAATAGTCTTCAAATAAAACGAAGAATAATTTTGGCTAACAGCTGCAACTATGGATTGAGCAAGCAGCTGAGGACCTAGGCCACCTTTCGACAGACGAAAATTACACTATACAAGGCACTAGTACAACCCGTGCTGTTGTATGGCTCCAATGCATGGGTACTTGTAGATGAGATAGTACTTGGAGTGTTTGAGAGAAAAATCCTTCGTAAAATTTATAAACCAGTTTGCGTTAATGGAGAATATAGGCGTCTCATGAACCACGAGCTGTATGACGACGATATCATATTTAAACACATCAAAATATGATGGCTATGTTGGCTAGGTCATATTGCCAGTTTGGAGAAAGAATCTCAGAGCTACGAGGCGCTTGGAAAGCTATTCTACCTTCGGCTAATGGGACAAATGTTCTGTCATTGCCAATGTGAGTAAGTAAGCCTATAGCAACGTGTAAGCTTATCTTTCGGAATAAGCCCAGAAGGATAATGGATGATAGATGATCACTTATTGGCAGGTTATGAATGATCCAACATTATGTGGTCCAATCTAAACTTGAAGAGATTTATCGCTGTCCTTCTTTGGCTACATAAGAAGTCGCACTCATTGTGTTCGGCAAGACAGATCACTGTCTGATTGAAGATCTTATGATAGACTGAAGGGTGCATGTAACGATTTCTGCAGAAGCTCCGAGGAAGTAAAAGAAGAGGAAATTATGGAACAACAATGGTAGGGACCCGATAAGGACTTGTCTTTATTAGAGGATATGTGCATTCGCAAGTTATTGTACGGTAGGAAAAGAAGGCAACTTTTTCTGATATTCCTGTGGCATCACAACGAAATCTGCCACGAAATCCTTATCGAACCTTAGATGTCATATGATTATCGCCCCATAGAACAAAGAGAAACTACCACAATCCAGGAACAATACAAGAATCAAATGTCGTTTCAGATAGTTACCTCATTGCAGCAAAGGATGTTGAGAAGTAGGAATGCAAATCCCAATTTGACCATGACCATTCCACTAATGGACAGGAGTAGGAATAAAGACCTAAAATTCTAATAATAATTAAACATCAAAACCAAAGCTTTACATGCAGATAGTATGCTCCAAATGTGGAAGGATAATTTTTGGCAGCTTTTGGCAACCAGTAGTGGCGGCGACAAGTGAGTCATATAACCAATCCTTGATAATGGTATGGAAAGTAAACCGCCTACCCATCTCAGCAATAAAACGATTTAATATAAACAAGGCAGCAGGAATCGATGGGTTGCCAGTTCAACTATTTTTGGCCAGAGCCAAGACGAAGAAGAGGCGTATGCTTTAGCTTCTCTGCGAATATTCGATGCATGGACCCTCTGTATACAATGAACTTACAAAACATACAAAGTAAGGTAGTATGCGCCAACAAGACAGAGGAATAAGTCTCTTTCCTATCACATGCAGTATTGTGTCAGAAAGATTCCCTTGAAGGCGGGGAAACTGAGCCATTCACTACCCAAGGCCAATCAATCGCTTATCCTTCATTTGGAAGACCCTGGTGAGACTAATTAATACATGAACTGGCACAGGAGAGACTAATTGGCAAATGTTTTGACAGCGTCTCGACCATTCACTGATATACGGCTATCATAATGCTTACACTAAAGGCCGGTCGGTTTACTATCCCCTACAAGATGTGATTGGCTACATCGAGTACAATTTGGGTGTGGAAGACTTTATTTTGGCGGCCTTCTAGGACATAGAAGAGGCTTTTAATAACATGCGGTTGGAGTGCATACATGACGCTCTGGGTATATGAGGATTTCCCCTCTGAAAGGCCGAATTTTCAACGCATCACTGGCAGAGGGTTTGATAAAAAAAAGATTGTGAATAAAGAGAAAAGAAAGATTGTCTTCAAACTTTGGGCATTCTTCTGTTGTGCTGGGGATGTGGCATTGCTACAAGCCTATCAACCAGGGGAGTTTTTAATTAATGAGGAATTGGACTTCGTTTTCCCGAAAAGGGATATCTGGGGAAGGGATCTCCGCCATTCTCGGAACCCTCTGTATACACTGACAATTATGAATTGGATGAGGGCACCGGAGCAAGAGTGTTCATTGAGTTCCTTGGATTAAAGATATCAATTTGGCTTCTGGACGGTTGTAACGCCTTTTAGGTGGAAATCTTCGCTGCCTTGAAGGCACTTAAGAAGTTTTCGATGCGCGTACCACCGCTGTCTGACTGGACTGGCAGGACATATGGGGACAGTCAGACGGCGTTGAAGGCTCGGACTCTTCAGGCTTTAGAGGTCAAAACTGGTTAGAAGATGCAAGGTGTCAAGAGTCTCGGGGAACAAGACATCCAACCAAAGGGCAAAAATGGGTGGCTTTTAACTGCAGGTCGTTCACCTAAACCAATGATCACGTAAATTAGGCGTAGCATAGAGGGATAAATAAAGAAAAAAATAGCAAAAAGTCTGAAGTTTGAGAACGGGTAGATATATCTCTTTGAAAAATGCAAAGCTTATCGTGGCCAAAATCCAAAAAAATTCAAATTGAAAATCTTCAAGATCAGATTAGATAATGTGACTGACTTTATTAAAGGGATTTTTATCTGTGTAATGACGAGAAGTGTAATGATGAGAGGGGATGACACAGAATAATGAAAGGACTTATCCTAACGCAATGCGTTCGAACGCTAACGCAATTCGTTCGAACGCTAACGCAATTCATTCGCACGCTAACTCCATTAGTTCGCATGCTAATTCCATCCGTTTGCATGCTAACTCCATCCGTTCGCATTCTAACAGCATTCGTTTGCATTCAAAAGTGATTCGTTCACATTCTAACGTGATTAAATCGCATTTTAACGCGTTTTGTTCCCATCTCAACGCAATTAATTCCTTCTCACCTAAACGCGATTCGTTTGCATACTAGCGCGATCCTTTCGAATATAACTAGGCTCGCAAAGAAGGTCAACCGAATGCAGCCAAAGAAGCATTGAAACTAGGGGTGCACGCATAGCTCATATCTGCCACCTAGAACAAACCCAGTGTACGAAGAAAACAGTACACTGCAACCATTGCCATATCAGGTTGCAGTGTTCTGACGTGGGCTCAACATAAGAGGACGAGGACTTGGAGATGTTTGAACACCTTATGTGTCATTTTCCCACAAGTGAGAGTAAAATACACAGGATAATGGAAAGATTCATTCTAACCCGATTTGTTCGCATCCTAACGGCATTCGTCCGGATCCTAACGTCCATCCAAATGCGATCCGTCTGTATCTTATCGCAATTCTTTCTGTTAATATCCATAAGCCTTCTGTCTAACTCATCCTCATCCTAACGCAGTTCCTCACGCGGTTCGTTTGCATTTTAACGCGATTCGTTCGCACCCCAAAGCGATTTGTTCGCATTCTTACGCAATTCGTTCGCAATCTCAACCGATTTGTTAGCAACTTAACGCGATTGATTCGTTCGCATCTGAACGTGATTGATTCGTTCTTACCTTAATGCGATTTGTTCGTACCTTAACGCGTTCTAACGCGATTTGCTCTCATTCTAACGCTCTTTGTTCGCATTCTCACGCAATTTGTTCGCATTCTAACGTGATTTGTCCGCTTTCGAATGCGCTTTGTTCGCATTCTTACGCGATTAATTCGTTCTTAACTTAATTTTTTTGCACGTCAAAGCGTTTCAACGCGATTTGTGCTCATTCTAACGTGCTTTGATCGCATTCTAACACAATTTGTTCGCATTCTTACGCAATTCGTTCGCGCTTTGTTCCCATTATTAAGCGATTGATTCGTTCTTACCTTTAAGCGATTTGTGCGCACCTTAACGCAATTTTTTCTCATTTTAACGCGCTTTGTTCGCATTATAACGCGATTTTTCGCCTTCTAAAGTGATTTTTCCGCATTCTATGCTAGCTTTCTTCGCATTCTTACGCAATTCGTTTGCATACTTAAGCGATTCGGGCATTTATTATTAAATATCGCTGACATTTTTTTTCAGTGAGTCTTATTAGACCACAATACATCCCTTCCGAGTAAGAGCGATATTGGACCCTATTTTGATATGGCTACCATATAGACCATTCGGCGCGAATTAAGAACTGGAATAAATTATGGCCAAGGGGCCAGTTTTCAACTATTTTACTTTCACCTTTTTGACCTATGTCAGCAATAGGTCCATTCATAATAAATAAGTGCATTCATTCATAATGCGAATTGAGCAAAAATCAGGTACCACCTGTGCAAAAGAAGACCAACCTCGATAAAAATGTGGCAAAATTTAAAACCATGTGCACATTTTTGTAAAATTTGTCCTAGAGCATTCCTCGAAAGTCTTGCTGTAAACCAACATTTGTCTCATAGAAGATTTTCATGACCAAAATTCTCACAAACGCCGTCAGCTTTGGTTAGAGTACAATTATCTATGAAAATGTTAATGATGTTCTTGTTGCGATTGGATACCAGGGGTTCGTTGCTATGGATGTTCTTGCTAATGGTTATTTCTACTATCATCCCAACACACAACAATAAATTGCGTCTTGTGTTGAGTTTACATAACATTCTAACAACCGTAAAATCACATTTTGGACACTTTGATAAGTGACCAAAGTGGTGTACATTCAAATTCCATAATATGACCTAATTGTTTGGCACGACATTTATGCAAGCAAGCAAACTTTTCTAATATAATTCCAGTAAGTGCCCCACAATGGAGAAAAGTCAACATTATTACAATACGTTGTAAGGCAAGTTGAGATATGGAAGTTCGTTAACAAAGCATTGCCTATTTTAAGGGGTAGTGAAGATTTATTGTAACTTGATTGTGAAAATTGTATTAAAATTTAAAGAAAAATGACACCTAATCTAGATTTGAATTTACCCAACATTCTTATTCATCAGATTTGGAAAATTTTGATTCATATATAGAGCAGTAATAACCGAATGCCGTTGTGTGATATAGAAGTTATAAACTACTCTGCGTAAAACGCCACATCCAACCTTTGC
The DNA here is from genome assembly GCF_963082655.1 of Stomoxys calcitrans. Taxonomy (NCBI): domain Eukaryota; kingdom Metazoa; phylum Arthropoda; class Insecta; order Diptera; family Muscidae; genus Stomoxys; species Stomoxys calcitrans. The sequence continues at coordinate 122,793,060 of NC_081556.1, forward strand.
TTCTTATGCTCCAGCGGGTATTTTTTAATGTTCGTAATCACATGGAAGCCACCGTAGCGCAGAGGTAAGTATGTCCGCCCATGACGCTGAACGCCTGGATTCGAATCCTGGCAAGACCATTAGAAAAAAATTTCAATGGTGGTTTTCCCCCCCAAATGCTGGCAACATTTGTGAGGTACTATGCCATGTAAAACTTCTCTCCAAAGAGGTGTCGCACTGCTGCACGGCGTTCGGACTCGGCTATAAAAAGGAGACCCCTTATCATTGAGCTTAACACTTGAATCGGACTGCACTCATTGATTTGTGAGAAGTTTGCCCCCGTTCCCTAGTGGAATGTTCATGGGCAAAATTTGCAATTTGCAATCACATGGTCCTAAGGAGACTTTTCATAGTTTTGTAGGTCTTAGTAAAATTCTCTAGAATTCAGAATCAAAATAAAAGAGCGCAAACAGACATTTTCTAGAATTACTTTATATAGAACTAGCAGAATAGGACCTGTTCCGCTGCGCCTTCTTTCACTCTCTTATTTTATCTGACCCCTATACTTGCATGGTCAGGAAATAAGTCCTTTTTGGGGGTGCTGGTAAGGCCTATCAGATATTTCGTTCCAAAGTTGATATCCTATCGAAGCTCTACTCCCAAATATCTTTCATTTGAGCCTTATATTGCTATGGTTGGTAAATATGTCCGGTATGGGGGTATTTTTGGGGGTAAGCCGAATCCCTTTATATCAGAATCGTATTCTAGTCTCAAATACCTTTCATTTGAGCCCAATATTGTCATTATTGGTTTATATTTCTATTTGGCGGGCTTTGGAGGTGGGGGAGGCCCCCCTAGATATCCCACCCTGATTAAAGATACCAAATTTCTGTTTATGGGTTATTATAAACAAACAAAATTTCGCTTAAATCGTCCCACCCATCTCCGAGATCTGTCGTTTTTGTAAAGAGGGTAAGGGGAGGGTCCGCCCATTAAATATTGGATGTTGGATCTACCTTATTCTCTTGCTTTTGTTGATGGATTGGAGTAGTCAGTCAAAACCCTTTGCCCCGAAAGTGGATATCAGAATCATACTCTACTCCCAAAAACCATATTTGAGCTACCTATTACTATAGTCGGTATATAAGTTTGGTTTAGGAGGAGTTTATGAGGTGAGGGGTTCCTGAAACACTTGGCCTTAAAACAGATAAACAGATATAAAACCTCCAAAAGACTAAGCCTCAAAATTAGATATCAAATTCGTTTTCTACTATCAAATACCTATCCACTAAAGAACAGGGGAAAACTTCTCACATATCAATGAGTGTAGTACGATTCAAGTTTAAGCTCAAAGATAAGGGGCCTCCTTTTTATAGGCGAGTCCGAACGGCGTGCCGCAGTGCGACACCTCTTTGGAGAGTAGTTTAACCTGGTATAGTACCTCACAAATATTGCCAGCATTAGGAGGGGAAAACCATCGCTGAAAATTTTATCTGATGGTCTCGCCAGGATTCGAACCCATGCGTTCAGTGTCATAGGCGGACATGCGAACCTCTGCGCTACGGTGGTCTCCTCTAAATTCATAGACCTTTCTTTTAATTTACATATCAAACCGATCGAACTACACGACCTATTGAATGGTATTTTAGTGGGTGGAGCGGTCCCAGACTCTGTACCAAAAGTGTTTACCGGATTTGTAGTCAACTCCCAAAGACCTCTCATTTGATTCCCATTTGGATATTCTTGCCAGTTTTTGGGGTTGGGGTAGACACTTCCCATAACCCTTCATTTAATACTCACATTGTCTCAAACGGTAAATATGTCCTGTTGAGAGGTTTTTAGGGGTGGGGAGGCCCCTCAGATACCGAGGAATACATTTTTATGTCAGATTTGTACTCTACTTTTAAATACTTTTCATTTGATATCCATATTGGCCAAAGCGGTAAAAGTATCCTGCTGGGGGTTTCTAGAGGGTAAGAAGGCCTCTCAGACATCAAGGAATAAATGTTGATGTCTGATCTGTACTCTACTTTTAAACACCTTTTATTTGAAAGGTGTTTAAAAGTAAAGTGTCCGGTTGAGTGGTGTTTTTGGGGGTGGGCGGACCCCCCGAAACTTAGGGTGTCATATTAAATCCAAGTTCCGAGTATTCTCTTAATTACCTTTCATTTGATACCCATATTCTCCCAATTGGCAAACAGGTCCGTTCGGGTGGGTTTTGGGATGGGGCGTCCTCCACGGTTATTTGACCCCAAAATTGCATATTAATTTCGAGTTTTTGGGGTACCCTAAGGTGGCATGCAAGATTTCGCTAAAGTCGGGGCGCCCATCTCCAAGATATGGCGTTTTTGAAAGTGGGAGTAAGGGGGAGGGTCCGGGCCATGTCCGTTCATTTATCCGTCCGTAGATCTGTCTGCCGAAAGCACGCTAACTTTCCAAGCAGTAAAGCTAATCACTTGAAATTTTGCACAAATATTTTAGATGAGTGTGGGTCGGATGGGATTGTAAATGGGACATATTGGTCCATGTTTTGATATAGCTGCCATATAGACCAATCTTGGATTTTGAAATCTTGAGTGACTATAGGTCGCAGTTCTCATCCGTTTTAGCTGAAACTTCGCATGGGGTTTTACGTTATGATTTCCAACAACTGTGATAAGTATGGTACAAATCGGCCCATAACCAGATACAGCTGTCATATAAACCGATCAGGACTCTTGACTTCTTGGACCTCTAGAGGGCGCAGTTCTTATCCGTTTTGGCTGAAATTTGGCATGACGTGTTTCGTTATGACTTCCAACAGCAGTGCTCAGTATGGTGCAAATCGATCCATAGCATGATATAGCTGTCATATAAACCGATTTTGAAACTTGACTTCTTGAGCCTCTAGAGGGCGCAATTCCTATCCGATTTCAATGAAATTTGGCACGATGTGTTTCGATTTCATTTCGAAAAAGTTGCTAAGTATGGTTCAAATCGGTCCATAGCCTGATATAGCTGCCATATAAACCGATCTGTTGTATTTATACCTTGAGCCTCTAGAGGGCGCAATTCTTATTCGATTCAGCTGAAATTTGGCATGACGTGTTTCGTTATAACTTCCAGCAACTGTGGTTCAAATCGGCCCATAACCTGATATAGCTGTCATATAAACTGATTTTGAAACTTGACTTTTTGAGCCTCTAGAGGGCGCAATTCCTATCTGATTTGACTGAAATTTGGCATCCCATGTTTCGTTATGACTTCCAACAACTATGCTAAGTATGGTTGAAATCTGTTTATAACCTTATATAGCTGTCATATAAACCGATTTTGGATCTTGACTTCTTGAGCCTCTAGAGGGCGCAATTCTCATCCTTTTTAGCTGAAACTTTGCATGAAGTGTTCTGCTGAGATTTTGAAAAAAGTATGCTAAGTGTTGTTCAAATCGGTCCATAACCTGATATAGGTGTCATATAAACCGATCTGAGATCTGGGATCTTGAATTCTTGAGCCTCTAGAGGGCGCTATTATTGTCCGATTTGGCTGAAATTTTACACAATGACTTCTACTTTGGTCCGAATCGGACCAAAACTTGAAATAGCTCTAATAGCATAGTAATTCTTTTCTTTAATCTTTTGTTCGCCTAAAAAGAGATACCGGGAAAAGAACTCGATAAATTCGATCCATGGTGGAGGGTATATAAGATACGGCCAGACTGAACTTAGCACGCTTTTACTTGTTATGTAATAAATTTAAATATATTATATATTTCTACTTCTTTTAACTAAAATTTATTAATTTATTTATTTTTGCATTTTTATATTTTCGTTTTAAGTTTAAAAAATGTTTCCAAATATTTCTTTACATTATTTTTTATTTCCTAATTTTTTTTTTATTTTTAATATTTTTTTTAATTTTCCTTATTTTTGTTTTATTGTTTTTTTTTAGCTACATATTTTATAACCCTTTTAATGTACAACATCGTAACAATCAAGCTCTGCTCGTCACACAACAAAGCGCTAGACAAGCATACTTCGCAAAGGATTATTAAAAGTTGACAATAAACCAAAAGGATATCATATGTCAGCGAGAGCATTTAAATCGTCATCACTTGAATTGTCTGTAATTTTGAAAAGAGAATTGTCTGGCAATGGGTTTACAATATAAGCGGATTTTCATTTGTATTTATTGTTCTTTTTGCTTATATTTTAATGTGAAGTGCATTTAAACATACAATATTTGGCATGGTAATACAAATTTGGCCTTAAATACAATTGTTGCATACTTTAGGGCGCTCACTGATCAAATAAGTAGAACAATGTTAAGTAATGGAGTTTAATGAATTGTTGAATGATTTAAAATTTAAAGCATTGATTTATTTAAATAAGGATAATCTGGAATACTTCCAAATGTTGAGAGCTTAAGACTTAGGAAAATGGTTATTTTTTGTGGTATAATTAAACATTAAAAGACTTCTGCGAGAAAATTTTATAAATCTTGGAGTTTTATATAGGGAAAACGCTTCTAACTTTGTCGCAATTGTGAAGAATAGTAAGAGGTGTGGTATGGAACATACCAAAAATGGTATGGAACACACCAAAACTTTTGTCAGTAATGTTAAAAAAAAAGAAATTTTCAGCTGTGGTTTTCGCCTTCTAATGCTGGCGACATTTGTTGGGTACTGTGCTATGTTACAACTTCTCCCCAACGAGGTGTCGCACTGCGTCATGTCTTTCGGACTCGGCGATAAAAAGAAAGCCCCTTTTCATTGAGCTCAAACCTGAATCGGACAGCAATCATTGATATGTGGGAAGTTTACCCCTGTTCCTTAGGGGAAAGTTCATAGGCAAACTTGCATTTGCTTTGGAGGGCTCAGGAAAACCTATCTTCGTTTCATGCAGTCCTAATAATCTTAACTTTTAAGCTATGCCGGGCTGATCCCAACCCTTTAGGAGACTGAGGTAAAGAGTTTGTATTCTAAAGCAAGGGTCTAGGGCTTGATTTCCTCCAAAGGTTTGGTCTGTCGCTGCCATGGGCAAACATTGCCTAAGTAAGTTTGATTTCAAACAGTCACTATAGGCTAAACTAAACATCCACGTTCAATCTAGGTCCCGTCTCATGGGTTCCGATACCCGTTTTAGATTACAAATGCATAGCACAGTTACCCTCTCCCTGTTATTTGGCTTCACAGCCTCCACAAGCATCTAGAAAACATGGTATCAGACTCAACATTCTGGTTTGACTTTCGTAGGAGTTCGTCTCTCCCAGATGCAGAGTGAACTCATGCCAAAAGAGGATGTATAACAAATTTTACCTCCTACCTACCTAACGATTTTAAGAAGTTAATTTGTTTTAACAAAAAGTTACATCCCATATATTCCTTCTTCTTCTGATACCTCTCAACCTGCCTACCATTCCCTGCAAGACAATTTTGATGAAATTCCTATGTGGCAACACAAACTATATTATTCACATCTCTTAACAAATATGGCCTTCAAAATATTCATGGACACCCACCCCAGTTGGGGGGTGGGGAATCTGTTGCATATGGCCCAGAAGAAAGGTGGAAAAATCACAACAAAGCAGAGAGAACACAGCATCGCAACTCAAGCACAAATGTGAAGTTTAGCCTAGCAATCAACAGACCATCATGACGAGAAGCAAGAGGCAAGGTGGGGTATGGGGAGAAAGCAATACCGAGAAGGAGGCGAGAACAAATTAATGTTAAATACGATTTTTTTGCGCCAGCTTTCATTCTTTTTTTTTTTTGGCCCTCAGCAATAAAAGCATCTTCAATAAAGAAACAGAAAAAAGACATCAAATCGAGTAAACATAAGTTGCCAGAGAGAAAGAGATAGAAGACACATAGCACAGTGGGATGCGGTTTAAAATGATATATCTCATATATAAAATTCAATTTGTGTTTGTTTGTTCCGTATAGACTCAAAAACAGCTGAACCAATTACCTTCAAATGTTCACAGATTGTGTAGTTTGGTCTAGAAGGAAACATAGGCTATATAATTTTTTGATATCAGGAGGGGGGCGGACCCTCCCCCTTACCCCAAAAGTACTACCCAAAAATAAAAGTGAACCCATCAGGACAATATGAGATTAAAATGAAAGGTATTCAAGAGTAGAGTACGAATTTCACAAAAAAATGGGTTTAAGTGCCTGGGGGGCCGCCCCGGACCCAAAACCCCCTACACTAGGGTTATTTGACGATCATGACAATGTGGGACCGAAACGAAAGGTATTCGGGAGAAGATTACGAACATGGTCAGGAAATAGGAATTGGCTTTATAATTTGTTGATAACGGAAGGGGGCGGACCCTCCCCCGTTACCCTAAAAACACCACCCAAAATCAAAAGTGGACCGATATGGACCATATGGGTATCAAATGAAAAGGGAGTGCGGGAGTAGATAACGAATCTGGCATACAAATTCATGTCGAAGTATAGGGGGTCAAACCCCCCCCCCCAAAATAAAACCACCCAAAATGGTCACATTAGCCAATCACGGATATATGGGACTCGGTTTGTTTGTTCTGTATAGACTAATTGAAACATAGGATATATAAATTTTCGATATCGGAAGGGGGACGGACCCTCCCCCTTATGCCCAAAACACAACCCAAAATCAAAAGTGGACCGATCAAGACAATATGGGTGTCAAAAGTAAGGTATTGGAGAGTAGAATTCGAATGTGGTATTAAAATTTGATTCAAAGTAAACATACGGTGGTTATTCCTTTACTAATGATGGCCACATTTGTGAGGCATCCTGCCATGTTAAAACTTCTCAACCAAGTGGTATCGCTATGTGGCACACCGTTCGGACTCGACATAAAAAAAGGAGGCCTCTGTAACGTGAAAAATTACATTTTCTCATAAATATTTACTCTTCATACCGCTATACTTACATTTACCAGCGTTTAACGTTTCGTTCTACCAAACGCACATGCCTCGTACCTACTCGTTGCGTACCTACGACCTGTTCATTTCATGAAACGAACCTACTTCGTATGTGCTTATGACAACTCTCCGACTGCCTACTACTGATTCTATCGGACACACACCACGACTTGTCTTTACTGGTATACCCTTGACATCGACGCCAATGAGTTGTGTAAACAGTCAATGTGGACATCATGTAGTGTTGCCGTGACATTGGGTGTTTATTTTATTCTTTGGATTTCTTTCAAATGCTGGTGATAATTCTCAATCAGTCTGTTTTCGTCGGTGCTCCTAATGTTGGATGTTTGCTGTTTTCGTGGTAAACTCGCATACGCGCCTAGCTCGCATACGCGCCTAGCTCGCATACGCGTCTAGCTCGCATACGCGCCTAGCTCGCATACGCGCCTAGCTCGCATACGCGCCTAGCTCGCATACGCGCCTAGCTCGCATACGCGCCTAGCTCGCATTCGCGCCTAGCTCGCATCTGTGCTTGTCTCGCATCCGCACCCAATTACATCCGCAGTTAGTTGCATCCACACTTAGCTCGCATCCGCACTTAGCCTGCAGCTGCACTTAGTTGCATCCTCACTTAGCTTGCATCCGCGCATAGCTCGCATCTGCACTTAGCCTGCAGCCGCACCTAGTTACATCCGCACCCAGTTGCATCCGCGCTTAGCTCGCATCCGCAGTTAGCCTGCATCCGCACTTGGTTGCATCCGCGCTTAGTTCGCATCCGCACTTGATCGCATCCGAACTTAGCTTGCAACCGCACCCAGTTGCATCCGCACCTGGCCTCCATTCGCAGTTAGTTGCATCCGCACTTAGTTCGAGTCCGTACTTAGTTCGCATTCGCAGTTAGACTGCATCCGCACTTAGTTGCGTCCGCGCTTAGTTCGCATCCGCACTTGATCGCATCCGAACTTAGCTTGCAACCGCACCCAGTTGCATCCGCGATTAGTTCGCATCCACACTTGATCGCATCCGAACTTAGCTTGCAACCGCACCCAGTTGCATCCGTGCTTAGCTCGCATCCGCACCTGGCCTCCATTCGCAGTTAGTTGCATCCGCACTTAGCTTGCATCCGAACCCAGTTGCATCAGCGCTTAGCTCGCATCAGCGCATAGCTTCGCATCCGCACTTAGCCTGCATCCGCACTTAGCTTGCATCCGAACACAGTTGCATCCGCGCTTAGTTGGTATCCGGAGTTAGCTTGCATCCGCATCCAGTTTCATCTGCGCTTGGCTCGCATCCGCACCCAGTCGCATACGCGCCTAGCTCGCATACGCGCCTAGCTCGCATACGCGCCTAGCTCGCATACGCGCCTAGCTCGCATACGCGTCTAGCTCGCATACGCGCCTAGCTCGCATACGGGCCTAGCTCGCATATGCGCCTAGCCTGCAGCTGCACTTAGCTTGCATTCGCACCCAGTTGCATCCGCGCTTAGCTCGCATCCGCACCTAGCCTGCAACCGCACTTAGTTGCATCCGCGCTTAGTTCGCATCCGCAGTTAGTTGCATCCGCGCTTAGTTCGTGTCCGCACTTAGTTTGCATCCGCAGTTAGCCTGCATCCGCGCTTAGTTCGCATCCGCGCTTAGTTCGCATCCGTGCTTAGCTTGCACCCGCACCTGACCTGCATAAGCACTTAGCTTGCATCCGAACCCAGTTGCATCCGCTCTTAGCTTCGCATCCGCACTTAGCTTCGCATCCGCACTTAGCTTCGCATCCGCACTTAGCCTGCATCCGCACTTAGCTTCCATGCACACTCAGTTGCATTCGGGCCCAGCTCGCATTCGCACCTAGTTGCACTCGTTTATCCCGTAGACTTTGTAGTAGCGGTACATGAAATCTCGAATGGAAGAAGCGGTCCTGTCTTTCCCTACCACCGAAATATAAGACGTCGTCATTATACCAGGCGACCAGTTTTCCGACTCCAGCCGAACACGACGATCACGAGGTCAGCCAGGCCAGCGCCCAATTTGCTCACAACGGAAGTCTGACCACAAGATGTCCGCCACCCATCACAAACACCATTCGAAGCCCGCACTGACAACCGACGACTTCCACCAAGCCCACCGAAAGTTCCCGATCAACTTTAAATCGACTTCCGTCGGTAACCGCACCGACCAAAGCCCATCACAAACACCTTTCGAAGCCCGCACTGACAACCGACGCCTTCCACCAAGCCCACCGAAAGTTCCCGATCAACTTTAAATCGACTTCCGTCGGTAACCGCACCGACCAAAGCCACCAAGGGGGCCTTGAACTTGCGAAGACCTCACCGTCGAGCTTACACCAACCGAGCCCGCCTCAACACCCACCAAAAGTTTTCGATCCACCAAAAATTGAAAAATTTTGTATACCAATTAAGTTGTAAGGAATTTTTCTATGATTTTTTGTTAAGTCTCAACCCACTGTGCTGCTGTTCTACATGAAAAACACTACAATCACAATTTTTTCCTTTGCTTCAAGGAAAACAAAAAAATCCATCCACGTTCAAGTGTCCAACACTGAATGATGACGGCAGAATATTTAAACAGATTCTTCATGGTGGCTCCATGCGATTGCTTGGTCCATACTTCAGGCCGTACTACACTTTGGTTAGCACTTTATTCTCCTTTGGCTTGTCGTTGGCAGCGAAACGTTTACAAAATTATAATTTCTCAAGGATTTCTCTTTAATAAATTTAATCAAAAGTAGAAACGGAGTGGAAAATACCAACCATCAATATGGAGAGTCATCTTGAGTTGATGTTGAGCTGGCGCACCATACTTGACCGAAGGCGAAAATCGCCTTTAATGGAAATTAAAGGCGATTTCATTACAAGGTCTACTTAAAAATTCCTTCTCTTTGATTTAATTGCTCAAACGTGCAGGACGCACATTTACCATGAATGCCAACAAGAGATGCATTAAAAGATTCAATATTGTCATATATGTTGGAAGGAATCTCAGGACTTGAAGGATACAAGGACATGTGTGGGTATGCGGGCGTGTGTGTGTGTGTGTGTGTGCATAAGTATGTGCCTTTGTAAGTTGGTCAACAAATTGCTTTTATTTGTTGACCTGCTATTATCGATTGTCCTTTAGAGTCCGTGTTTAATTGCTAGGGTAGATGGGTGGGTGGATGGGTTCGTCGGGTGTGTATTGTATGACAGGATATTTTCCAAGTCAATGGCAAAGAGCATTACGTTGTACCTTTGTCTTGGCTAATGGACCAATGTGAGTGACAATCTCGTTGTCAATATTCTGCTATAACCTCCACTCTTTCCACTGCTGCTCTTGGGTGCTGGGGTCACCTCCCCTCTCTGACCTTTCTGCCGACTTTCAGGACATTTTGACCTTAATGCTATGCCACATACTGGAGAGTATTGGTTGTGCATAAATTAGAAATTAGCATAAGCATATATTTTGGGACACCAGTCAGAGTGAAGGGAGTAGAGTTGCCAGGTCAGTCATAAAAAATTTTGTTGAAAAAAAAAGATTTTGGGGAAAAAGTGAAAGTCTTGGGGAAATTGCTATTTCAGTTATACGAAGTTAGGCACCGATTGGTACCATACTTGGTTTGGCTGTTAGAGACCAACGTGGATTTTATTGTGCGAAATTTCGGAAAAATCGAATAAGAATTGCCAACGGTCGGTTTATATGGATCAAGATATATGGGAGCAACATCAGGTTACGAACCGATTTAAACCATACTAGGCAGAGTTTTTGATAGCCAAACCAAAACACTTAGTGCAAAATTTCAGCAAAATTGAATAATACTTGCGCCCTCTAGCGGCTCAAGAGGTCGGGATGCGAGATCGATTTATATGGGAGCAATATGAGGCTATGAACCGATTGGAACCATACTCGGCACTGTGTTTGAAAGTCAGAAAAAAACAATTCATGCAAAATGTCAGCTAAATCGGATAATCATTGCGCCCTCTAGCGGCTCAAGAAGTCAAGATCTGAGATCGGTTTATATGTAAAGCTATGTCAGGTAGTTAACCGATTTGGACCACAGTTGTTAAAAATCGAAATAAAATACTTGAAACAAAATGTTAGCCAAATCGAATAATAATTGCGCCCTCTAGCGGCTCAAGAAGTCAAGATCCGAGATCAGTTTATATGGGAGCTATGTCAGGTTATGAACCGATTTGAACCGCACTTGGCACAGTTGTTGGAAGTCAAAATAAAATATTTGAAACAAAATTTTAGCCAAATCGGATAAGAACTGCGCCCTCTAGCGGCTCAAGAAGTCAAGACCCGAGATCGGATTATATGGGAGCTATATCAGATTATGAAACGATTGGGATCATACTCGGCACTGCTATTGAAAGTCAAAACAAACCACTTTGTGCAAACTTTCAGCCAATTCAAATAATAATTGCGCCCTCTAGAGGCTCTAGAAGTCAAGATCCGATATCAGTTTATATGGCAGCTATATCAGGTTATGAATCGATTGGGACCATACTCTGCACTGTTGTTGAAAGTCCATTCAAGCCATTGTGTGCAAAATTTCAGTTAAATTGGATAAGAATTGCGCCCTCTAGTGGCTCAAGAAGTCAAGGTCCCAGATTGGTTTATATGGAAGCTATATCAAGTTATAAACCGACTTTTACAATACTTAGCACAGTTGTTGGAAGTGATTCCAAAATACTACTTGCAGAATTTCAGCCAAGTCGGATAAGAATTGCGCTTTCTAGAGGCTCAAGAAGTCAAGACCCAAGATCGGTTTATATGGCGGCTATATCAAAACATGGACCGATATGGCCCATTTACAATCCCAGCTGACCTACACTAATACCAAATATTTGTACAAAATTGCAAGCACCTAAGTTTACTCCTTCGAAATTCAGCGTGCTTTTGACACACAGATGGACGGACAGATGGGCGGACATGGCTAAATCGACTAAGGAAGTCAAGACGATCGAGCACATATATTTTTTCCTGGGTCTTAGATCAATATTTCGAAGTTTCACAAACGGAATGACGAATGAGTCTAGTCTTATCCTATGGTGGAGGGTATAAAAATTAATTTGTGTTTGATTGTTCCGTATAGACTTATAGACGGCTGAACCTATTTTCTTGACATTTTTGCAAATGCTGTAGAATGGTCCAGTGGTTAAAAATAGGGTACTCGATTTTCGGTATTTCGAAATGGGGGCGGACCTTCCCTTTACCCAAGTTTTTAAAATGCCAGATCTCGCAGAAGGATGGAATAATTCATGCGATATTAAGTTGTTGCTCTTATGCTAACCGAAAAACAATATTTGTATTTAAATTTTGGGTGGGGCACAGGGGACCGCCCCAACCCCCAAAACCCGCCAAAGGGATACATAGGTCGATCATGACAATATGGTACTCAAATGAAAGATATTTGAGAGCAGAAAACGAATCTATTATCCAATTTTGAGCCCAAGTGTTTGGGGGAGGCCCCACCCCAAAAACTCCCCCCAAAACGGACACATTCATTGACCATGACAATATGGGACTCAAATGAAAGGTATTTGGGAATGGAGTACGGAATTTATATTCACTGTCAGGATCAAGATATTTGAGAGTAGAAAACGAATTTATTTTTTTTTATTTTTATTTGATAAAAATGTAATGATAGTACAACAAGCCTTACTTATAAATTACAGTACTATCCGATATATGTCAATAACTAATAGTTTCACAAAAATAATACTATTACATAGGTATTTAAGTATAAACAAAGAAATTAATGATTAAAGAATTATACAGAAGATAAATAATTATTAGTGTAATTTGATGTATATATTAATAAATGTGAGCTAATATTTAAAGGGTCAAAATTAAATTACTTCCTAAGTGAGATGATGTTTTAGCTTAAGTTTAAAGTTCTTTTCATTAGGACTATTTCTTAAATTGATTGGGAGGGCGTTCCAGAGACGAATGGTGTAAACAAAAAATTGTCTGTCACATACCAAGTAGTTACTTTGCAGTGGAACCATGCAATTGGTTCGAGATGATCGTGAGATTTCCAACCGGTCGTAAAGATATTTGGGTTCATGTGTATAAATTAAGCGATGCATGAAAGTCAGTGCACGAAATTTCAAAAAATTTTCAAATTCCATCCCATAAAACTGTCTAGAAGCCGATGATATCCTATCCGCACGTCTGATACTATAAACAAATCGTGTAATGTCATTCGAAACTACTTTTAATTTACGCTTATGGACGTAGTCACATTCTGCGTATATCTCACAACAATACAAAAGTTTAGGTAGTAAATAGGCATGAGCAATTGCGTGACGCACACTGAATGGAATATATAGGTGAATAGACCAAAGAGTCCGTAACATACCATAAATCTGTCCTATAGCCAACTCAATATGCCTATTCCAGGACAGAGTATTGTCAAATAATACCCCTAAATTCCTTGCAGTCTGCACATACTCTATGGTCTTGTCACCTAAGGCAAGCCTAGGCAAAGACAATGTATCTATAGACTTTCTCGAGATAACAATGCACTTCGTCTTATCAGGATTCAACTTCAAGCCATTCTTGGTTGCCCAATCACTGATGGCAATTAACTGCAAATTAATCCACGCCACATATGACCTTGTATCACTCGTCCTGCAAGAGAAACACAATTGCACATCATCAGCGTATATGTGCATGTCATATCCATCAGGTATGCTTGCAATATCATTGACATATAATGAAAATAATAGTGGTCCCAGCACAGAACCCTGAGGAATACCACGAGTAAGCTCCAAGAAATCAGACATCATACCGTTAGAGTAAACAGCCTGTGTGCGCCTGTCCAGATATGATGCAATAAACCGAACTGCTGTGTCGTCAAAATTAAACAAGGTTGTAAGTTTAGATGCTAATATCGTGTGATCCACGGAATCGAATGCCTTAGAGTGGTCTAATAGGACAAGAAAGCTTACGTGGTTATCATTAATATTGCGTCTAATATTTTCGACTACATCAATAAGTGCAGTCGTACAACTACGGCGTTTACGAAACCCAGATTGCCTATCTGATAAAAGGAAATTCCTGTTTAAAAATGTATTTATCTGATCATACACAATATTCTCAAATGCCTTAGACAAGAATGGCAAGATCGCAATTGGTCTAAAATCATTATTGGACTTAGGTACCGGAATAACCTTTGCCCTCTTCCAGCCACTGGGAAAGATCGATGACAGAAGTATATAGTTAAAGATATGTGTAATAAATGGTAAAAGATTCGGTAATATTGGTTTCAGAAAGTTAGGGTCAATACCATCGACACCTGTGGCATTGGATTTTATCCTCAAAATTGACTCCAGAACGTCACATTGATCAACAAGTCGAAATCTGAATTGCTCGTCAATGCCATTCACGTCAGTCTGCAATCCGCCCAAGTACACATTACCTTGCGCAAACGGTACATTAATGGCCAAAAATTGCCGGTTCATATCATCGAGTTCGGGTTTGGAAAGATTCGCATCTTCGCCAGTCTTCTTTCCAATTCCGATACCAATGTCTCTGATCACGCCCCATTTTTGCCTGCAAGTGACAGCAGAGTTGTACCTTTCACCATAGAACGACATCTTGTTCTCCCGGATCTCCTTTACAACCTGATTCCTGAGTGTTCTATATTCGTCATGGAGTCTTTCAGTCCTGAACCTCTTCCACCTACTGTAAGCCCGATTTCTTTTAGAAATCAATTCAGTCACTCGTCCGGTTATCCAGGGCTGCTGCCTTGATTTGACAACCCTACGTTTCAAAGGCACGTATCTCTCGTAGAGGCGGATCACATTCTCTTCAAGAAATCTTATTTTCTCGTTCACATCCTCGTAGTGGTATATCGCACTCCATTCCACTGAGAGCAGATCCGTCAGTAAGTTCTCGTTGTCTACATGTCTAAAGTCTCTATACCAAATAGTTTTATCCTCGTATTCCATAGTAAAATTATAATTTAAGAAAATAATGTCATGCCTGGAGAAACAACTAGCAGAAAGTTGGTCATAAAGCAGCACCTTATCCACTGACCCAACAAGAAAAAGATCCAATAGAGTCTCAGATGTATTTGTATAATGAGTTGGAGTATCCGAATTAACAGAATGTAAGCCATATGTATTAAAGTCACTAATCAAGTTATTATCTAAAAGCAAATTCGAGTTGAAATCACCTGTGATGATAATTTCATTGAACGACATAGAAACCTCATGTATTTTCTCCATCAGTTCATCCGTGCGAACCAATTTATTCGGCCTATAGACATTACCGATCAAAAGCGTTTTATTGTCTCTTCCAACTGAAATAAATATATATTCCATATTATCCTGCGGGTCTGAAACAAGTCGTATCCTAGAAGCAATACCATTCCTAACATATATGGCCACACCCCCTGCATGTCCTTGTCTATCAACCCGGTATAAATAGTAACCATCAAGCTTAGCCAATTCGTCAGGCATGTCGCTTCTGAACCATGTCTCGGTCACGCATATAAAATCAACATTGGATCCGACAAAAATAAAGCGAAATTCATCAATCTTCTTTAGTAGGCTCTGGGCATTCAAATGTATTATATTCATACCATTTTTCATTTTAGCCAAAACTCTAATCATGGCATGCAAATTATCTCTGGAACTCCTGTTATTACTATTAGCACTCATCATTGAATGCATAATTAACTATCATCTCACCTAGACTGAAAAAATATTTAATGAGGAAATGGTCAGCATTAGAAGTGACAAAGCGCGTATGAAATAAAATATATAATGCACAAATTGTCAATAAACATAGTGTTGCATTGTTTAAATAATAGGAAATGTATGTATCTTTTAAATTAAGCACAAATATAAAACAATATTGATCAAAGCCTGAATTAGCGAAAAAGTCTATTTAGTTCCTCAAAAGTTCTAATGCATAAAGGTTCATCTGAATCATGTATTTTTATATAAACTATTCCACGTAATGTATAAACTGCCTTAATTCTATTCTCCTTTTTGATTTTTAATGCCGATGAAAAGATTTTATGATTGAAAGGCGTGAGGTTTTCATTGATGTAGAAAGGCACATCTCCATCAATACCAATTTGTTGAAGTTTCAAATGTCCTTTTATATTCCGCTTATACTCAGCGACTACTTTAAGTAGAAAGTTTTTTTCATATGGCGTTTGTAATTTAGCTACAATGGCTCCATCTTTTATGCCACGTATATTCTTTATATTTCTTACGCGATATATTGAAGTAAGGTGTATATTGGATATATTGAGATACTTGCATATATTGTCAAAAATAACTGGCAGATTTTCGTTTTCATACTCTGGTATACCATTAATACGCACATCGTTGGCTACAATCAAATTCTCTTGTTGTAAGAGGCGCAAGTTTAAATCGTTGACAGCCGATTTTAAGTTAGCATTCTCGATACTTGCCAATTCAAGTTTCTCTATTCGCTCTTCAAAACTAGAGATTTTTGTAGTCAGTTTATCAATGACTGATTTGAATTCATTTTTTAACTCGTTTTTTACCTCTTGAATAATGTCATGTTTAACGTAACTTAACCGATTATTCATTTCATTTAGAATACGTTGCTCCATTTTTTCCATCAAAAATTGTATTTCTTCGTGCTGTTTGTCAAACCTTTTTTGAATAATATTTATAATTCGAGTTGGTGACTCATAGCTTGCCAGCTTCGGGGTTTTAGAAAGGTTTTCACTTAGAGGGTCATGCAGCTCCCTCAGGCGTTTTGGGGCTAAACTAAGTGAATCCCTAGGCTTAGCAGAGGTTGATGGTGATGGTGATGTTGTGTGATCCATTGAGATGAATTCGACGTTTTTTGCGTTCATACGTTGTTACGTTACGGTTTTACGTAGTTGAACTAACCGATGATCTGTTCCCACTATTTCCCAGTATATTCGTTGGAGGGGATCAGCTGATGATGTTTATATTTGTAGTTTTCGTGAAGTTATACGTCCCACTCTCACAGTTTGAGTGCAAAATAATAGTGTTTTGTTATGAAATAAATTAAATTACCATAAAATTAAATTGATGTTTAATCACACGGGCTGCGTGGTAACAGGACAACTCGATCAATACGTGTAGTAACATAAAAAATTCAAGGATTAGGCCAGGTCCGTGATGTTTCTGGGGTGTATTTTTCGGTAAAAAACTGTGTTGACGAGAGCACCAGCAAAACACGTACTTGCTTATCCAATATATATATAGAAACTGTTATCCAATTTTAAGATCAAGTGTTTGGGGGGAAGCCCCACCCCAAAAAACTCCCCCCCAAACCGGACACATTCACGGACCATGGCAATATGGGGCTCAAATCAAAGGTATTTGGGAATGGAGCACGAAATTTATATTCACTGTCAGGATTAAGATATTTGAGAGTAGAAAACGAATCTGTTATCCATTTTTGAGACCAAGTGTTTGGGGGGAGGCCCCACCCCAAAAAACTCCCCCCCAAACCGGACATATTCGCCGACCATGACAATATGGGACTCAAATGAAAGGTATTTGGGAATGGAGCACGAAATTTATATTCCTTACCAGGACCAAGTATCTGGGTGGCCACCACCTCACCCACAAAACACCTACAGCAACTATGACAATATGGGGCCCAAAAGAAAGGTATTTGGCTTTACTCCTAAATACCCTAAACATTTCGAAATGTTTAGGGTGCCTTCCCACCACAAACAAGACAAATTTACCGACCATGGGAATATGGGGCTCAAGTAAAAGATATCGGAGAGTGAAAGAAGGCGCAGCGGGCCCGGTCCAGTTAGTTTTTTTCTTTTTTTATAAAAATCAACTTTTTAAGAAAACTTTGAAGAAAATCAAAAATTTCAGAAATTTTTTTAAAACTTTAAAATTTTGATAAAATTTTTTTTAAAATTATACGAATTTTGCACAAAAATCTCAATTTCTAGAATTTTTTTTATAAAACAAAATGTTAACTGTATGTTAAATCCAACTATCACATTTCCCTATTCTTCTTCTTTGTGGCAACACTGGCTACATCTAGCCTGGCCTTAAAAGATGATGCTTGTATTTTGACTGTATGTTGTGTGTGTTTGAGTTGGATTGCCTAGCTTTTTCCCTTCATTTCTGTATTTGTACTCAGGCATAGGGAATGATTATTCCTTTGTGCCTTGGAATATTAACACAAGCCAAGATAATTGGCAAATTAGCATTTGATCTTTGTGTACGCATGTCCTGCCAGGGACCTTTGACTTGTCCAAAGGATTCTCATAGTTGTACATTTGTTGGCTTAGCACTCACTGGCTGTTGTTATGCGTTTTTTTTTTGGTGTTGTTGTTGTTGTATTCAAACTAATTTTCTTTGATTGTTATTGCTTGCATATTTCTTTGGCGTATTTTTTTCTTCTGCTTTGGTTGCCTTAATTTTAAGAACTGTGAGAAAAAAGGACATCTCAATATTTCATTGCCATTTTCAAAGCATGGCAAAATAGGCAATAATTAGGCTAAGAAATTGCTTTAATGGAAATTGCTGTTTTTAACATAAATTCATGGGGACAATTAAATTGTGGGACAGTGCTTGTTATCTGCTGGAAAATAATTTGCAATGCGGATTAGTGTTGCTATGGTGATGTTATTTTTTGTTATCTCCGACTTAAAATGTGGGTTTAATGTATGTAAATTTGCAGTGATATCATGATTAGGACCATTGCCCATGAACATTCTATAAAAGAATAGGGGCAATCATCTCACATATCAATGAGTGCTGTCCGATTCAAGTTTAAACTCAATGTTAAGGGGCCTACTTTCTATAGCCAAGTTCGAACGGCGTGAGGCAGTGCGACACCTCTTTGGGGAAAAGTTTTTACATGGCATAGTATTTCACAAATGTCGCCAGCATTAGGGGCTAACCACAGCTGAAATTGGTTTTCTGGTGTTCTTGGCCTGATTCGAACACAGGCTCAGTTTCAGTTCAATCATAAGAGACCTACCATTTATAGCCGAGTCCGAACGGCGTGCCGCAGTGCAACATATTTTTGAGCAGAAGTTTCTAAATGATTGGGAGGGAATAACCACCACTGACAATTTTTTTTCCGCTAGGATTCGAACCCAGGATTTCAGAGCCATAGGTGGACATGCATATCTCTGAGCTACGGTGGCCTCCATGTTGTAAGGGAGCTATTATCAGCTTATAGACCGATTAAGAACGTGACATGGTAGTTGGAAGACACAACAAAATACACCGTGCAAAATTTCAGCCAAATTGGACAACAATTGCGTTTTTTGGAAGCTCAAGAAATAAAATCAGTAAATCGGTTTATAATGGTGCTTTATCAGCTTATATAACATTGTAGCTCGATTGTTGATAGTCAAATCTTGGGATCGGTTTATATGGTGGCTATATCCAAATCTAGGCACGGTTTTTTGAAGTCAAATCTGGGGATCGGTTTCTATGGGGGTATATACAAATCTGAATCGATATAGGCCATTTACCATTCCCACATATATAAAGTAGCTATATCCGAATCTCTGAACCGATTTCTTCAAATATCAATAGGCTTCGTCTTTAGACCACAAAAACATGGCTGTGCCAAAATTGAAGATGATTGGAATTTTGTACACAAATTAACAGAGACAGGCAGACTAGAACGGAAGATTTGTTAAAGAATATGGGAAGCTAGAAAGACAAAGGATGACTGGCATAAGTAAGTGAAAATAATGGTCAAGTGGATCACAAACGCTCTGAATGACTGGCGTGGGTCTGCATGTCTTAAACCCAAATCAGGAGGCAGCCAGCGACCGCCATGGTGGTTCAGAGATGTGGTAGGAAGAAAAGTTTGCCGAAAGGTCTTCAATACTGCAAAAGCCACAAGGCCACTACAGGACTGAGATATATAAAAGTCGCAGAAAAGGTGGAATTTTACAACCACATCAAAGATACATTTGAGAAGACTCCAGTTGCCACACCTTTTCCATTACTATTCTAAAAATTCTTCAACGAGAAACATGGCCCTGGAAGAGGTTGTCAATGATATGCTTTCGCCAAAATTGTCGAGATAATTGCCTTTGATTCAAGAATTGTTTGTGTCATCAGAAATGTGCCTCAGAAATGTCGCCAGCATAGATCGGAGTCGGAGTCAAGAGCTAGACTCCGCAGCCCTGAAATTACCATCCTGGTTTATAACAACTCCACAACAATATCCATAGTAATATGCAACTGAGGGCTGGTCTGAATCATATTGGATTTAGGTCCCGCGAGGATTCTTATACAAGTCACCGCTTCAGCGGAAACGGGCAACAAATATGCTTTTATGGGATTAAGACCCTAAATTGGAAGATCGGTCTATATGGCAGCTATATCTAAATATAGTCTGATCTGGTCTATACGTTGATCTGATGACGAGAGGCTTAATACCAGTCACTTTGTCAAATTCCAGGGAAATCGGGTAATAAATGCAGCTTTTATGAGCTAAAGACCCTTAATCGGCAGATCGAACTAAATGGCAGCTATCTCGGAATAAGGCCCAATGTGAACCATATTTGAGTCGGATATCGGGAGGCTTTAATCGACTCACTACTTCAAATTCAAATAACTGCGACTTTTATGGGCTTAAACACTTAATGGGCAGATCGGTGGCATCTGTATCTAAACATAGTACGATCTGAACCACATTGAAATTCATGAAAATGCATTGCTGAAGCATGTATCGTTCAAGTTTTTTTTAATAAAGCGAAGTTTCCACTTCTCAAATATCAAAGAATAAAACACAGCTACCGAAACACCGGGAGAGTGAAAATAACATATCTTGTGGAAAACCCCTTTAGAATTCGGAACCAATTTATATGTAAGGCAAATTTTAATATTATTAATAAAAATTTATTATAACTACATACGATTTTGATTCCACGCTCACGTAGTTCCGTAGCATTTAAAAAGTGACTTACCTGAAAAAAAAAAAGAAAATAACAATTATAATATTTCTTATTAACTCAAGTAGAAAGTAGTATAGCACAAACTCTTTGTCATTGTTTTTTTTTTTGTCCCTAGCGCAAAATGCATACTTAAGAATATTATTATTGTAGAATTTTTAATGGTTTAGTCTCCGATGAAATATTCCGACATATAGTATTGAATACAGAATTTTGCAGTTCTGCAAATTTTGTAAAAATTATTTGGAAATTATTTGCATTATATCGAATAAAATTTCCAATAACAATTTAAATAAAAATTTCTAGCAATTAGCCACGACCTCGTCTTTTTAAGGTACATTCTAATTTAAAACTAAAACGCTAAAAAAATGAAAAAAGGCGTTAAGTTCGGCCGGGTCGAACATTGGATACCCACCACCTCGGGTATATATGTAAACAATCCTTCGTCAAAATCCGGTGAAAAATCCATATCTTATGCCCCATAGGAGCCATATCGAAATATGTTCCGATTTGGACCAAATACTAATAGGTACAAGCCATCCACATCTAAAAATAAGCCCATCTGAATCATATACGACACGGATGTCGAAAAGCCTGACATAAAGTCACTGTGTAAAGTTGCAGTGAAATCGGACTATAAATGGGCCTGTTATGGGGTCAAGACCTTAAAACGAGATAGCGGTCTAAATGGCAGCTATATCCAAATCTGGGCTGATTTGGGCTAAATTAAAGAAAAATGCCGAAGGGCCTAATACAATGCACTGTCCCAAATTTCGACGAAATCGGACAATAAATGTGTCTTTTATGGACCCAAAACCTTAAATCGAGATATCGCTCTATATGGCAGCTATATCCAAATCTGAACCGATTTGGGCAAAATTAAAGAAGAATGTCGAAGGGCCTAAAACAACGCACTGTCCCAAATTTCGACGAAGAGGGCCTAAAACAACGCACTGTCCCAAATTTCGACGAAGAGGGCCCAATCGGGGCCAAATTGAAGAGGGATGTCGAAGGGCCTAACACAACTCACTGGGGCAAAATTAAAGAAGAATGTCGAAGGGCCTAAAACAACGCACTGTCCCAAATTTCGACGAAGAGGGCCTAAAACAACGCACTGTCCCAAATTTCGACGAAGAGGGCCCAATCGGGGCCAAATTGAAGAGGGATGTCGAAGGGCCTAACACAACTCACTGTCCCAAATTTCAGCAAAATCAGATAATAAATGTGGCTTTTATGGGCCTAAGACCCTAAATCGGCGGATTGGTTTATATGGCAGCTATATCCAAATCTGGATCGATCTGGATCCAAATTAAAGAAGAATGTCGAAGAGCCTATCGCAACTCACTGTCCCAAATTTCAGCAAAATCGGATAATAAATGTGGCTTTTATGGGTCTAAGACCCTAAATCGGAGGATCGGTTTATATGGCAGCTATATCCAAATCTGTACCGATCTGGGTCAAAATGAAGGAAAATGTTGAGCGGCCTAACACAACTCACTGTCCCAAATTTCAGCAAAATCGGATAATAAATGTGGCTTTAATGGACCTAAAACCCTAAATCATCGAATCGGTTTATATGGCAGCTATATCCAAATCTGGATCGATCTGGATCCAAATTGAAGAAGGATGTCGAAGGGCCTTACACAACTTCCTGTCCCAAATTTCAGCAAAATCGGATAATAAATGTGGCTTTTATGGGCCTAAGACCCTAACTCTGAGGATCGGTCTATATGGCAGCTATATCCAAATCGGGACTGATCTGGGCCAAATTGACGAAGGATGTCAAAGGACCCAACACAAATCACTGTCCCAAATTTCAGCAAAATCGGATAATAAATGTGGCTTTTATGGATCTAAGACCCTAAATCGGCGGATCGGTCTATATGGGGGCTATAACAAGATATAGTCCGATATAGCCCATCTTCGAACTTAACCTGCTTATGGACAAAAAAAGAATCTGTGCAAAGTTTCAGCTCAATATCTCTATTTTTAAGGACAGTAGCGTGATTTCAACAGACAGACGGACGGACATCGCAAGATCGTCTTCGATTTTTACGCTGATCAAGAATATATAAACTTTATAGGGTCGGAAATGTATATTTCGATGTGTTGCAAACGGAATGACAAAATGAATATACCCCCATCCTTCAGTGGTGGGTATAACAAAACCCACAACAAAGCCTGCAACCATACCTTTAGAAAAGTTGAAAAAATGTACTCTAGTGCGTATGAGGAATGCACTTTGTTCATACATCACTCATACGGCCCAGGGTTCATTACAATGACTGCATACAAAGTTTTTTTTTTTTATTCAAAGCAAAAATAAATTACTTTTATCCAATATACAGCTCGAATTAAGTAAATTGTAACAGCCATGTGGAATTCATTTCGGAAAAAACATTTTGTAATTTTCTAAAATAAATATTGGATTTCAAATAACCAATATGTTATGCTTGCATCTGAATTTCATGGTGTTTTAATTTATTTGCAATACGAACATCATTGAACATTTGCATATGCAATTTTAATCGAATTCACTTCTATAGGAAGCTCTGCACAAAAATTGGGGTTTGTTTTTATATCCAACTGTGTGTGTGTGTCAAACGAAACTAAAAGTTCATTCTTTGTTGTTTTTCTACTTTTCTAGTGGTGTTAGCTCTAACTACATTTTATATTCCAATTTAGACCAATCGAAAAGTTATGCTAATGGAAATTAAAATGCCACCCTTATCCGTATCCGTTGAACGGTAAATCCAATTCAATTGTAGCAACAGAAAATCATTTGCACTTTTAATGTGTGCTAAACCCGTTAACACAAAACGAGTTTTTAGTTCATGTTTTTGTGTTTGTGTGTAAGTGATGTTTTTGTTCCTTTGCTACCAATCCATTTTGATTGGGAGTTTAATCAGTGTTAGCTGTGTTGTTTCGTCTTTTTTTTTGTTGGTTTATCAAAGCTTTAGGGGTTGCAGAAGGATTTGTAGTGGTCTATTAGCATGTTGCGTGTGACCGCACACATTCTAACGAAGTAATGGCACACACCTCCATACACATTTAGTGGAAGCCTGCACATCATGGGAGGAAAAATATATCGTCAGAGTTGCCGTTATTGTTGGAATAAAATAAAGTATATTAAAATAAAACAAAATAAAATAAAATAAAATAAAATAAAATAAAATAAAATAAAATAAAATAAAATAAAATAAAATAAAATAAAATAAAATAAAATAAAATAAAATAAAATAAAATAAAATAAAATAAAATAAAATAATATAAAATAAAATAAAATAAAATAAAATAAAATAAAATAAAATAAAATAAAATAAAATAAAATAAAATAAAATAAAATAAAATAAAATAAAATAAAATAAAATAAAATAAAGTAAAATAAAATAAAATACAAAAAAAATTAAAATAATAAAATTAAATAAAAAATAAAATAAAATAAAATGAAATAAAATTAAACACAATAAAATAAAATAAAATAAAATAATATAAAATAAAATAATATAAAATAAATTAAAATAAAATAAAATAAAATAAAATAAAATAAAATAAAATAAAATAAAATAAAATTAAATAAAAATAAAATAAAGTAAAATAAAATAAAGTAAAATAAAATAAAATAAAATAAAATAAAATAAAATAAAATAAAATAAAATAAAATAAAAAAAAAATAAAATAAAATAAAATAAATTAAAATAAAATGAATTAAAATAAAATAAAATAAAATTAAATAAAAATAAAAATAAAATTAAATAAAATAAAATAAAATAAAATAAAATAAAATAAAATAAAATAAAATAAAATAAAATAAAATACAATAAAATAAAATACAATAAAATACAATAAAATAAAATAAAATAAAATAAATTAAAATAAAATAAATTAAAATAAAATAAAATAAAATAAAATAAAATAAAATAAAATAAAATAAAATAAAATAAAATAAAATAAATTAAAATAAAATAAAATATATGTAAACCCCCTTTCGTCATGATCCGACGAAAAATGCAAAATTTAACTCACTGCCCCAAATTTTGGTGAATTCGGACAATAAATGCGCCTTTTACAGCCCAAGACATTAAATTGAGAAATCGGTCTATACGGAAGCTACATAAAAATCTGGACCGATCTGGGGCAAATTGCAGAAAGATTTCGAGGGGCCTAACACAACTCCCTGTCCCGAATTTCGGCGAAATCGGACAATAAATCCGCCTTCTATGGGGCCAAAACTTTAAATCGAGATATCGGTCTATATTGCTAAATATAAACCGATTTGGGAGAAATCGGACAATAAATGCGCCTTTTATGGGCCAAAAACTTTAAATCGAGAGATCGGTGTATACGGCAGCAATATCCTAATCTGAACCGATCTCGGCCAAATTGAAGAAGGATGTCGAGTGGTCTAACACAACTCACTGTCCCAATTTTCAGCAAACTCGTATAATAAATGCGCCTTTTATGGGGTCAATACCTTAAATCGACAGATCGGTCTATATGGCAGCTATATCCAAATCTAGTCCGCTCTGGGCCAAATTGCAGAAATATGTGGAGGGGCTTAACTCAACTCTTTGTCCCCAATTTCGGCAACATCGGATAACAAATGCTCCTTTTATGGGACCAAAACCTTAAATCGAGAGATCGGTCTATATGGTAGCTATATCCAAATCTGAACCGATCTGGGTCAAATTGATGACGGATGTTGAGTGGTCGAACACAACTCACTGTCCGAAAATTTAGCAAAATAGGATAATAAATGTGACTTTCAAGGGTCTAAGACCTTAAATAGGCGGATCGGTCTATATAGGGGCTGTATGAAGATAAAGTCCGATATAGCCCAGCTTCGAACTCAACCTTCCTATAGACAAAGAAAAAACTGTGCAAAGTTTCGGCTCAATATCTCTATTTTTAAAGATTGTAACGTGATTTAAACAGACGGACGAACATGGCTAGATAGTCTTAGGTAAGGTTAGGTTGAAAAAAAAGGTGAACATACATCCAAGCCAGTAATCGGCATGTTGTGCGCTCTAAATACTGAAAAAGGTAACCTCGAAAAAAAAGAAAATCTAATCTAATCGACTTTGATTTTTACGCTGATCAAGAATATATATACTTCATAGGGTCGGTAATGGATATTTCGGTGTGTTGCCAACGGAATGACAAAATGAATATACCCCCATCCTTCGGTGGTGGGTATACAAAGCGGCTGGGGCGAATCTTATATACCCTCGCATTTGTCAAGTTCTTTACCCGGTATCTCTATATAGGGACACAAAGGACAACGGATAAGATTTGCCATGTCATTAGAGTTTTATCAGTTTATGCACCGATTCGGGCTATAGTTGATTTGTGAAAGTCATTGAGCAAATTTTCAGGAAAATCGGATAATAATTGGGGCCTATAGGGGTTTGAGAAGTAAAATCGGAAGATCTGTTTATATTATAGCCATATCAGGTTATGGACAGACATACATCTGCATCTTTTATGGACTTTAGACCCTTTGTATGCAGATTGGTCTATGTAGCAGCTATATCCAAATATGGCCCGATCAAGACCATATTTCAGCTGAATGACTGGTGCTTAATGCAACTCACTGGGAAATCGGATTTGAAGGCTTCAGCGTGATACCAACTGACGAACAGCCAGACGGACAGATAGTGGAATTCATGAAAAACACGAAGTTTTGGCGCAAAAAAAAAACAATTGCACCCTCTAGGGGCTTAAGAAATCTAATCGGGAGATCGGTTAATATGGCAAAATTTTAGCCAAATTGGACAAAAATAACGGCTTAACGCTGCTACTGACATGAAATAGGTTTTATATGGGCGTTATATCAGGTTCTGGACCGATTTAGACCGTACTAACTAACTTTCGAAGGAGTAAAGCCAGCCGCTTGAAATTTTGCAAAAATAGTTTTTTTTTAAGTGTAGGTCGGTTGGGATTGTAAATGGGCCAAATCGGTCTATGTTTTGATATAGCTGCCAAACTTGACTACTTGAGCCCCTCGAGGGCGCAATTCTTGTCCGATTTGGCCGAAAATTTGTGCGAGGTGCTTTATAATGACTTCCAACAACTGTGTTGAGTATTGTTGAAATCGGTCCATAACTCGATATAGATGCTATATTAACCGATATTGAATCTTGACTTCTTGACCCACTAGATAGCGCAATTCCTATCCGATTTGGCTGAAATTTTGCATGAGGTGTTTTGTTACGACTTCCAACAAATGTATTAAGTTTGGTCCAAATCGGTCTATAACCTGATATAGCTGCCATTTAAAGCGATCTGTGATCTTGACTTCTTGAGGCTCCAGAGGGCATAATTTGGCTGAAATGTTGTACAACGGCTTCTCCCATGACCTTCGACATACGTGTCCGAATCGGTCTATAGCCTGATATAGCTCCCATATATACCGATCTCTCTATTTTACTTCTTGAGCCAATAAAGGGCGCAATTCTTAGTCGAATTGGCTGAAGTTTTACACAATGACTTTTATTACTACTATGGCCTCCAACATTCAATTCAATTATGGTCCGAATCGGACCATAACTTGTTAAATATATTTTTAAACCCTACTCCACTACAGTGGTAATGGTATTTAAACTAAGTAATTTTGTTTGTAACACCCAGAATGAAGAGAGGTAGACCCATTGATAAGTATACCGATCGACTCAGAATCACCTTCTGATTCGATTTAGCTGGGTCCGTATGTCTGTCCGGCTGTCCATGTTAATTTGTGTACAAAGTGCAGGTCGCAATTTTCATGCGATTCATGTCTTCAAAATTGCCACAAGCATTTTCTTGGGCCTAGAGACACAAGCATTTTCTTGGCCTAGGAGGCCACCGTAGCGTAGGGGTTTCCATGTCTGCCTATGACGCTGAACGCCTGGGTTCGAATCCTGGCGAGACCATTAGAAAACATTTTCAGCGGTGGCTTTCCCCTCCTTATGCTGGCAACATTTGTGAGGTACTATGCCATGTAAAACTTCTCTCCAAAGAGGTGTCGCACTGTGGCACGCCGTTCGGACTCGGCTTTAAAAAGGAGGCGCCTTATCATTGAGCTTAAACTTGAATCGGACTGCACTCATTGATATGTGAGAAGTTTATCCCTGTTCCTTAGGGAAATGTTCATGGGCAAAATGTTCATAGGAGGACATGCTAACCTCTCCGCTACGGTGGCCTCCATATAGCTCCCGTATATATGCATGTCTCGATTTTCACTTTTAAGGCCTTTACTAACTCATTTATCAATCTATCTTTTAAAAAATATGCTCAACAAAATAGAGCTATGGCTCCCGCAATATGTACGGATTTTGATCGAAATTCTACATATCAAATTTAGGCAAATTTAAAAACTCGACGACATAGCCTGCTTATCTAATGTGGGGTAAGGTATCAAAAGTTTGGATTCCAACTTTGGCCCGTCCTTACTTGTTTTTTTTTATCAAAAAATTTTTTAACGTGGCATCCCTAAGAACATCCGTCATCAGTAGAGTGGCAATAATTTCATAACATTCCCTACCAGCTGCAAATAACAACATCACCATACACACACACACGCACACACATTGTGCAAATGTGAACTAAGCCAGCCACCTTCTCCCTGGCCAGTCTACTTCTATTCATTCACCCACTCTCGCGGTTTTTGAACACAAATATCAATGTAGGAACATGTGGCGGCCACCCCGTTTCATCCTGAAGTAAACAAGGAAATATGGTCAAAACTTAAAACAAGGCATGCAAACATGACTGTAAGACTAATGTTAAATGACAGCGATGGCGACAGCGGCAGCAACAGCAACAACAACATCTGAGCAAACTATAATCAAACCAAGCGAAAAAATGAACAAAGCAATGCGAGTGGAGAAGCAACAACAACAATGTCAACTGGGGAACAAATATGAAAGCAGAACATGTCAACAGCTACACAAACTTAAGTGGAGATGTATTTGTGATTCCTCCCATGCCATCTAACATTGCATGCTCTGACGCCCACATTGCCAAAGGCATACATACATACATATACACACACACACACACACACACACACACAATGTAGTTGACATTTAAAGGCTAAGGACTAACAAATACGATATGGAGTCATATAGAAAAGAAATATTTTTAAGTAGGATTTACGACAGGATTGTGTGCCATAATTCTCCTAAGCACTTAGTGATATAATTTTGCATCAGTTTCACAACTTGCTATTGCTGTGGAACGAGGTTGTCGTAATCAGGGCTATATCCAATCGTTTTGGCTAAATCTCGATTTTATATTAACAGGAAAATATTCTTAAGGAAGAAGAGGAAGCAAGGAGGATAAGGCTTTGCAAGGGATAGTTTAGATTAAACCCATAGCTTTGGGCGTTGCAAAGATTTTTCAACCAATCTTTTTATATATAACAAGTAAAAGGGTGCTAAGTTCGACCGGGCCGAATCTTTTATACCCTCCACCATGGATCGCATTTGTCGAGTTCTTTTCTCGGCATCTCTTCTTAGGCAAAAAAGGATATAAAAAAGGATTTGCTCTGTTATTAGAGCGATATCAAGATATGGTCCGGTTTATACCACAATTAAAATGTCAGCCAATTCGAATAAGAATTGAGCCCTTGGGGGCTCAAGAAGTAAAATAGAGAGATGGATTTATATGGGAGCTGTACCAGGAGAGGATCCGTCGTACAAAATTTCAGGCAAATCGCATAATAATTGCGACCTCTAGAAGCTCAAGAAGTCAAGATCCCAGATGGGTTTATACGGCAGCTATTGGGTTGCCCAAAAAGTAATTGCGGATTTTTTAAAAGAAAGTAAATGCATTTTTTATAAAACTTAGAATGAACTTTAATCAAATAAACTTTTTTTCACAAGCTGTGAAAAAATTTCAACGCCGACTATATGAAAAATCCGCAATTACTTTTTGGGCAACCCAATATATCAGGTCATGACCGGATTTGAACCTCGAAATATTCGTCTAAGACTCCATAAAGTATACAATTTCTTGATCGTCATGACATCATAAGTCCAATTAGCGATGTCCGTCCGTCTGCCCGTCCGTCTATCGAAAGCACGCTAACTTTCGCAGGAGTAAAGATAGCCGCTAGAAAGTTCACACAAATGGGCTTTATCGGTCCACGTTTTGATATAGCTGCCATATAAACCGATCTTGGTCTTGACTTCTTGAGTCTCTAGAGGGCGCAATTCTGGTCCGATCTGAAACGAAGTTTTGCACGTGGTGCTTTGGTATCACTTCCAACAACTGCGCTAAGTTTGGTTTAAATCGGTCCATGTTTTGGTATAGCTGCCATATAAACCGATCTTGGGTCTTGACTTCTTGAGCCTTTAGAGTGCGCAATTATTATCCGATTGGAATGAAATTTTGCACGACGTGTTTTGTTTTGACATCCAACAACTGTGCCAAGTATGGTTCAAATCGATTCATAACCTGATATAGCTGCCAAATAAACCGATCTGGGTTCTTGATCCTCTAGAGGACGCAATTCTTATCCGATTTGAATGATATGCCCGTCCGTCTGTCGAAAGCACGCTAACTTTCGAAGGAGTAAAGATAGCCGCTTCAAAGTTCACACAAATAGTTCTTATAAGTGTAGGTCGGTTGGGATTGTAAATGGGCTTTATCGGTCCACGTTTTGATATAGCTGCCATATAAACCGATCTTGGGTCTTGACTTTTTGAGTCTCTAGAGGGCGCAATTCTGGTCCGATTTGACCGAAATTTTGCAAGTGGTGTTTTGGTATCACTTCCAACAACATTGTTAAGTATAATTCAAACCGGTCCATAACCTGATATAGCTGTCATATAAACCGATCTGGGGTCTTGACCTCTTGAGCCTCTACAAGGCGTAATTCTCATCCGATTTGGCTGAAATTTTGCGTGACGTGTTTCGTAACAACTTCCAACAACTGTGTCAAGTATGGTTCAAATAGGCCTATAACCTGATATAGCTGCCATGTAAACCGATCTTGAATCTTGACTTCCTGGGCTTCTAGAGAGCGCAATTTTAGTCCGATTTGATTGACATTTTGCACGATATGTTTTGTTATGATATTCAACAACTGTGCCAATTGTGGTTCAAATCGGTTCACAAACTGATATAGCTGTCATATAAACCGATCTTGGGTCTTGACTTCTTGAGCCTCTAGAGGGCGCCAATCCTATCCGATGTTGCTGAAATATTGCATGACGTGTTTCGTTATGACCTTCAACAACTGTGCTAAGTATGGTTCAAATCGGTCCATAACCTGATATAGCTGTCATATAAACCGATCTTGGGTCTTGACTTCTTGAGCCTCTATAGGACGCAATTATTATCTGATTTGGGTGAAATTTGTACAACATGACCTTCAGCATACGTCTCAAATATGGTCTGATTTGGCCTTTAGCCTTATACAGCTCCCCTATAAAACGAACTCCCTATTTTACTTTTTAAGCCCCTAAAGGGCGCAATTCTTATTCGATTTGGCTGAAATTTTGACTTCTACTATGGTCTCCAACATGCATTTCATTATGGTGCGAATCTGACCTTAACTTGATATAGCTCCAATAGCATAGCAAATGCAAATTTTGCCCATGAACATTCCACTAAGGAACAGGGGCAAACTTCTCACATATCAATGAGTGCTGTCCGATTCAAGTTTATGCTCAATGATAAGGGGCCTCCTTTTTATAGCCGAGTCCGAACGGCGTGCCGCAGTGCGACACCTTTTTGGAAAGAAGTTTTACATGGCATCGTACCTAACAAATGTTGCCAGCATTAGGAGGGGAAAACTACCGCTGAAAATTTTTTCTGATGGTCTCGCCAGGATTCGAATCCAGGCGTTCAGCGTCATAGGCGGACATGCTTACCTCTACGCTACGGTGGCCTCCAATAGCATAGCAATTATTTTTTTTTGTTCCTTCCTTTGTTTGCCTAAAAAGAGACACCGGGAAAAGAACTCGACAAATGCGATCCATGGTGGAGGGTATATAAGATTTGGCCCGGCCGAACATTGCACGCTTTTACTTGCTTTTTGTATTCTAACAAACTTTTAGAATTGATTTTTGTTTTTGTTGAACGATTTTTTCCACTTTGTCCAAAGACCGTGTAGACTCCGACTCCGTAGTCCTGCTCTATTCCTTCACTTGGGCCATGGTACTCTGCCTTCGTGTGGTCATAACGGTGTTTTGGTTTTCGAAACTGTTTCTCCCTTAGGCTTGTGTTGATATTTTTGAGTTTTCGTTTCTTTCTTGTTTTTGGTTTTGTTACCATTGCCACGTTTATTATGAAACCAAGCGTATTCACGTGTAAAATGTAATTATGAAAAATACCAAAATTTGCATACAAATATTAAAGAAAAACATCCGTTTGTAACATTCGTAGGCTCATGCACTGCTGGGTGAAATTCACCCATTCCCATCCATCACTGCTGATGTTATTTTTGATCAAACATTACTTTACACTCACGCACACTTAAGCACCCCCACCTCAACGGGCAAGCACAGATGGTCGGCAAGCCGACATTCATACACTGCTACCTGTAGTGGGTGGTTGCTGGAGTATGTTGTGGTCTTCAAGGGTTGTCATATGGTGTCGTATGTTGTAATGTGGTGAGGTGTGGTGTGGTGTGGTGAGGTTGCCTTCTTTGTTTACTCTCTGCTGCCTCTCGATAGGTGTGTGGTGTTTGAGTGTTTTTGGTGTTATGGGTAAATATTTGTTTGTGTGAGCGAGAGTGTGTGTGTGTGTGTGTGGCTGCTTGCTTTTTTCTGTTGAGTTTCAAGTTTTATTCCTGTTGGTTACGTTTCGTAGCTGGTTTTGTTAAAGTTGTTGCTTGTTTTGTGGTTTCTGATATTGTTAGCATTGTTGTTGTTGATTTGCATGCCTCAGAAGTTTGGGTTTTAATTTTTTAAGGTTTTCTTTTATTTTGGTAGCTGGCATTTTTGGTTTTTCATTCATTTTGCCGTGTGCTCGTGATTGCATGTGTAGGCATGTGGGTGTGTTAGTATTTGCTCTCTAAAACATTGTGACGAATAAAATGGTAGGCCACCCCCTTCATTACCGCTTGGAATTGAGCCGCATGAATGGGAGTTCATTTTGTAGGCCATATTTTATAAAATACAAAAAAAAAACTAAAAAAACAAAACAAAAATATGTTCCTCCACAATAAAGAAAAATGAGCCAGTGGAAGAGAGGGAGAGGGAGAGAAAAACAAAACACAAAATATTTATCAAGCCATGACATCGCCTTGGCCCAACATTTTTTTTTTTTTTTGCAAATTCTCTGCTTACGGGAAAGTTTAATCGCCCCAAAACGAAAGAATGCCGACAACAAAACATGTTAGAAAAGTTATTTTAAGTTGTTCACGCTTTGCTCAAATGCATATTTAATCATGGTGCCCACAAATCCTAATAAACTCCAACAAACAATAAAATGTTGTTCTGAGTTTATCCTTGAATAAAATTTTGGCAAATGACGAAATCTTGTTTTCATTATTTGCCCAAAGCATTGGAGAGGGTTGAAAAGATGGTTTTGTATTAAGGAAAATTGCCCTGGTGTTTATATCAATCAAAGTGTTATTTCTTTCCTTGTTGAGTGTGATATCATACACATTTGCAATGAAAATGGGCTGTACACTTTGTGTCAAATGTTGTGACAGCTTATTTGTTTGGTGTTTTTTTTTTTTATATTCTTGTTACTTGGTTTTGAAACAAGGCGTTTGTTAAATTGCTTGTTGCGAAATAACTATAATAACACAACAACAAAAACAAAACAAAATAATACCCTGTGGTACGGCAGTGGTCGGGCTTGGAGGTCAAAGCAGAAGTCATTGTAAACAATTTTAGCGAAATCGAATAAGAACTAAACTCCATCGGGAGCTATATTAGGATATGGGTCGATTTGACCACATAGTACGGATGTTGGAGGTCATAGGAGAAGTCATTGTGCAAAATTTCAGCCAAATCGGAAAAGAATGGCGCTCTCTAAGTGCTCAAGCAATACAATCTGGAGATCCCTTTGTATGAGGCTATATTTGTATTTACACATGGACGGATTTCATAGCCACATTGTCTGTTAGCATAGAGATTGATTCATTATAAGGTTATTCTGAACCGGCCACTATCTCCACATTTAGTTCCGCTTAAGTTGGAGCAGTTCATAATGATTTCATAGTCAGATTAGTAGGTTTTTCTTGGCATGAAAATAGGAAATTAGTATTGTGATGACCTGTATACAGGGTAGATAATAAAGATTGTATTACCTAAACTGGAGCCATATGAGTTTAGTTTGCAACACCATCAGGGTCTTAATAAGGCCAGTGTATCTCTGTTTTTTCTATGTAGGTTTTTATATACTCCACCACAGGATGGGGGTATACTAATTTCGTCATTCTGTTTGTAAATGCAAATGCAAATTTTGCCCATGAACATTCGACTAAGGAACAGGGG
This sequence comes from Stomoxys calcitrans, assembly GCF_963082655.1. Lineage (NCBI taxonomy): Eukaryota > Metazoa > Arthropoda > Insecta > Diptera > Muscidae > Stomoxys > Stomoxys calcitrans. Next base: position 122,827,274 of record NC_081556.1, read on the forward strand.
CAAACTTCTCACATATCAATGATTGCAGTCCCATTCAAGGTTAAGCTCAATGATAAGGGGCCTCCTTTTATAGCCGAGTCCGAACGGCGTACCGCAGTGCGACACCTCTTTGGAGAGAAGTTTTACATGGCATAGTACCTCACAAATATTGCCAGCATTAGGAGAAGAAAACCAACGTTGAAATTTTTTTTCTGATGGTCTCGCCAGGATTCGAACCCAGGCGTTGAGCGTCATAGGCGGACATGCTAACCTCTGCGCTACGGTGGTCTCGTAGCGTATTTCGGTGTAACTACTCGAAATATTCGTCTGAGGCCCCATAAAGTATATACATTCTTGATCGTCATGACATTTCATGTCGATCTAGTCATGTCCGTCCGTCTGTCCGTCCGTCCATCCATCCGTCCGTCCGTCTGTCCGTCCGTCTGTCCGTCCGTCCGTCCGTCTGTCCGTCCGTCTGTCCGTCCATCTGTCTGTCGAAAGCACGCTAACTTTCAATGGAGTAAAGCAAGGCGCTTGAAATTTTTTACAAATACTTCTTATTAGTGTAGATTGGTTGGGATTGTAAATGGGCCATATCGGTCCATGTTTTGATATAGCTGCCATATAAACCGATCTTGGGTCTTGGCTTCTTGAGACTCTAGAGGGCGCAATTCTTATCCGATTAGAATGAAATTTTGCACGGCGTGTTTTACTATGACTTGCAACGACTGTGCTAAATATGGTTCCAATCGGTCAATAACCTGATATAGCTGCCATATAAACCGATCTTGGTCTTGACTTCTTGAGCCTCTAGAGGGCGCAATTCTTATCCGATTGGAATGAAATTTTGCCCGACGTGTTTTGCTATGACTTCCAACAACTGTGCTAAATTAGGTTCAAATCGGTCCATAACCTGATATAGCTGCCATATAAACAGATCTGGGGTCTTGACTTCTTGAGCCTCTAGAAGGCGCAATTCTTATCCGATTGGAATGAAATTTTGCCCGACGTGTTTTGCTATGACTTCCAAGAACTGTGCTAAATTAGGTTCAAATCGGTCCATAACCTGATATAGCTGCCATATAAACCGATCTTGGGTCTTGACTTCTTGAGCCTCTAGAGGTCGCAATTATTATCCGATTTGCCTGAAATTTTGTACAACGGATCCTCTCATGACCATCAACATACGTGTTTATTATGGTCCGAATCGGTCTATAGCCCGATATAGCTCCCATATAAATCGATCTCTTTATTTTACTTCTTGAGCCCCCAAAGGGCGCAATTCTTATTCGATATCGCTGACATTTTACACAGGTCTGCAATATATAATGTAATTGTGGTCCAAACTGGACTATATCTTGATATGGCTCTAATAGCTGAACAAATCTTTTCTTTTATCCTTTTTTTGCCTAAGAAAAGATGCTCGGAAAAGAACTCGACAAATGCAATCCATGGAGGAGGGTATAAAAAATTCGACCCGGCCAAACTTAGCACGCTTTTACTTGTTCTTATTAACTGCTCTTGGTGCTTGGATACGATGAACAAGCATTAGTTATAGTATGCTTAATATCCAGCGAGTACGTTTTGTATGAGGAGGTTATAAGTGGATTGGTTATGTGTTATCGGATAGTGTGCCTCAACATCCATATGCTCCTCCCGATATATATCCTAGGTGGTTCTAGCTTAGTGCGTTGAAAATTTGGGTAAGTCTCTTTGTGGCAGCTTAGGAGATACTGTTTCGAGAGCTGACAATGATCTTTAATTTTAAATCCCTTGGTGTCCTTATGTAGATGGTCGATGTTTTTCATCTTTAGGCAGAGCGTGATGGTCCAAAAAGCTGTGTTTAGATAGGTCTGTAGGTTTTCCATTGCACGTGGCTCACTTCTGCTATCCATTTTGGCGCTGCATAATTAACTACTAATCGGCCAATTGCTTTATACCCCAAATGCGAGCCAACCATATATAAGCCGGCAAGGGAAAGCATGGGGATACAATTCTTGACAAGTCATGGCTCCTACAGAATCCACCTGTATAGCTTCGGAAATTACACGTCTCCACGGTGCCCCAATTGTCTTACAATCAATGAGGATGAAGGACATGTCTCAGATTCGCCATAGGTCGCAGCATGTTGGAGTCCTTCTTAAACAAGCGGTTAATGGCTGACCATATAGTAACCGTGATGGTAGAATCGGAGGAGAATTGGAATGCATTGACGCGTGAATAACGATAGTTCGAACACGACTGAAAGAGGAAGAGATCACCCGAAGGAGATTAACGCCTTCTCGGAGGATGGGAAAATCCGCATCGTTTGGGCGGCGGGCCATAACGGAGTAAGGGGAAATGAAAGGGCTGACGATTTGGCGGTGAAGGCCAGAGGACTGCCGTCAATAAACTTGGTAAACCCGAAGCCTTTCGGGTCGACGCTGTCCGAATTAAGGGAGTGGGCGACGAAGTGATACAGGGTATTATAATTTCGTGCATTTGTTTGTTACACACAGAAGGAGGAGAGGTAGATCTATCGATTAGTAAACCGATCGACTCAGAATAACTTTTTGATTCGATTTAGCTATGTCCGTCTGTCTGTCCGTCGGTCCGTGTGTCCATGTTAATTTGTGTACAAAGTACAGCTCGCAGTTTTCATCCTTTCGTCTTAAAATTGGGTACAGGCATATTTTTCGGCCTGGAGACAAAGCCTATTGAAATTGGAAAAACTCGGTTCAGATTTGAATATAGCTCCCATATATATGTACGTCCGATTAGCAGTAATAATGCAATAAAATCGTCATTTGTTAACTGATTCTCATATATGTGTTCGTCTGATTTTGAGAAATATTCCAATAGTGCTCGTTTGTTAATCGATTTTCTTGAAATTTGGCAGGGAGGATTTCCTTATGACTCTCGATATTCTTGGCGAACTTCATAGAAATCGGTCTGGATTAAGATATAGCTGTCATATATGTATATCGCCCGATTTTAACTTTTAGAGTCACAGCAAGCTCATTTATTGACCAGTCTTCCCAAAATTTTCCACAACGCTTTCCTCGACGACTTCCACAATATCTGAGAAGTTTACTCGAAATCGGTTCAGATTTAGATATAGCTCCCATATATATTTTCGTCCGATTTTGAGAAATATCCCAATAAAGAACTCATTTGTTAATCGATTTTCTTCAAATTTGGTAGGAAGGATTTCCTTATGACTCTCAACATCACTGGTGTATTTCATAGAAATCGGTTCAGATTTAGATATAGCTGTCATTAATGTATATCGCCCGATTTTCACTCCAAGACGCACTGGAAGCGCATTTATTGAGCAATCTTGCCAAAATTTTGCACAACGCTTTTCTCGACGACTACCAAAATATCTGAGAAGTTTGCTCGAAATCGATTCAGATTTAGATATAGCTCTCATATATATGTTCGTCCGATTTTGAGAAATATCCCAATAAAGTGCTCATTTGTAATGGATTTTCTTGAAATTTGGCAGGAAGGATTTCCTCTTGACTCTCGACATTACTTGTGAATATCATGGAAATCGGTTCAGATTTATATATAGCTGTCATTAATGCATATCGCCCGATTTGCACTCCAAGAGCCACTGTAAACGCATTTATTGAGCAATCTTGCCAAAACTTTGCACAACGCTTTTCTCGACGACTACCAAAATATCTGAGAAGTTTGCTCGAAATCGATTTAGATCTAGATATAGCTCCCAAATGTTCGTCAGATTTTGGGTAATTTGCAATAACATTGTCATTTGTCAACCGTAGTTATTGCAGTTTGAAATTTGATACGGATTGCTGAATAACCCATCTAAAAAAATTCGCCAAGGTCCATCAAAATTGCTTCAGAATTGGATATAGCACTCAGATTGAAGGGTATTATACAGTCGGCACCGCCCTACTTTTGCCCTTTCTTACTGGTTAAAAGTTAATTTTAATTACCATTGCATGTATCTCATGTGTTATTTGGCCATCAGTGCGTATGTGTAACATAATGTTAAGCCTAAAATAGTATGCATACGCCACAAAGGACAGTAAAGATTACTTTGCTTAATAGCATCGCTTATATACTTGCACCGGTATTCACAATATAGATTTGAAGTATTTGCTTTGCTTTATAGAACCGTCAAACAAAGCTATTTTAAGGTTTCTTTAAGTTTTGTAATAATAAGTGGGCGTGCTTTCGACAGACGGACGAACGGACATGGCTAGATCGACTTAAAATGTCATAATGATCAAGAACATATATATATATATTACTAGCCGAACCGGCCCCGCTCCGCTGCGCCTTCTTTAACTCTCTAATATCATGCGGATATCGAATTCGTGCCATTGTAGCCTATGACGTTGAACGCGTTCGAATCCTGGCGAGAATATCGGACAAAATGGTTTCTATCCCCTCTTAATGTTGGCGACATTTGCGAGGTACAATACCATGCATGGTCATTAAAAAAATTTTTCCCAAAGAGGTGTCGCACTGTGGAACGCCGTTCGGAATCGGCTTATCATTGAGTTGAAAACTTATCATTGAGTTGAAAACTTGAATCGGAAAGCACTCATTGATGTGTGAGAATTTGCCTCTTCTTGCTTCTTGCTGGTGATAATGTTCTCATTAGAGGAGGGATGACACCTCAGACATTTCGACTCAAATATGAATATCAAATTCGTGCTGCACTTCCAGATCCCTTTAATTTGTTATGGGGCAAAAAATAGATATCCCAAAGGGTAATTGGACCCAAATTTTAATACCATATTCGTTTTCTGGTCTTCAATACCTTTCATTTGATACCCTTATTAAGCCCATCGGACCACTTCCAGATATGGGCGGGGTTTTTGGGGTAAGGGGGAGGGTCCGCCTCTACGCGATATCTAAAAATTATATAGCCTATGTTTCCTTCCAGACAAACGTACACAATCTATGAAAATTTTAAGAAAATCGGTTCAGCAAAGTATCATAGTCATAATGGATCTAATGGCGTTTTTGAGGGGTGGCGTGACCCCCTATACTTCGATCTGATTTGTATGGCATTTGTGCCCCAAAATGAATGTCCAATATTTGTGTTTGGGGCAGTTTTGGGGTTGGGGCGGTCCGATGTTTACTTTGAATCAAATTTTAATAAAATATTCGTATACTACTCTCCATTACCTTTCAGTTGATTCCTATATTGTCCCGATCGGTGCACTTTTGATTTTAGGTTGTGTTTTTGGCATAAGGGGGAGGGTTCGCCCCCCCCCCCCTTCCGATACCGAAAAATTATATAGTCCATACTTCACTCCAGAAAATTTCGAGAAAATCGGTCCACTTTTGATTAAGGGTTGTGTTTTTGGCATAAGGGGGAGGGTCCTTCCCCTCTTCCGATACCGAAAAATTATATAGTCCATGTTTCCTTCCAGGAAATTTCGAGAAAATCGGTCTACTTTTGATTTTGGGTTGTGTTTTTGGCATAAGGGGGAGGGTCCGCCCCCCCTTCCGATGTCGAAAAATTATATAGTCCATGTTTCCTTCCAGAAAATTTGGAGTCCACTTTTGATTTTGGGTTGTGTTTTCAGCATAAGGGGAGGGTCCTTCCCCCCTTCCGATACCGAAAAATTATATAGCCAATGATTCCTTCACGAAAATTTCGAGAAAATCAGTCCACTTTTGATTTTGGGTTGTGTTGTTGGCATAAGGGAGAGGGTCCGCCCCCCCTTCCGATACCGAACAATATCCCAGATCGATTTATATGACAGCTGTATCAGGTTATGAACCGATTTGAACCATACTTGGCACAGTTGTTGGATATCATAACAAAACACGTCGTGCCAAAATTCACTCAAATCGGAGAAGAATTGCGCCCTCTAGAGGCTCAAGAAGTCAAGACCCAAGATCGGTTTATATGACAGCTATATCAAAACATGGACCGATATGGCCCATTTACAATACCAACCGACCTACACTAATAAAAAGTATTTGTGCAAAGTTTCAAGCGGCTAGTTTTATTCCTTCGGACGTTAGCGTGCTTTCGACAGACGGACGGACATGGCTAGATCGACATAAAATGTCATGACGATCAAGAATATATATACCCCCCATCCTAAGGTGGAGGGTATAAAAATTATATAGTTAATGTTTCCTTCCAGAAAATTTCGAGAAAATCCGTTCTGTCGTTTTTTACTCTATACGGAACAAACAAACCGAGTCTCATATATCCGTGATTGGCTAATGTGCCCATTTTGAGCTTTTTTTTGTGAGAGTAGTGTGACCCCCTATGCTTCGCTCCCCCTTCCGATATAAAAAATATTATATAGCCTGTGTTTCCTTCCAGATCAACCTACACAATCTGTGAAAATTTCAAGGTAATCGGTTCAGCCGTTTTTGAGTCTATACGGAACAAACAAACAAACCGACAAACAAACTTAACTAAAGCAATAAAACTAAAACTTGAAAATTAAAATTCTATCCTTCTCCCAACCCAATAGACTATTTCCTTCCATGCACACCTCATTTATGAGTTTTAGGTAATAAAATAACATGTTTAACAACAATTTTCATTTTTAAATTTGACTAAACGTTAAGGTCAATTCAATAAGCCCATCATTGTTGCTGTTGCTCTTCAGGCTTTTTAATATTCAATAGAGCAACGGGATAGCAAATAAAATACAATGATATGAAATAAAATCAAATAAAATAAAATGTGTGCTTGGAATATTTTATAGAGCTTTTCTGGTGGATGTTTAATATTTTTCTCATGATTAAAGGTATAACGTGTGCCAATGTTTGAGTATACCACAATCAACTCATATTACTGTCACACCACACACCTTACACACACACACACACCCATCCATACGTACATACATACACATGGCCAGGCAAATTCCAAATATGTACAAGCACACCTGCAAAGAGGTGGACAAACACATATGAGTGAGTGCGAGTGTGAACGTGCAATTTGGCATATGAAAACTAACATACGGTAAACAAGCAAGTGGGGGGGGGGGGGGGGAGAAGAAGAAAAGACTGCATTACAGCACCAATAAGTTAGATGGCAACACGTTTTATTGATACTGGGAAATGGCAACGATGTTTGAGTACTGGGTCTGTCTGTCTCATGTACTAGAGAGGGTAGAGATAAGGTTTGTGCTCTATATATAAGGGCAAGAGAAAAAGTTATTTACAAACTCAGCAGTATAAACATTTTTATACCCACCAACGAATGAACGGGGTGATACTCATTTTGTCATTCCGTTGGCAACACTTTGAAATATCCATTTTTAACCCTATAAGGTATATGTGTATACAATTGATCCTCATTAAATTCCAAGACGTTCTAGCCATGGCTGTCCGTCCACCTGTGGAAATCTCGCTACTATTGCTAAAAATGAAGATAATGAGCAGAAACTTTGCTTTTCCATTGGCAGGTTAAACTTGGAGATGGTCTATATCGGCTATACCACGATATAGTTCGATGTAGCCCATCTTCGAATATAACCTTCCCATCACCAAAAAATTCATCTGAGCTAAGATTCAGCTCAAAAACTCCAATCTCCGATGTGTAGCAAATGGAAAGACAAGATTTTGTATGACAGGTACGAGGGTTGCTACATAAATTTTCGGCATAGCTAGGTTAAATGAAAACAAGTAAGAAGGCGTTAAGTTCGGCCGGGCCGAACTTTGGATACCCACCACCTCGGGTATATATGTAAACCACCTTTCATCAAAATCCAGTGAAAATTGCATACCTTATGTCCCACAGCAGTTATATTGAAATATAATCCGATTTGGACCAAATACTAATAAGTACAAGTCATTGTTCAATTATGTATAACAAAATATTGGTCTTTTTAGTAGCTATATCTAAAAATAAACCGATCTGAACGATATACAACATGAATGTCGAAAAGCCTATCATAAGTCAATGTGTCAAATTTCAGTTAAATCAGATTATAAATACGTCTTTTTTGGGGCCAAGACTTTAAATCGAGATATCGGTCTATTTGGCAGCTATATCTAAATCTTGATCGGTCTGAGTGAAATTGAAAAAGGATGTCGGAGCCCAACACAACTCATTGTCCCAAATTGCGGCGACATCGGACAATAAATGCGCTTTTTCTGGCCCCAAAACCTAAAACTGAGAGATCGGTCTATATGGCAGCTATATCCAAATCTTGATCGATCTGTGCCATAATCTAGAACTATGTCAAGGGGTTTAACCTAACTCAATGTCCCAAATTTCGGCGACATCGGACAATAATTGCGCCTTTTATGGGCCTAACAGCCTAAATCGGAGGATCGGTCTATATGACAGCTATATCCAAATCTGGACCGATCTGGACCAAATTAACGAAGGATGGAGAGGAGCCTAACATAACTCACTGTCCCAAATTTCGGCAAAATCGGATAATAAAAGGGGCTTTTATGGGCCTACGACCCAAAATCGGAGCATCGGTCTATATGGCAGCTATATCCAAATCTGGACCGATCTAGACCAAATTGACGAAGGATGTCGAGGGGCCTTACGCAACTCACTGTCCCAAAAATCAGCAAAATCGGATAATAAATGTGGCTTTTATGGGCCTAAGACCTTGACCGATCTGGGCCAAATTGACGAAGAATGTCGAAGGGCCTAACACAACTCACTGTCCCAAATTTGAGCAAAATCGGATAAAAAAATGTGGCTTTTATGGGCCAAAGACCCTAAATCGGCGGATCGGTCTATATGGGGGCTATATCAGGATATAGTCCGATATAGCTCATTTTCGAACTTAACCTGCTTATGGACAAAAAAAATACTCTGTGAAAAATTTCAGCTCAATATCTCTATTTTTGAAGACTGTAGCGTGATTTCAACAGACAGACGGACAGACGGACGGACATGTCTAGATCGTCTTAGATTTTTACGCTGATCAAGAATATATATACTTTATAGGGTCGGAAATGGATATTTCGATGTGTTGCAAACGGAATGACAAAATGAATATACCTCCATCCTTCGGTGGTGGGTATAAAAATGCAAATTTTTATCAACAAAAATGTTTTTGTTTGTCTCTCTTTCGAGACGAGCTCAAACATCGGAAATTTTCTTTGCAAATGGAAAACGAAAGCCAGAGATCGCAAGACACACCAAGCACTATGGGACGCGTTTCGTTTTTGGTTAGAAGACTTTTCACCGATATTTGGGGTGACGGCTTCAAGGTATTCTCCTTTTCAAAGTATCCTCCCGCATAATTTATACACTTTTGCATGCGCTCAAGCCAATTGTAGAAGCACTTCTTCCTTTTCGATTGAGAAACATCTAAAACATGGTTAAAACGCTTCAAAAGCATTTTCTAGAGACGAAAATCAAAGACCTTTTTTTTCCTCGAAGTGAGGGAATAAAAAGAGATCGTTGGGTGTCAAGTCAGGACTGTAATCGTTTGACGTTGTGGCCGGTCAAAAGGGCGCTGATTTCAGCCGATAAGTGAGACCTCGCATTGTCATGGGGAACAATGATTCTTCTTCTCTGTTTCGTTTTTCAAAATTCTCCAGTCTCTGGGAGTATGGTCCACCTGGAACCTGGTGGTGGACCAGACTCCCAGAGACTGAATAAGCCATATGATCAGACATAGATTGATAAGTTGAAGGTCTTATGGCTTAGAGGTGGAAAACCGGGTATTGCACAGCACTCCACTATGGGGTAATCTTTCACCGTGCTTGTGGTTGATTACTAGAAACAATCTTCTGAGAACCCTTGCCTTCTGCATCGGCAACCAGCATATTATGAAGACGAAATTGCAAAGATGTATCTTTCCTTTGCATCACCTAGTTTGGGGCGTCTTCAAAGACCTCTATTGAATATAAAATGGTTGGAAAAGGGTTGCATATCAAAAGGATAGTATCGCTCTGTAACTCAAGTCGTTTTTGAGGAAACTTTTTCATTGTCCTTCAATTCTTAAAATTAAAATAGACGTATCACCCGTATTAAGTGTAACTAGACCGTTAGTACTCAGTAATTTTAGAAAGTTCCGGCCCAATTTTCATAAAGCCTTTATATAAGGCTTCTGATTTCGCATCAACATAAGGTTCGCTGAAGATCCCTGGCGGTAGGTATACCCAAATGTGGCCCAACCCACGGACTTCACTTAATATAATATTTCAACAGATGTGCATTGTACACTCTCACACCTTTGAATAAACAACAAACATACACACATGTGTAATTGTAGTAGTATGAATGTATTTGAATCTGTACTCTGTGTGTGTTCCTGTATACCAAACAAACATATACAGCTACCTTTGGCAAGTGAAACAACAAATGTTTGTAAATTTTTTTTACGGGTAAATAAGTTGTACAAATATTTCTTGGAAAATATAAATATTACCCAGGTCATCTACACGCTATGCTGTTTGCCATCCACTATAATAATTGACATATGTACAAAATATAGATATACAAACATAAATATGTTTGTATGTGTTTTTGAGTTTGGGATACCTTTGCATGCCTTGCATTTTTTATTTTTTTTTTTGGGAAAATTTTATGACGAAGCACTAAAAAACCAAATGAACCACAGAGAACGTGCAGCCATGTTGCTCTGCGAAAGGTTTTGTTTAAATTGTTTTTTTGCTGAAATTCGATTACATCTAATTCTGCTATATTAAGGCTATTATCATTGTGACAGCCAGCTGACAAATGTAATTTCTATGCCATTTAATTGAAGTGCTGTTCAATGATTGCCATTTTGTATTTGGAGATAATGTGTCAAGCAATAGCAAGGGGTTAACTGGTCTGAAGGGAAACCAATGTCATGAAGTGGCTAAATGATGAAACAATACTTAAAACCAGTAAGGAAGGGTAAAAGTCGGGCGGTGCCGACTGTATAATAGCCCACACCTACCCTATAAGTAAAATTTGGGACCTATATCCAATTCTGAAACAATTTTGAAGGACCTCGGCGAGCAAATATGTTCAAACTGTAAAAACTATGGTTGACAAATGACAACATTATGGCAAATTACCCAAAATTTGACGAACATATATATGAGAGATATATCTAAATCTGAAACGATTTCGAACAAACTTCTCAGATACTGTGGCGGTCATTGAGGAAAACGTTGTGCAAAATTTTGGCAAGATTGGTAAAACAATGCGCTTGCTGTCACTCTAGAAGTTAAAATCGGGCGATATATATATATGAGAGCTATATCTAAATCTGAACCGATTTCGAACAAACTCCTCAGATACTGTAGTAGTCGTCGAAGAAAACATTGTGAAAAATTTTGGCAAGATTGGTCAATAAATGTGCTTGCTGTGACTCTAGGAGTGAAAATCGGGCGATATAGCAAATATGAGAGCTATATCTAAATCTGAACCGATTTCGAAAAAATCTCCAGTAATGTCGAGAGTCGTAAAAAAAATCCTTCCTGCCAAATTTCGAGAGAATCGGTTAACAAATGACCATTTTATTGCATTATTACTGAAAATCGGACGTACATATATATGAGAGCTATATCCAAAACTGAACCGATTTCTATGATATTCAGCATTAATATCGAGAGTCATAAGAAAATCTCTCCTGCCAAATTTCGAGAGAATCGGTTAACAAATGACCATTTTATTGCATTATTACTGAAAATCGGACGTACATATATATGGGAGCTATATCCAAATCTGAACCGATTTTTATGAAACTCACCAGTAATATTGAGAGTTAAGAGAAAATCCTTCCTACCAAATTTCAAGAGAATCGGTTATCAAATGATCATTTTATTGCATTATTACTGCAAACCGGACCAACATATATATGGGACCTATATTCAAATCTGAACCGATTTCTATGATATTCAGCATTAGTATCGAGAGTCATAAGAAAATCCTCCCTGCCAAATTTCGAGAGAATCGGTTAACAAATGACCATTTTATTGCATTATTATTGAAAATCGGACGAACATATATATGGGAGCTATATCCAAATCTGAACCGATTTTTATGAAACTCACCAGCAATATTGAGAGTCAAGAGAAAATCCTTCCTACCAAATTTCAAGAGAATCGGTTAACAAATGACCATTTTATTGCTGTATTACTGCAAATCGGACGAACATATATATGGGAGCTATATCCAAATCTGAACCAATTTCTATGAAATTTACCAGTAATATCGAGAGTCATAAGAAAATCCTTCCTGCTAAATTTCGAGAGAATCGGTTAACAAATGATCATTTTATTGCTGTATTACTGCAAATCGGACGAACATATATATGGGAGCTGTATCCAAATCTGAACCGATTTCGACCAAACTCTATGTATATTGTAGTAGTTGTCGAAGAAAGCGTTGTACAATATATTGGGAAGATTAGTCAACAAATGCGCTTGCAGGGGCCCTAGGAGTGAAAATCGGGGAATATATATATGTGAGAGCTATATCTTAATCTGAACCGATTTCCATCAAATGCACCAGTAATGTCGAAAGTCGTAAAAAAATCCTTCCTGCCAAATTTCGAGAGAATCGGTTAACAAATGGCCATTTTATTGCATTATTACTGAAAATCGGACGTACATATATATGGGAGCTATATCCAAATCGTATTCGATTTTTATGAAACTCACCAGCAATATTGAGCGTCAAGAGAAAATCCATCCTGCCAAATTTCGAGAGAATCGGTTAACAAATAACCATTTCATTGCATTATTACTGAAAATCGGATGTACATATAAATGGGAGCTATATCTAAATCTGAACCGATATCCATGAAATTCACCAGTAATGTCGAGAGTCGTAAAAAAAATACTTCCTGTCATATTTCGAGAGCATCGGTTAACAAATGACCAATTTATTGCATTATTACTGCAAATCGGACGAATATATATATGGGAGCTATATCCAGATCTTAACCGATTTTTATGAAATTCATCAGCAATGTCGAGAGTCGTAAAAAAATCCTTCCTGCAAAATTTCGAGAGCATCGGTTAACAAATGACCATTTTATTGCATTTTTACTGAAAATAGGACGAACATATATATGGGAGCTATATCCAGATCTGAACCGATTTTTTTTTTCAATTTCTAAAGGCTTCGTCTATAGGCCGAAAAACATGCCTGTACCGAGTTTGAAGACGATTGGATGAAAACTGCGACCTGTACTTTGTACACAAATTAACATGGACAGACGGACGGACAGGCAGACAGACGGACATAGCTAAATCAAATCAGAAAGTGATTCTGAGTCGATCGGTATACTTGTCAATGGGTCTATCGCTCTTCCTTTTGGGTGTTACAAACTAATTCACTAAGTTATAATGCCCTGTACCACAGTAGAGGTGCAGGGTATAAAAATTGTGAATTTAAGTCTTAAAGGATTAAAAATTTCTTGATTTGCAATTTGGCTTTCGCCCAGGAGCTCTCCTGGTCTTCTGCAACAACCTGACCGAGGCTCCACGATTGTCGTCGGAGCTCTTTGAAGAGTTATCCTACTATCTATTATATAAAAATTAAATTGTTGCGCTGTGTTTGTCTGTTCCGTATAGACTCAATCATAGATGGTAGCGTTTGAGCGCCCGCTGAAAATAGGGTACAACATTTTATGATATCCGAAGGGGAAGAGGACTCTCCCCCTTACCACAATTTTCAAAAACACCAGACCATGGTGATGTGTGCACCGATTTAAGCGGAATTTTGTATGCCACCTTATGGTTACCAAAAAAAAAAACGAAATTAGTATAAAATTTTGGGATCAAAAAACCTAGGGGGGACGCCCTATCTCAAAACCCACCCGAACGGGCATGTTTACCGATTGGGACAATATGGGTATCAAATGAAAGGTGTTTTAGAGTAGTGTACAAACTTGGCATAAAAGTGTCACCAATAGTGTCGTGGGGGTTCCCCACCCCCTAAAACACCACCCAACAGGACACTTTTACCGCTTTGGGCTATATGGATATTAAATGAAAGGTATTTAAAACAAGAATACAAATCTGATATACAAATTTATTCCTGGAAGTTTGAAGGGCCTCTCCACATCCCGAAAACCCCCCTCAGGATATATTTTCCAATTGGGACTATATTGACATCAAATGAGTAAGAATCTGTTACAAAAATCTACTCTTGGTATCTGAGGCGCCTCTTCACCCCCAAAAAACCTCCAGCAGGGCTTATTTACCAATTGGGACAAAATGGATATCAAACGGAAGGTGTTTGAAAGTTGAGTACACATCTGTTATAAGAATTTTTGTTCAAGGTGTCTAAGGGGCCTCCCCCTTAAACGGGCATGAATGTCCAACGTCATGAAACGGGTATGAAATGAAAGGTCTTTGGGATTTGACCAGATTCATATGGTATACAGTCTGGGACCGGCCCAACCTCAAAATGCCATTCATGGAGGCGTGTAGTTAGAGTGGGGTAATATGGGAATCAAACGAAAGGTCTATAACATTTGAGTTCGAATCAATGTTGATATAGGGATTCAAGTATCTGGGTCACGTCCTGCTATTCAACCGGACATGTAGATCTCGACATTAAAGGACTCAAATAAATTGTCTTTTGGCTCTTAGGGTTTGGATATTTCAATCCACCACCAAAACCAAAAGAATGAAGTAGATCTAACATCGAAACTTTAATGGGCGAACCCTCCCCTTACACGCTTTTCAAAAACGCCATATCTAGAGGGGGCCCGCCAAATGGAAATATAAACCAATAATGACAATATTAGGCTCAAATGAAAGGTATTTGAGACTAGAGCACGAAGACCGTACCAGCCCCCCCCCCCCCCCCCCCCAAACGGGACTTATTTCCTGACCGTGTCAGTATAGGGCAGGAGCGGACCCTGTCCATCTAGTCTATATACATAAAAAGGGTTGCGGGACTGACTGATTGCTGGCTGACTGACTGACTTATCATTGCCCCGCCCAAACGGCTAAAGCTAGAATCATGAAATTTTGCATGAATGTTGGTCTTGGGTCGTAGGCACGGAATAAGACTGGATTTGGTGATATTCATAAGGTAAGGTACTAAAAAGTACGAAATGGTATATATTTGCCCAGCGCGAACAGAAAGGGGTAGTATTACTTTTTTGGGCTCAAATTAAGGAGCGTCTCGAAAATATAAGGTTTCGTAAAAAAATTTGGGAAAATCGTCCCGAAAGTGGGGAAAAAGTACTTTTAGTACCGCAATTGGTACTATTTGGTACTTTTTTTGTAAATTGAACTAGAGTTAGAAATTTTGCAACTTTGGCACATATTGACAATCTTAATTGGGTGAGTATAAGAGTTTTTGGAAATAAAAAAAAATACCAAATCGGTACGGAATGGTTGAACTTTGCACAGGGCAGATAGATAAAGGTAGCATTTGAAATTTGACTTAAAAGACTTCTGATACAAAACGATCGGGATTATATGAGACTCCCATGAAAGGACTTTGGGAGAAGAGCACCAATCCAGTATTGGTATTCGGAACCAAGTGTCTATGATTCCTAGACATTATTAGACAGACCAAACCTAAAACAAACATGTAAACCTACTGGGATAACGAAACTTTTACTTTAGGTTAGCATGTCCACCTATGCCGCTGAACGCCTGGGTAAGAATCCTGACAGGAACATCATTAAAGAAATTTTCAGCTGTGGCTTTCCCCTCATAATGCTGGCAACATTTGTGAGGAACTAAGCCATGTAAAAACTTCTCTCCAAAGAGGTGTGGCACTGCGGCACGCCGTTCGGACTGGGCTTTAAAAAGGAGGCCTCTTATCTTTGGGCTTCAACTTGAATCGGACTGCACTCATTGATATGAAAGAAGTTTGCCCCTGTTCCTTAGTGGAATGTTCATGTATGAAATTCAAAATTGCAAAAAAAAACTTCATCGATATCAAAATTTTAACCACATTTTCTGCAATTAAAATTTCAATTTAGGAAATCTACAAAATTTAAATGTTGACAAATTTAGCTTCATGATAATAGTTTTTTTTTGTGTTCGTGTTACAACCCACAGCGATAAATCTGAATACCAAATGTGAAAATCTTTTCTCTGGATTTATTAGCCTTCATTTTGGCACAACAACTGAACAACATTTTTGGATTTGCTTCTATGCTGGTGGCTATACAAATCCATTGCTCTGATTCTGTGAAAAATTTACGTTTGTGAAAAATGCTTGTTTGACGTTATGGTAATGCGCTTTGGTAACACCAGCAGCCGAACGGTTGGTGGTTCTAATGATGGCTTATTCGTTGTGTTGTTGTTGGTGCTGTTGATGTTTCGCGGGACCTGCTAGGCAAACATGTATATGCGCCGGCATGGAAATTTCATTTGCATGCTGGTAAACACAATCATATGGGCATTGGGGTGGATCGAAATAAGGCAGAAAAAAAAGTAAGTTCGGCTGGGCCGAGTCTAGGTAACGCACCATCATGGATTCTGCTAAAAATGTATACAAAATAAGTTTTGTTGAAGGGCATAATTTTATTCTACATACCAAACTTCTGTCAAAACAGCAAAAATTAAAACTTCTTAGAACCGAACAAGGATGCTTGAGAGACCGGTTGACATGGCAGTTATAGCAGGTTATAGACTGATTTGAATCGTATTTGGTAATGTTGTTGGAAGTCGCAACAGACAACTGCATGCAAAATTTCTGCACAATCGGACAAAAATTACGGACTCAAGAGGTCAAATCGGGAGACCGGTTTACATGGGAGCATAATTAGGTTATAACCCGATGTAGACCGTACAAGGCACCACCTATGTCAGAAATTGGCTTGTTGTGCCAGTAACCTCGAAAAACAATTTATGTTAGGAATTCCGTGCTACTTCCAAATCCTTAATTGTTTTCCATACCACTCCCCTAAGGTGATTCATGTCTGGTATCGTATCCCCACCTGAGTACTGGTGTATGTTAGCCTCGAAATCCGGGCAACGACATAAGAACTGCTTTAACGTCTCATCATCTTCCCCACATGCCCTACACTTGCTATCACTTGCCCCACCGATTTTGCATAAGTGAGCTCATAGTCCTATGTGTCCCTTTATGATACCAAAATCAATGCTGACCTCCTTCTTACTTCCTTTCAGTAATAGTCTCGTCTTCTCACGATCTGGATCCCCATATAGGATTTTCGCCGTCCTACCGACCGTTTCGCTGTTCCACAAGGTTGCATGCGCATAAGTCGCACAACACCCTTAACTCGAACTGCGTCGACCCGAAACGCTTCGGGTTAACCAAATTTATTGACGGCAGTCCTCTGGTCTTCACCGCCAAATCGTCTGCCCTTTAATACCCCCTTACTGCGTTATGGCCCGGCACCCAAACGATGCGGATTTGCCATCCTTAGAGAAGGCGTTAATCTCCTTCTAACACTGCAAGACTGTTCGTGACCATACCGTCCTGGTTGTTATTGCCCTACTGGCCATTTTACTGTCGGTAAAGATGTTCACACTCGACGTCCTCACGTTAGCACCACACCACTTCTCGCATTCCATGATCGCCCGGATTTCCGCCTGCAGGACCGCATTATGGTCAGGCAGTCTGAAACAGATCTCAGTCCCTGGGTTTTCAATGTACGGCACAATCCAAGATTGTGCCGATGGCAGCAGTGCCTTGCACTCGACTTCAAGGTGCATCTCAGGTATCAGATCGGAAACCTCTTCCCTTCCTTCCAGGTTTCCTATCGTCGCCTCGATTATACCGTGATGGTATGAGCTGCTCCCATCCTCAATCCATTCTCTCATCGCCTTAAGTCTCATAGCCGCAGTGGCTGCCTCACACTTAATCTGTATGTCAATGGGTCAGATATCTAGAATAGTCTCCAGTGCCCTAGTGGTCGTGTGGTTCTAATCGCTCCGCCTATGCCAAGACAATATGTTCTCTGAACCTGTTCTATGGTCCTGTTAGCAGTGCGCTAGCACCACACCACTTCACACATTCGGTGATCGCCCGGATCTCCGCCTGCAGGACTGTATTATGGTCAGGCAGTCTAAAACCGATTTCAGTCCCTGTGTTCTCAATGTAAACCCCCAGGCTCACTCTGTCCTCTAGCTCTGATCCATCCGTGTAACATGATCTTCCAGATGGCAATACTAGGGTTCCGTCAATCCAAGATTGTGCCGATGGCAGCAGTGCCTTGCACTCGACTTCAAGGTGCATCTCAGGTATCAGATCGGAAACCTCTTCCCTTCCGTCCAGGTTTCCTATCGTCGCCTCGATTATACCGTGATGGTATGAGCTGCTCCCATCCTCAATCCATTCTCTCATCGCCTTAAGTCTCTTAGCCGCAGTGGCTGCCTCACACTTAATCTGTATGTCAATGGGTCGGATATCTAGAATAGTCTCCAGTGTCCTAGTGGGCGTGGTCCTCATCGCTTCGCCTATGCCAAGACAACATGTTCCATGAACCTGTTGTATGGTCCTTATGTGGCACCCTTTCTCCAGTTTGGTGAACTGCTTACCAAACTACTGAGGGGTAAGTAAGTGTTGGTCAGTTCATGCTACTGTAGCCAGTGAACTATCCTCGGATATCCTCTTGCCTTCCTTCCAGGTTTCCTATCGTCGCCTCGATTATACCGCTGCTCATATCCTCTATTCATTCTCCTATCGCCTTAAGTCTCATAACCGCAGTGGCTGCCTCAGATTTAATCTGTATATCAATGGGACGGATATCTAGAATAGTCTCCAGTGTCCTAGTGGGCGTGGTCCTCATCGCTTCGCCTATGCCAAGACAGCATGTTCTCTGAACCTGTTGTGTATGCTCCTTATGTTGCACTTTTTCTCCATAGCAGTCCACCAAACTACTGAGGCGTAAGTAAGTATTGGTCTTATCACGATCCTGAAGAGCCAGTGGACTATCCTAGGATTCAGGCCCCATTTCGAGCCTACGGCCCGTCTACATAGTGCCCAACATCTATGAGCCTTCTCAGTACGCTTCTGAATGTGACACTTCCAATTCAGTTTCCTATCCAAGATCACACCTAAGTATTTGACCTTGTCAGATATCGTAAACGTCCTATTTAGGAAACATGGTGCGTTAATATGGCCCACCTTCGTCTTCCTAGTGAACAGGCATATTTCAGTCTTCTCTGGGTTAACATTGAGATCTCTGGGTCTAGCCCTGTCATATGCCATATGCAAGACCATTTCGGCCCTTCTGCATAGCTCGTTCGGATCCTTACACCCTAGAAGTATTATAACATCGTCTACGTAGGATTCAAATCCCTCCTCAGTCAGCATCAGTAATAGGTTATTTATGTTGGTCACCCATAGGAGTGGCGATAAAATGCCCCCCTGTGGCGCGCCCTGTGCCACTTTCTCCCTTATGTTTATGTCATGGGACACACAATTTATCCACCTGTTCCTTAGCCTAAGGTTTATCCAGTCTCTAAGGACCGGGTCCACCCGGTACTGGTCCAAGGATTGGTTCAGTGTGTCGGTCCGCCCATTGTTAAAAGCTCCTTCGATTTCAATGCATACCGCCAGGGTGTACGGTTTGGCCTTGAAAGATTCTTCTACTTTATGCACAACCTCGTGCAGGGTAGTCTCCAACGACTTTCCCTTGACATAGGCATGCTGTTTGAATTTGAGCAGTTCGCTGGATGTCCTACTCTTTATCATGGTGTCCACAATACATTCCATGGTTTTGAGTAGAAAGGATGTACGGCTTATGGGTCTGTAGGCCTTTGGTGTCGCATCCATTCTCTAGTACCGGGTCCACCCGGTACTGGTCTAAGGATTGGATCAGTATGTAGGTCCGTGCATTGTTAAAAGCCCCCTCGATGTCAATGCATACCGTCAGTATGTACATTTTGGCATCGAAGGATTTTTCTATTTTGTGGACAACCTCGTGCAGGGCACAACCTCGTGTTGTTTGTATTTTAGCAATTCGCTTGATGTTCTTTATCATGGTGTCCACAATACGTTCCATGGTTTCAAGTAGAAAGGATGTAAGGCTTATGGGTCTGTAGGCCTTTGGTGTCGCTTAACTTGCCTTGCCGGGCTTAGGTATAAACACCATTTTAAGCCGTGATGACCATATTAAGCCGTTGAGGGAAGGGAAGGCTAAGCATAACTAACTGATTCAAGTTTCATCGAAATCGGGTTATAAATGCAGCTTTTATGAGCTCAATATGACAGCTATATCAAAAAATTTTCCGATCTGGACCATATTCAGGTACGATGACGGAATGCTTAAAACAACTCAAATTTTACGAAATCAGATAATAATTCCGGCTTTTATGGGCTTAAGATCCTCAATCGGCAGATTGGTCTATAGGGCAGCCATATCTAAACATAGTCCGATCTGCACCATATTACAGTGTTATGACTAATGGCTTAATGACCAATGGCTGGCTTAAAGTTTCAGCGAAATCTGGTTATAAATGCCGTTTTTATGGGCTCAGGCCTTCAATATTCCTGAAATTTTGTACAATGCTTTCCTCGACGACTACCACAAAATCTAAGAATTTTTCTCGAAATCGGTTTAGATTTAGCTCCCCTATATAGGTTCATCTGATTTTGAGAAATATTGCAATAAAGTGCTCATTTGTTATCAGATTCTCTCGAAATTCAGCTGAAAGGATTATCTCATGTCCCGGCGAGACTAGCAGAAAAAATGTCAACGGTGGTCTTCCCCTCCTAATGCTGGCAACATTTGTGAGGTACTATACCATGTAAAAGTTCTCTCCAAAAAAGTGTCGCACGTTCGGACTTGGCAATAAAAAGGAGGCCCCTTATCATTGAGCTTAAAACTTGAATCGGACTGCACTCATTGATATGCGAGAAGTTTGCCCCTGTTGCTTAGTGGAATGTTCTTGGGCAAAATTTGCACAATTTGCAATTTGGTTTATCTTATGATTCTTGACATTACAGGTGAATTCCATAGAAATGGGTCCAGATTTAGATATAGCTGCCATATATATAACGCCCGATTTTCCCTTTCACACAGATAAAAATAATTTTGAAAAAAAACAACTTTGGTCGAAAAAACGACTACGAAATTTGTTAATTTTCCTGCAACAATTTATTATGAATCTCAAAGACCCAAAGTACAAATTTGTTGTTGAAAGGCACTCTTTGCAAGCAAACATATTGGGTTGCCAAAAAAGTAATTGTCGGTAATATAGTAGTAGTATAGTCGGCGTTGACAAATTTTTTCAACAGCTTGTGACTCTGTAATTGCATTCTTTCTTCTGTCAGTTATCAGCTGTTACTTTTAGCTTGCTTTAGAAAAAAAGTGCGCGAAATTTTGTTTACATTTGTTTGTTTGGCGTCAATTTTAATATGGGTACCACATGTATTGAAAGAAATTCATTTAACAAACCGAATCAACGCTTGTGATATGCACCTTAAACGCAATGAATTCGATCCGTTTTTAAAACGAATCATAACTGGAGATGAAAAATGGATTGTTTACAACAACGTTAGTCGAAAACGATCATGGTCCAAGCATGGTGAACCAGCTCAAACCACTTCAAAGGCTGATATCCACCAAAAGAAGGTTATGCTGTCTGTTTGGTGGGATTGGAAGGGTGTGGTATATTTTGAGCTGCTTCCAAGGAACCAAACGATAAATTCGGATGTTTACTGTCAACAATTGGACAAAGTGAATACAGCCATCAAGGAGAAGCGACCAGAATTGGTCAATCGTAAAGGTGTCATATTCCACCAGGACAACGCTAGACCGCACACATCTTTGCTCACTCGCCAAAAATTGAGTGAGCTTGGCTGGGAACTTTTGATGCATCCACCATATAGCCCTGACCTTGCACCATCAGACTACCAATTATTTCGATCTTTGCAGGACTCCTTAAATGGTAAAATTTTCGGCAATGATGAGGCTATAAAATCGCACTTGGTTTAGTTTTTTGCAGATAAAGGCCAGAAGTTCTATGAGCGTGGAATACTAAATTTGCCAGGAAGATGGCAAGAGGTTATCGAACAAAATGACAATTATATATTTGATTAAAGTTCATTCTAAGTTTTATTAAAAACGCATTTACTTTCTTTTAAAAAATCCGCAATTACTTTTTAGGCAACCCAATAGATATAGTTGCCACTTTGAGTAGGTTTAGGGCTTCACCCGACTTTTACCTTTACTTATTAGTTTCTAGAGGACAGAGTGAGCCTGGGGTTTACTTAGAAAACCCAGGGACTGACATCTGTTTTAGACTGCCTGACCATAATACGGTCCTGCAGGCGGAGATCCGGGCGATCACGAAATGCGTCAAGTGGTGTGGTGCGGTGCGTACGCGAGGACGTCGATTGTGAACACCTTTACCAACAGTAAAATTGCCATAAGGGCAATAACAACCAGGACGGTAAGGTCACCAACAGTCTTGCAGGGTAAGAAGGAGATTAACGCCTTCTCTGAGGATGGCAAAAATCCGCATCGTTTGGGTGCCGGGCCATAAGGGAGTAAGGGGAAATCAAAGGGCAGACGATTTGGCCAGAAGACTGCCTTCAATAACTTGGTTAACCCGAAGCCTTTCGGGACGACGCAGTCCGAGTTAAGGAAGTGGGCGACGAATGCGCATGCAACCTTGTGGAATAGCGAAACGGTAGGTAGGACGGCGAAAATCCTATGAGGGGATTATCGCCTCATAGGATTGTGGCCGTCCTACCGACCGTTTCGATAATCCTATATGGGGATTATCGCCTCAGAATGTTAGAAGACGAGGCTATTACTGAAATGAAGCTAGAAGGAGGTCACTATAGCTATTGGTATCATAACAGGACTTAGAGGACTACGGGCTCACTTATGTGAAATCGGTGAGGCAAGTAATAGCAAGTGTAGGGCATGCGGGGAAGATGATGAGACGTTGGAGCATTTCCTTTGTCATTGCCCGGCTTTCGCGTCTAACAGATACCAGCACTTAGGTGGAGACACAATACCAGACATAAACCAACTTAGGGGAGTGGTGGAGTAGCACGGAATTCCTAACTTAAAATTTTCTTTTTAGAGATTACTTTGTAGTTTTTAGAGCGCACAACAAGCCGATTAGTTGTATGCCCATAGTGGCATGGGGGGGGATTAATATCGGCACCCTCTTTTCAACCTAACCTAACCTACTGGTTACTATGCCCTCATGTTCCTTTGTATCCCCATACAGCATACTTTCACACTATTCCCTGCACACACTTTGTCATTCCAACTCACAGAAGGGAAGTGAAAATTCTGACTGACTGAGTGGCGAGTTTCATGTCATGCTTTACTGCAATTTATAGTGAATTTTGAAGCTTGCGTGTACTTTTTTCCGCTTTTCACATTTGCGTGTTCTTGTATTGTCCTGTTGGCGGTTTCAATGTGGCTTGGCTTTGCTTGACTTGTCTAGCCCCAAACATACAAAAGTAACGGGCCACGTACGTGTGTTTGTTTGGGTGATAACATACAAACTCATATAAAAATAAACACACGCGTGCGTGTGTGTGTGTGTGCAAGCTTAATATTATGATTTATAAATAGTAACCTTTGGGCGGTCAAGCAAACGTTGTCATGATGTGCCCAATGAACAGTCACAGCGATTGGAGGTTGGAGAGATCGAAATATGGTTGCTGTGACTGTTGCCCCCGGGCTGGTCTTGGTTGTTGGGCTTTATTTGTCATTGTGGTCGGCTGTTTGTGGCCTGACCTCAAGAGCATGACTGTGGCACAAACAACACTTTCCGGCTTACGAAAAACATGCCACCCCAAAAGACCATAAATGCCACCACCACCGCCACCACCACCACCATCATCATCCATAGGATATCAGATTAAAAGGTCCCAGTTACAAGTGGCAATTTTCGTGAGTGCTTCCAAGCATATTCAAATCGAACTAATATACATATTGCTCGCTTGCTTACTTTGAGGGATTATAACTAGCTCAGCGTTTGTTAGTGGATTTGAAATGGTTATGCCAAGGGTTGGCATTCAAAGGGTAAGTAGTGTGGTCCAATTATAATCCACATATAATGCAACTGATAAATCCTTTTTGGCAATTAAATATAAAAAAGTTAAAATAAAAAAAATATCCTTAAAATTCAATAAAAATTAAGCTTTAATGGAAAAAAGGCTTTGGAGTCAAGGTTGGAAAGGTTTCAGTTAATAAATGTGCTAGTGCTAAAGGAAATAAATTTCCCTCAAAACTATATGCCAAAGGGTTTTAGCTTAAAAGACCAAATGAAGGTAGTGGCTATGAAAGCATAAAGCCGTTGGTTGAGAAAAGTAACATAGGTTACTTAGAAAAGCATTTGGCATCCCAATGTAGCAGAAAATCTGCTCCTGCAGACAATTCCATCGATAACATTGTAGACAATGATAAGAGCCCCACAGCAATGTGAGCAAAATTTGTCTAGACACCATATCCAGACGCCTTAGGTGCAGCATTAAATTCAGTGCATCATATGCTGTCGTCTTCAGTGTGCCTGTGATGCACAAACTAGGCCTCCTTTGGATCCGGTTGAGTATTGAACAGTAGGTGGACTTTTGAAGTGCCGTCCACCAGACTACAACACCATATAGCATTGTAGGTCTGACCACCGCAGTACATACCCAGTGCATGACATGCGATTTAAACCCCCAACTTTTGCCAATGGCTCTCTTCCAGGTGTATAGGGCAAGATGTGTCTTTCTTGCCCTTTACAAAATGTTGGACTTGAACTTCAATTTCCTGTCTAGCAAAACGCCCAGATATTTTGCGCTTTCAATAAATGGAACTTTCTCACCTCCCAAAACAGACAGGTGTCACTGTAGGTAACTTTTGCTCCTGTTGAAAGAACTAGAAAGAACTTTTTCTCCTGCTGAAAAGAACTAGTTCTGACTTGCATGGAACTAGAACTAGTTCTGACTAGACCACATATATATCTCTAAGACTGCGGGGAAACTTTTCACTAACCCCTAACAGTCAACAGCATACGCGATCACTTTAACACCTTTTTCTTTCAGAGACAATATGGCAATATGGAGTAAATGTCTATTTTCCAAAGTAGAGGAGACAGTACACCTCCTTGAACTGTTACTCTTCTAACCTATCTTTTCTGATTTACCATTCACAAGTCTGACGTAACGCATCTTGGCAGCGAGAGAACCTATAATTCAGCTGACTAGGTCGTGAATGACTGTTACAGTGAACATTCCCTTACTATATATGAAGCTGTTGACGAGACAGGCGAACTTCATAAGCTGTCGTCTTCAGCTGTGATGCACAAACTAGGCCTCCTTTGGATCCGGTTGAGTATTGAACAGTAGATGGACTTTTAAAGTGCCGTCCACCAGACCACAACACCATATAGCATTGTAGGTCTGACCAGTGCAGGACATGCGATTTAAACCTCCAACTTTTGCCAGCGGCTCTATTGCAGGTGTTTAGGGCAAGATGTGTCTTCCTTGCCCTTTACAAAATGTTGGATTTGAAGCTCAATTTCCTGTCTAGCAAAACACCCAGATATTTTGCGCTTTCAATAAATTGAACTTTCTCTCCTCGGAAACAGGCAGGTGTCACTGCAGGTAAATTTAATCTCCTGCTGAAAAGAACTAGTTCTGACTTGCACGGAACTAGAACTAGTTCTGACTAGACCACTTTCGGAAGCATATCTCTAAGACTGCGGGGAAACTTTCCACTATGAAGCTGTTGACGAGACAGAGCGATCTTTTGGGATCTTTGCCCCAAGATATGTTATCTTCAGCATAAGTGATGACAGACTATGAGGACGATTATATCTCCCTAACCCAACAAGGAACCAGTCCATCAGACACAGCTTCTAACTCAAACGGTGATACATCATCAGGGCCTGGCGATTAAAAGGAGTCGAAATTTCTAATTGCCCAAAGGATTTTCGACGAATGTATACCAGTGGCAACCTCTTCTGGCTCCACACTTCAAGGGGAATGTGTATCAAGGAGTAGTTCTAGTGTGTCCTCACTAGACACGGTCCATTATCTCTAACTTCTGATTACATACCCCTGTAATTTGGATTTGGAGCATAGGCCTCAGATGTATCCTCCACGGAGCTGCAAAATTCGATCCAGGATTTGTTGTTAGCCTTTCAAATCCCAATCGTGCGGTGCTCTTGTGGCTTTCGCTCTGTTGAAGAATTTTCTGCAGCACTTCTTTAGACCAACCAGTTTTGGGGTCCACTGTGAAGGTCGCGGTTAACCCCTTGATTTGGCTTTAGGACATGCTGGCATAAGCTAGCCATTCAAGGCCTTTGTAATCCGCTTGACCGAAATGTATATGTCTCATCTAGTCTCCACTTGCTTTTATAGGTCTAGAGGGGATATTCGTGCGGAATGTGTGCTAAAATTTATCCCAATCGGCTTTTCAAGCCACAAATAATCAGTGGGTATAGTGCCGTAGCGATGTCCATTAGCGGCAACGTGACTATTGGCATGGCCAACAAAGAAGTATGGCCAAATGACGCCGCCGGAATGCAAACCGCACGATACAGTTATTTTTTTTTTTTAAGGATGAAGTCTTGATTCGTGCAGAATATGCGGATTTGCACATATATCGCTTATTGACGAAACCATTAAGCCAAAAATCAGCTTTGCCACTAAAGATGATTTTGCTCTTAAAGTAGCGGTCACCAACTCCGAGTTTCGGTAGTAAATGTTCGTTCGTGTACTTTACCGTATTGAAAATGTTGAGCTTATGAATGAATTGACAGCGATAATTCGATGATTAGTGATGATTCATAACCTGATGTAGGTCTCATAAAGACCGATCTCGGATCTTGACTTCGTAAGCCGCTAGAGGGCGCAATTAGTATCCGATTTAGCTGAAGTGTTTTTGTTCGACCATCAGCAACTGCGCCAAGTATGGCTTATAATGGAACTAAATCAGGTTATGAACCAATATAACCTGATTTAGTTCCATTATAAGCCGATCTTAGCCACCGTAGCGCAGAGGTTAGCATGTCCGCCTATGACGCTGAACGCCTGGATTCGAAACCTGACGGAAACATCAGAAAATTTTTCAGCGGTGGTTATCCCCTCCTAATGCTGGCCACGTTTGGGAGGTACTTTGCTATGTAAAAACTTTTCCCCAAAGAGGTGTCGCTCTGCGGCACGCCGTTCGAACTCGTCTATAAAAAGGAGGTCCTTTATCATTGAGCTTAAAATTGAATGGGACTGCACTCAGCCGATCTCCCGATTATACTTCTTGAGCCTCTAGAGGGAGCAATTCTTATGTGATTTGAACGAAATTTTGCACAACGGCTTCCTGTATGACCTTTAACATGCGTGTTAAATATCGGTCCATAACCTGATTTAGCCCCCATATAAAGAGATCTCCTAAACTTATTTCCTTTGCCACTATAGGGCACATCCGATTTGGCTGAAATTGAGCACAATGAATTTCACTTTGGTCTCCAAAAGCCAAACCAGCTTTGCCCCCAAATTGATTCATAACTTGGTATAGCTGAAACAGCATAGCGATTCTTGTCCATTATCCTTTCTTTTGTTTATAAAGAGATATCGGCCAAAGAACTTGACAAATGTGATCCATGGTGGAGGGTATAAAAGATTCGGCCCGGCCGAACTTAGCACGCTTTTACTCTTTTTGCCTAAGAAGAGATGCTGGGAAAAGAACTCGACAAATGCGATCCATGGTGGAGGGTATAAAAGATTCGGCCCGGCTCTTCCTTTTTTTTTTTTTTTTGGTAGGATAGGGGGAGGGGGATTACCCTATGACACATCCTTTCATTTTAGTCCAGTGTATTCTCGGGCAGACCAAGAATATTTTCTACGAGAGCCTAAAGGGAGGATATGACCGCTGCCCCGCCCTTGATATTAAAATCCTTTTGGGAGATTTTAATGCAAAGATAGGGAAGGAAGACATCTTTGGTCCAGCAGTCGGAAAGTTTAGCCTCCACAAGATAACGTCCAGTAATGGGTTGAGGCTGATAGATAGAGGATACCGCAGAACCAATCCCTGATGATGTTATAGCATGTTTACCTCCTAGTCAGAATGAGGTCCAAGTAGCAGTGACCCGACTAAAGAACAACAAGGCAGCAGGAGCCGACGGTTTACCCCGCTGAACTATTTAAGACCGGAGGCGACACGCTGATAAGGCTTATGCATCAGCTTATCTGCTCTGCACTCTGGCTAGAAGAATGCATTCCCGATGATTGGAACCTCAGCATACTATGTCCTGTACACAAGAAAGGAGACAAAACGGAATGTGCCAACTACAGAAGAAAAAGTCTCCTCCCCATCGCATAGAAGATACTCTCGAGCGTACTGTGTGAAAGATTAAAACCTAAAGTCAATGAGATAATTGGGCCCTATCAATGCGGCTTTAGACCTGGTAAATCCACCCTAGACCAGATATTCACACTGGGCCAAATCCTGGAACAGACCCGTCTGAGCCATGTGTGAGTTTGGTATCCCTGCAAAATTAATAAGACTCTGCAGGATGACACTTGCTGATATGCGTTCCACAATAAGAATAGGAAAGAATCTCTCCGAACCATTTAATACCCGACGACAACGATATCATAGGTCGGTCACCAGACTTGAGCCAGATTCTTGAATCCTTACGTCAACATTAGATATTAACTCTACTGACAAAGAGGCCCTTTAGACTCCAAGGTATAAATTTCTATGTCAGATTTGTATTTTTGTTTTAAATATTGGGTTGCCCAAAAAGTAATTGCGGATTTTTCATATAGTCGGGGTTGACAAATTTTTTCACAGCTTGTGACTCTGTAATTGCATTCTTTCTTCTGTCAGTTATCAGCTGTTACTTTTAGCTTGCTTTAGAAAAAAAGTGTAAAAAAAGTATATTTGATTAAAGTTCATTCTAAGTTTTATTAAAAATACATTTACTTTCTTTTAAAAAATCCGCAATTACTTTTTGGGCAACCCAATACCTTTCATTTAATACCCATATTGCCCAGTGCGGTGAAAGAGTCCTGTTGGGTGGTTATTCGGGGGGTGAGGAACCCCCCAAAACAATTTGGGCTATATTTGTGTATCGATTTTGTTCTCTACTCTTAAATATCTTTCGTTTTATACCCATAGTGTCGCAATCGGTAAACATGTCCATGCGGAGTGGTTTTGGGGGGTGAGTAGAGCACTCAGACACCAAGGAATAAATTTGTATGTCAGATTTGTACTCTACTTTGAAATACCTTTGATTTGATACCCATATTGCCCAAAGTGTTGAAAGAGTCCTTTTGGGGGTTTTCTTTTTTGAAGGTGGGGGACCCCCCGAACACTTAGGGTGAAATTTGTATAACATGTTCGTACTCTACTCTGTAATAGCTTTCGTTTGATACCCATATTGTCCCAATCGGTAAACATGTCTGTTCGCGTGGATTTTGGGATAGGGCGTCCCCCCAGGTTATATGACCCTAAAGTTGTATACCAATTTCGTGTTTTTCGGGTACCATAAGGTGACATACAAAATTTCGCTTAAATCGGTGCAAGCATCTTCGAGATCTGGCGTTTTTTGAAAATTGTGGTATGGGGGAGGGTCCGCTCCCCCTTGGATTATCAAAAAAACTCTACCATCAATGAAAATTTCATGAAAATCAGTTCAGCCGTTTTTGAGTCCGATACTTTAGATATCCGCAAAACCACCAGTAAGCTTTTGGGCATATCACAACCACTTTATTTCAATAAATCCGTGTGACGTTATTACATCCCAAATAAAGACATGAACATGAATCATGTTGACAGGACATATGAATGACAATTAAACTAAAACAAAAAAAAAACATACCTTCTAGCGGATATCCTTGTATCGCAACTCCCATCAATTTAAACGACCTACCAATTTTTTAAATATTAATGTAGTCACTTTTTTAGTTTTAGTTTTATTTTCATTTTCATTTTTTTGCCTAGTACTCTGATATGGTTTACACACCATGTGGGTGTTGACATGCGAATGGACACCCAAACACATGGCCATCAATTTGAGCTAATATCACTTGTGTATGTGAGAGTAAATCAAAACTTATTGGATGGTGCATCCGTTGAGCTTGCAAACAATGAAAATAACCCCCCCCCCCCCAACACCGAATGGCTAGCTGACTGACATCGATGACCTTCTACGACGCCCACCCGCGTTGCAATGACGTAGAATGACTGATACAAATTTTCCATTGTTCTTCTTTTTGAGCTGTAGTTGTAGTTGCAAAAATATGCAATGCGCTGAATGAAAAGCTGTTTCTGTTGTTTTTGCTGCCATGATTTGTTTTCCGGCCTAATGAACTCATACATCAATGTTGTCCGAGAGTGTTATAGAGGGCGGGCAGTATTTTTAAGTTTTGCTTTGGAAAATGTTTTAGCTAAAAACATGGGAGGATCTGCTGCTATTTTTAAGTTAGGCAATAATGTGTTGGTGATAATAGCATTAAAAAAGGTTGCCAATATCGCGATTTATACTCGGCCATATGCCTTGATTAGCATGCCTTTGCTGGAGCTTGTTTTTAGACTTTACACCATAGGATAGGGGTATACTTAATGTCGCCACTCCATAAATAACACATCGAAATGTTGTTCTGAGACTCAAGCATATATTGGGTTGCCCAAAAAGTAATTGCGGATTTTTTAAAAGAAAGTAAATGCATTTTTAATAGAACGTCCGTCCATCTGTACATTAGTTTGTCTGTCTGTCGAAAGCTTTCGACGTAGCTTTACTTCATCGAAAGCTTTCGACGTAGCTTTACTTCATCGAAAGCTTTCGATGCGGCTTGTAAGAGCTCAAGAAGTCAAATCGGGGGATCGGTTTATATGGGGGCTATATCAGGTTATTGACCGATTCGGACCGTACTTAGCAATGATGTTGGAAGTCATAACAGAACATCACATGCAAAATTTCAGCCAAATCAAACAAAAATTGCGACTTCCAGAAGCTCAAGAAGTAAAAACGGGAGATCAGTTTATGTGGGAGCTATATCAGGTTATAAACCAATTTGGACCTTACTCGGCACAGTTGTTGGAAGTCATAACATAACACTATGTGCCAAATTTCAGCCCAATCGGACAAAAATTGCGACTTCCAGGGGCTCAAGAAGTAAAATCGGGAGATCGGTTTATGTGGGAGCTACATCAGGTTATACACCTATTTGGACCGTACTCGGCACAGTTGTTGGAAGTCATAACATAACACTATGTGCCAAATTTCAGCCAAATCGGACAAAAATTGCGGCTTCCAGATGCTAAAGAAGTCAAATCGGGAGAACGGTTTATATGGGGGCTATATCAGGTTATAGACCGATTCGGACCGTACTTAGCAATGATGTTGGAAGTCATAATAGAACATCACATGCAAAATTTCAGCCAAATCGGACAAAAATTGCGGCTTCCAAAGGCTCCAGAAATCAAATCGAGTGATCGGTTTATATGGAAGCCATATTTAAAAATGGGCCGATATGGCCCATTTGCAATCCCCAATGACCTACATCGATACTAAGTATCTGTGCAAAATTTCAAGAGGCTAGCTTTACGTGTTCGATCTCTATCGAAATATTGACCTGGCTAGGGGGTCTTTATGGGGTCTTAGACGAATATTTCAAGGTGTTACCAACGGAATGACTAAATTACCATCCTATGGTGCAGAGGGTGTAGATATTAGTCCGCCCCATGCCACTATGGACATACACCTAAGCCAGTAATCGGCTGGTTGTAGGCTTTAAAAAATTTAAAGTAACCTCTTAAAAGAAAATTTTAAGTTAGGAATTCCGTGCTAATTACAAAATCCTTAATTGTTGCCAATACCACTCCCCCAAGTTGGTTTATATCTGATATAGTGTCTCCACCTAAGTACCGGTATCTTGGTTGGACGCGAAAACCGGACAATGGTAAAGGAAATGCTCCAACGTCTCATCATCTTCCCCGCATGGTGTAGGGCATGCTATCACTTGCCGCACCGATTTCACATAAGTGAGCACGTAGTCCTATGTGTCCCGTTATGATACCAATAGCTATAGTGACCTCCTGCTAGCTTCCTTTCAGTAATAGACTCGTCTTCTCACGATCTGGATCCCCCATAGGATTTTTGCCGTCCTACCAAAAGTTTCACTGTTCCACATTGTTGCATGCGCATTCGTCGCCCACTCCCTTAACTCGGACTGCGTCGACCCGAAAGGCTTCGGGTTAATCAAGTTTATTGACAGCAGTCCTCTGGCCTTCACCGTCAAATCGTCTGCCCTTTCATTTCCCCTTACTCCGTTATGGCCCGTCGCCCACCCCCTAAACTCGGACTGCTTCGAACCGAAAGGCTTTGGGTTAACCAAGTTTATTGACGGCAGTCCTCTGGCCTTCACCACCAAATCGTCTGCCCTTTCATTTCCCCTTACTCCGTTATGGCCCGGCACCCAAACGATGCGGATTTTGTCATCCTCAGAGAAGGCATTAACCTCCTTCTTACACTGCAAGACTGTTCGTGACCTTACCGTCCTGGTTATCATTGCCCTTATGGCAATTTTACTGTCCTAAAAGATGTTCATACTCGACGTCCTCGCGTTAGCACCACACCACTTCACCCATGCCGTGATCGCCCGGATCTCCGCCTGCAGGACCATATTATGGTCTGAACTAAGTCTAAAACAGATGTCAGTCCCTGGGTTCTCAATGTAAACCCCCAGGCCCTCTCTGTTCCCCTTAATTCGGCCTGCGCCGACCCGAAACGCTTCGGGTTAACCAAGTTTATTGACGGCAGTCCTCTGGCCTTTACCGCTAAATCGTCTGCCCTTTCATTTCCCCTTACTCCGTTATGGCCCGGCACCTAAACAATGCGGATTTTGCCATCCTCAGAGAAGGCGTTAATCTCCTTCTTACACTGCAAGACTGTTCGTGACCTAACCGTCCTGTTTGTTATTGGCCTTATGGCCATTTTACTGTCCGTAAAGATGTTCACACTCGACGTCCTCGCGTTAGCACCACACCACTTTACGCATTCCATGATCGACCGGATCTCCGCCTGCAAGACCGTGTTATGATCAAGCAGTCCAAAACCGATTTCAGTCCCTGTGTTCTCAATGTAAACCCCCAGGCCCACTCTGTCCTCTAGCTCTGATCCATCCGTGTAACATGATCTTCCAGATGGCAATACTAGGGTTCCGTCAATCCAAGATTGTGCCGATGGCAGCAGTGCCTCGCACTCGACCTCAAGGTTCATCTCAGGTATCCGATCGAAAACCTCTCCCCTTCCTTCCTGGTTATACACCAATAAGAAACTAACCCTTCTTCCAGGCCCTCTCTGTCCTCCAGGTTTGATTCATCCGTGTATCATGATTTTCCAGATGGCAATACTAGGGTTCCGTCAATCCAAGATTGTGCCAATGGCAGCAGTGCCTCGCACTCGAGTTCAAGGTTCATCTCAGGTATCCGATCGGAAACCTCTTCCCTTCCCTTCAGGTTTCCTATCGACGCCTCTATTATACCGCGATGGAATATGCTGTCCCCATCCTCAATCCATTCTCCCATCGCCTTAAGTCTCATAGCCGCAGTGGCTGCCTCATACTAAATCTGTATGTCAATGGGTCGGATATCTAGAATAGTCTCAAGTGCCCTCATCGCTCCGCCTATGCCAAGACAACATGTTCTCTGAACCTGTTGTATGGTCCTTTTGTTGCACCTTTTCTCCATAGCAGTCCACCAAACTACTGAGGTGTATGTAAGTATTGGTCTAATCAGGCTCCTGTAGAGCCAGCGGAATATCCTAGGATGCAGGCCCCATTTCGAGCCTATGGCCTGTTTACATAGTGCCCAACATCTGTGGGCCTTTTCAGTACGCTCCTTAATGTGACACCTCCAATTCAGTTTCCTGTCCAAGATCACACCTAAGTATTTGACCTTGTCAGATATCGAAATCGTCTTACTGAGGAGTCCCACCTTCGTCTTCCTCGTGAACAGGCATATTTCAGTCTTCTCTTGGTTAACATTGAGCCCAGTCATATGCCATATGCAAGACCTTTTCGGCCCTTCTGCATAGCTCGTTCGGATTCTTACCCCCTAGAAGTATTATAACATCGTCTGCGTAGCAGACGGGTTCAAATCCCTCCTCAGTCAGCATCCGTAATAGGTCAATTTATGGTGGTCACCCATCAGAGTGGCGATAAAATGACCCCCCTGTGGCGTGCCCTGTGCCACTTTCTCCCTTATATCTATGCCATGGGACACACAATTTATCCACCTGTTCCTTAGACTATGGTTTATCCAGTCTCTAAGGACCGGGTCCACCCGGTACTGGTCTAAGGATAGGATCAGTGTGTCGCACATTGTTAAAAGCCTCGTCGTTGTCAATGCTTACCGCCAGTGTGAACGTTTTGGCATCGAAGGATTCTTCTATTTTATGCACAACCTCGTGCAGGGCCTTCTCCACCGACCTTCCCATGACATAGGCATGCTGTTTGTATTTGAGCAGTTCGCTGGATGTCATACTCTTTATCATGGTGTCCACTATACGTTCCATGGTTTTGAGTAGAAAGGACGTAAGGCTTATGGGTCTATAGGCCTTTGGTGTCGCATCCAGTCTCTAAGGACCGGGTCCACCCAGTACTGGTCTAAGGATTGGATCAGTGTGTCGGTCCGTGCATTGTTAAAAGCCCCCTCGATGTCAAGGCATACCGCCTGTATGTACGTTTTGGCATCGAAGGATTCTTCTATTTTATGCACAACCTCGTGCAGGGCAGTCTCCACCGACCTTCCCTTGACATAGGCATGCTGTTTGTATTTGAGCAGTTCGCTGGATGTCATACTCTTTATGAAGGTGTCCACAATACATTCCATGGTTTTGAGTTGAAAGGCCATAAGTCTTACGTCCTTTCAACTCAAAACCATGGAATGTACTGTGGACACCTTCATATAGAGTATGACATCCAGCGAACTGCTCAAATACAAACAGCATGCCTATGTCAAGGGAAGGTCGTTGGAGACTGCCCTGCACGAGGTTGTGCATAAAACAGAAGACTCCTTCGATGCCAAAATGTACATACAGGCGGTATGCCTTGGCATAGAGGGGACTTTTAACAATGCACGGACCGACACACAGATCCAATCCTTAGACCAGTACTGGGTGGACCCGGTCTTTAGAGACTGGATAAACCATAGGCTAAGGAACAGGTGGATAAATTGTGGGTCTGTAGGCCTTTGGTGTCGCATAACTTGCCTTGCCGGGCTTAGGTATAAACACCACCCCTACCTCCTGTCAGGCTTTCGGAGTATATGCAAGTCCTAGGCACGCTGTGATAATTTTGGGCAGACGAGGCGCCAGTTAGTCTGCCTCTTTCTGTAGTAATGCCGGAAATATTCCATCAGGTCCGGGTGACTTAAATGGTTTGAAGCTCCTCATGGATTTCTTCACCATAAATTCCGTTATTATTAACCTTCGATCAACGTCATTATTCCAAGATTCCGGTGTCTCCGTGAGTCCCGTCGTATCCTGTGGAAAATGGGTCAAAAGCCTCAACATGTCCTCCGTTGTCTCTGCTCTTACTCCCATGTGGTCTACTAAGGTTTCAGTTTGAACATGGGCTTTTGAGATAAATTTTTTAACCTCGGCGGCGTCATTAATTCTATCGACCTGTTCGCAGAAAAGCTTCCAGAAGGTACGTTTTGCCGCTCTGGTAATCTTATTGTATTCCTTGAGCCGTGTGTAATACACATCCCAATAATGACAGGTACTGTCCATATCGGTCCATAACTTGATCTAACATTCAAACAAAATGTAAATGCTATTCATGGTGGAGGCTATATATGGTTGCCCAAAAAGTAATTGCGGATTTTTTAAAAGAAAGTAAATGCATTTTTAATAAAACTTGGAATGAACTTTAATCAAATATACATTTTTTACACTTTTTTCTAAAGCAATCTAAAAGTAACAGCTGATAACTGACAGAAGAAAGAATGCAATTACAGAGTCACAAGCAGTGAAAAAATTTGTCAACGCCGACTATATGAAAAATCCGCAATTACTTTTTGGGCAACGCAATAAAATTTGGCCCAGCCGAACTTAAAGCGCTTTTACTTGTTGACATTAAAAAGATAGTTTCAAGCACTAAGTTTTAGCATAATCAACTACCAAATCATTTCTGGGTAATATATGATATCCATAAATTCCAATTTCAATGATGACATCTTCTGGATGAAAATCCTACCGCAACTATTTGCTTCAAGTCATAATTGAATGGTTGGTTTTCCCCATTTAGAGATAGTTTTATGTGACAATAAAATGTTTATGGTGGGTTTCTTCAATAACTCGTTGAGGTTGTTTGCAAGCGAATAAGAAGCCAACCCTTCTTGTGCTGAAACAGGGACATAAATTCCCGGTCGAATTTTTATGTCACAGCAGTCAACGTTAAGTTTTTTCTTAGTTTTTTTTTTTTGTTTTTATACCCTCCACCATAGGATGGGGGTATACTAATTCGTCATTCTGTTTGTAACTCCTCGAAATATTCGACTAAGATCCTATAATGTATATATAATCTTGTTCATCGGGACATTTTAAGTCGATTTAGCCATGTCCGTCCGTCCATCTGTCCGTCCGTCCGCCTGTCCGTCCGTCCGCCTGCCCGTCCGCCTGTCCGTCCGTCCGTCCGCCTGTCCGTCCGTCCGTCCGTCCGACTGTCTGTAGAAAGCACGCTTACTTTCGAAGGTGTAAAGCCAGCTACTTGAAATTTTGCACAAATAGTTCTCTTTGGTGTAGGTCGGTTGGGATTGTAAATGGGCTATATCGGTCCATGTTTTGGTATAGCTGCCATATAAACCGATCTGGGGTCTTGAATTCATGAGCCACTAGAGGGCACAATTTTTATCCCATTTGGCTGAAATTTAGCATGAGGCGTTTTATTATGACTTCCAACAACTTTGCTGAGTATGGTTGAAATCGGTCCATAACTTGATATAGGTGCTATATAAACCGATCTCGGGTCTTGACTTCTTGAGCCTCTAGAGGGCACAATTTTTATCCGATTTGGCTGAAATTTTGCATGAGGTATTTTGCCATGGCTTCCAACAACTGTGCTGAGTGTGGTTGAAATCGGTCCATAACCTGATATAGCTGCTATATAAACCGATCTCGGGTCTTGACTTCTTGAGCCACTAGAGGGCACAATTCTCATCCGATTTAGCTGAAATTTTGCACGAGGTGTTTTGTTATGATTTCCAACAAATGTGCTGAGTATAGTTGAACTGGGTCCATAACCTGATATAGCTGCCATATAAACCGATCTGGGGTATTTTTTTTTATTTGTCTTGGTCTTGACTTCTTGAGCCAATAGAGGGCACAATTCTCATCCGATTTGGTTGAAATTTTGCATGAGGTGTTTTATTATGACTTCCAACAACTGTGGTGAGTATGGTTGAGATCGGTCCATAACCTGATATAGCTGCCATATAAACCGATCTCGGGTCTTGACTTCTTGAGCCACTAGAGGGCACAATTTTTATGCGATTTGGCTGAAACTTTGCATGAGGCGTTTTACTATGACTTCCAACAACTGTGCTTAGTATGGTTGAAATCAGTCCATAACCTGATATAGGTGCCATATATACCGATCTCGGGTCCTGACTTCTTGAGCCATTAGAGGGCACAATTCTCATCCGATTTGGCTGAAATTGTGCACGAAGTGTTTTGTTATGACTTCCAACATCTGTGCAAAATATGTTTCAAATCGGTCCATAACCTAATATAGCTGCCATATAAACCGATCGGGGATCTTGACTTTTTGAGCCTCAAGAGGGCGTAATTATTATCCGATTTGGCTGAAATTTTGTACAAAGGCTTTTTCCATGACCTCCAACATATGTTTTAAATATGGTCTGAATCGGTCTTTAGCCTGATACAGCTCCCATATAAATCGATCTCTCGATTTTGCTTCTTGAGCCCCTACAAGGCGCAATTCTTATCCGAATGAACTCCCTATTTTACTTCTTGAGCCCCTAAAAGGCAAAATTTTTG
Organism: Stomoxys calcitrans; assembly: GCF_963082655.1. Taxonomy (NCBI): domain Eukaryota; kingdom Metazoa; phylum Arthropoda; class Insecta; order Diptera; family Muscidae; genus Stomoxys; species Stomoxys calcitrans. The sequence continues at coordinate 122,865,077 of NC_081556.1, forward strand.
TACCGATCTCGGGTCCTGACTTCTTGAGCCATTAGAGGGCACAATTCTCATCCGATTTGGCTGAAATTGTGCACGAAGTGTTTTGTTATGACTTCCAACATCTGTGCAAAATATGTTTCAAATCGGTCCATAACCTAATATAGCTGCCATATAAACCGATCGGGGATCTTGACTTTTTGAGCCTCAAGAGGGCGTAATTATTATCCGATTTGGCTGAAATTTTGTACAAAGGCTTTTTCCATGACCTCCAACATATGTTTTAAATATGGTCTGAATCGGTCTTTAGCCTGATACAGCTCCCATATAAATCGATCTCTCGATTTTGCTTCTTGAGCCCCTACAAGGCGCAATTCTTATCCGAATGAACTCCCTATTTTACTTCTTGAGCCCCTAAAAGGCAAAATTTTTGTTCGACTTGGTTGAAATTTTACCCATAGACTTCTACTGTGGTCTCCAACATTCAATTCACTTAGCACAATTCTTTTCTTTAATCCTATGTTTGCCTAAAAAGAGATACCGCGCAAAGAACTCGAAAAATGCGATCCATGGAGGAGGGTATGTAAGATTCGGCCCGGCCGAACTTAGCACGTTTTTACTTTTTTTTTTTCTCCAAAGAAACTCAAGCTATGACCCACAAAGTTGTAGTCCCCTCCCAAGAATTCACACTTATGGCAGGATGCTGGGTGGGAAAAAAAGCAAGAACTTCTAAAAGTAACAATGATGACAACAATGGCATAGAGTCAACGACAATGGCTCTCTACCTACCCCCTTCGCCACAATCTGAACAGGATGTCGGTAAACAAACCCCAAAGAATAACAAAAGAGAAGATAGCTTCAAATATCGAAACAACAACTGAAAAGAAATAGTAGCTGGGGCAAAAAGACCAAAATTAGGTCATAAAAATTCTACCCCAATCCTCGTTTGAAATAGAGATGCAGCATTTTTAACATTTTCCCCTCTATGTCTTTTTCTGCCTTTTTGGGTTGGGAGACAATAAAAAGTTATTAAAAAACAGCCAATTGACAGGGGGTGTATGCTCAGAATGTAGAGGGCAGAGACAGGTGTTCATGCCTCTGAGTTTATTGAAAATTTTCTAAGCAAACTTTGGTGGGTGTGGGCGGGCTTCCATTGTTCAAAGCTTCACCAATAAAAGCCGTTTAAGCCGTTATGCTGCTGTTCTTAATCACAGTCTGATTGAGTTTTTTCTTTGTCATCATTTGAGGAGTTCATATTTTCAAAGAAAAAAGGTGTAGTTCTCTTGGACAGAGTTGCCAATAAAAAGAAATTCATTACCGCTTAAAGATGAATGACTAGAAAAATTCCCACGAATAGAGCTGTTCTAGAAAATGTTATGGAAAGAGGCTTAAGAAGTCGATTTGAACCATATTTGGCACAGTTATTCAAAGTCATATTAAAACACGTCATGCAAAATTTCAGCCAAATCGGATAAGAATTGTACCCTCTAGAGGCTCAAGAAGACAAGATTCAGATCGGTTTATATGGCGGCTATATCAGGTTATGGACCGAATTAGACCATACTCAGCACAGTTGTTGGAAGTCATAACAAAACACTTCATGCAAAATTTCAGTCAAATCGGATGAGAATTGCGCCCTCTAGTGGCTGACGAAGTCAAGAACCGAGATCGGTTTATATGGCAGCTATATCAAAACATGGACCGATTCGAGCCATACTTAGTACAGTTGTTGGGAGTGATACCAAAACACCACGAGCAAAATTTCAGTCAAATCGGACGAAAATTGCGCCCTCTAGAGGCTCAAGAAGTCAAGACCCAAGATCGGTTTATATGGCAGCTATATCAAAACATGGACCGATTTTGCCCATTTACAATCCCAGCCCGCCCTATGCTAATAAAAAGTATTTGTGCAAATTTTCAAGCGGCTACCTTAACTCCTTCGAAAGTAAACGTGCTTCCAACAGACAGAAGGACGGAGGGACGGACGGACATGGCTAGGTCGACTTAAAATGACAAGAATATATATACTTTATGGGGTCTCAGATGCATATTTCGAGGTGTTACAAACCCGCATCGTATGATGGAGGGTGTCAAAATCAATTTGTGCTTGTTTGTCAGTTTGTTTGTTTATGTGTTCCTTATAGACACAAAAATGGCTGAACTTTTTTCTTGAAATTTTCACAGATGGTGCATAATAACCCCGTGGTCAAAATCGGGTACTACACCCCGTGTCTATGGGGCCACCCCATTCTCCATAATACCACCCATATAGGAAGTATTTGCTTACCATTTCAATATTGGGCTCTAATAAGATGTTTTTTAGAGTGGAACACGAATCTGATATATATTTTCAGTGCCAAGTCACTGAGTGGCCACCCCATCCCCCAAAACAGTCACCAAACCAATCATTTATGCCGACTATGGAAATATGGGGCCCAAATTAAAGGTATTTGGGACGTATTTGCTAACTAAGACAATTTGGGTCTTCAAGACAGTGGTGCTCGATATTGATAGTTATTAGGGCCCTTACCTCAAATCGGACATATTTGCTGACTTTTGCAAAGATTGCACTATACAAGACACTATTACTACCCGTGTTATTGGGTACTTGTGAAAGCGGATGAGGCAGTACTTGGAGTATTTGAGAGAAAGATTCTTCGTAAAATGTATGGACCAGTTTGCGCTAATGGAGAATATAGGCGTCGTATGAACCATGAGCTGTATAACAACGCATCAAAATACAATGGCTGCGTTGGCTAGGTCATGTTGTCAGAATGGATGAAGAAGCTCCAACAAAGAAGTCTTTTTAAGGCATACACGGTGGTACACGCAAACCGGGAAGACCAAAAGCCCGATGGAAAGATCAAGTGGTGGGAGACACCTCGAAACTTGGCGTCAGAGATTTTAGAATGAGCGCAGAAGATTGAGGCGCTTGGAAGGTTATTCTACGTTCGGCTAGTGGAACAAATGTTCTGACATAGCCAATTAAAGTACATAAGTAAGGTAAATAGATATTGGGTTGCCCAAAAAGTAATTGCGGATTTTTTAAAAGAAAGTAAATGCATTTTTAATAAAACTTAGAATGAACTTTAATCAAATATACTTTTTTTACCCTTTTTTTCTAAAGCAAGCTAAAAATAACAGCTGATAACTGACAGAAGAAAGAATGCAATTACAGAGTCACAAGTCGTTGAAAAAATTACTTTTTGGGCAACCCAATAGTTTACAAATCAGTTTTTAATCTGATTAGCTACCTTACAAATAGATTCCCGATTGGCCTCCAACGGTTTCTAGTACTTCAACTTTCGATGGTTTGGCAGAAATTTGGTACGTTGAGTAAAATTATGCCCTTTAACTAAGTTCATTTTATCTAAATTCTTAGCAGATTCCATGTTGGTGGGGGGTCCCAAGATTAGACCCGGACAAACTTAGATTTAACATCTTCCTCGTTTATCCTTCTCTTACTTCCATATCACTAAAAGCTCCAACTGGCCTTCAATTCAAGTGACTTTACAGCAGTTGAATTATTTGTTCCCTACACCAAGTTTGAGTTATTGCAAGAAAGTGTGCTGTGTCCTCCTCCTCCAGTTCTCCTCCCCCAACTCCTACTTAACAAATATGCAAAAGCAATAACATGGCCACGAGCAAAAATGTCACAAAATAAATGTGATCCGTATCGAAATACAGTCTTTACTTTACGTTTCGACAAAGAATCATCATAAAATTTGGTTACCAATGGCATTTCTCAGCCGAGGCGGTGGGTTGGTGGTTGGGTGACAGCAACATCATCACCATTGTCATCAAAATGTTTGTGCATCTTTTATGAATTATTGTCCTACGCCCATTGGGTTGTTAATGTGAGATGATAGCGGCCACCACCATGATGATGGTTGGCTTTGTTACATGCATGCCATGAAACGTGCCATTCTGTCGAGCGAAATATTTGTCTGCTGCTGTTGCTTCATGGTTTGTCTGTTGTTTTTCATTGTCTCACTATACGGGGGTGTTGTTGTGCTAATGTCTGTCGCCCATAACAATTGCAGATATTCCATATTTGCATAACAATAGATCCTGTGAATTTACATGGACTCATCACTTTGCAACAAATTGTATATTAGGGTGGGACGAAGGCAATAAAGGCAAAATTAAAAAAAAAATTAAAAAAAAATAGAAAAATAAAAACAAATAAAATAAATAAAAATAAAATAAAAAATCCTTAATAAACAATCCTAATTTCCAATAACAAGTTTTGACATATAATCATCATAAAAAATTAGCAAAGTTTCGTTTCTTTGTGGAGTTTAGCACAGTTCTCTGTAGTTGCAGGAGAAGCCAAATCCGAAACTAAGTTTAAAAAGCAGCAACAATGTTAGACAACATTTTTTCCTTGATTTAAAATACTTCAAAGAAAATTTGGCATACATTTTTCTTGTCGTTTATTTTGGGGAAAATTGGATTTAAAAAAAAAAAAAAAACATTAAAATTAGTCTTTTTCAACAAAACTTTTTTCGGAATTTTTTTTTATTACACTTCTTTAAATTTCTTTTTAAAAGACGCTCCCTTCTTCTTCGATGTCATCACAGCTTCTGCAAAAGTCGATGCTGGCAACCCTCAGTCTGTCAGCATATTTTCCGATTAGACAATGTCATGACGAACACATCAACTGAGACGTTTGTTCAAGCCAGCGACAGAAAAGCGGTAGAACTCTTCAAGTTTAGATTAGGTCACATAGATTTGGAGTGCTCACAGCCCCCTCTTTGCGACCATCTATAATTCGTTGTCCTTCGGGCCTGGTCCTGAAAACTTTGTTTACATGTCGCTAGAGGCATACCCACAGATTCCAATGTCCCTGGAGTGTGTAAGGTAGTTCCTAGTCTCGCAAGCTCGTTCGCTTTACAATTCCCTGGGATATCTCGGTGGCCCGGTACCCAGAACAGGTGAATTTTGAACTGTTCAGCCATCTCGTTGAGAGATTTGCGACTGTCTAGGGCGGTTTTTGTGTTCAGAAATACGTTCTCCAGGGATTTAATGGCTGCCTGGCTGTCTGAGGAGATATTTATGCCATCGTCATAATGACATATGTTAGCCATTCCGCCACAAATTGAAAAAATTTGTCAACGCCGACTATATGAAAAATCTGCAATTACTTTTTGGGCAACCCAATATCACCGCCTGATACAGACTGCAATGGTCAGGTAACCTTTTCGATATGACCAGCTCTAGATCTTTAGAGTACAACCCAAAGCCCACCTGTTCGTCTAGTTTGGAACGATCTGTATAGAAGTCTTTTTAACTCCTATTACCAGGGATATCGTAGTTCGAATCGGTTCTAATAGGAATATTGGTACAGTACTTTTTATCAAAAAGCGGCTCAGGTAGGGTGTAATACACATTGCCTGGAACATATTGTAACACATTGAATCAAGGATAACACAGTCTCCGTAGCCGCCACATGACCAATAAGAAAGCTCCCCTAACCTCACGGCAGTGATCGCTGCAATTTGTTTAACAATATTGTCCAGAGGCATTAGATGTAGCATTAAATTCAGTGCATCAGATGGTGTCGTCCTCAGTGCCGCTGTGATGCCCAAACAAGCCATCCTTTGAATGCGGTTGAGCAGTAGGTGGACTTTTGAAGCGCCGTCCACCAGACCACAACACCATATAGCATTAAGGGTTTGACAACTGCAGTACATACCCAATGCATGATATGCGGTCTAAACCCCCAACTTTTGCCAATGGCACTCTTGCAGCCATCCTTTGAATGCGGTTGACTATTGAGCAGTAGCTGGACTTTTGAAGCACCGTCCACCAGACCACAACACCATATAGCATTATGGATCTGATAACTGCAGTATATAACCAATGCATGTTATGCGGTCTAAACCCCCAACTTTTGCCAAAGGCTCTCTTGCAGCCACCCATTGAATGCGGTTGACTATTGAGCAGTAGGTGGACTTTTGAAGCGCCGTCCACCAGACCACAACACCATATAGCACTAAGGGTCTGACAACTGCAGTATATACCCAATGCATGATACGCGGTCTAAACCCCCAACTTTTGCCAAAGGGTCTCTTGCAGCCATCCTTTGGATCCGGTTGACTACTGAGCAGTAGGTGGACTTTTGAAGCGCCGTCCACCAAACCACAACACCATATAGCATTATGGGTCTGATAACTGCAGTATATAACCAATGCATACGCGGTCTAAACCCCCAACTTTTGCCAATGGCCCTCTTGCAGGTGTAAGAAAGGCAACTCCTGCCCTAGAGTTGCCTTTCTTGCCCTTCCCAAAATGTTGGATTAGAAGCTCAATTTCCTGTCCAGCAAAACACCCAGGTATTTTGCGCTTTCTGTAAATGGAACATTCTCTCCTCCCAATGAGACAGGTGCCACTGTAGGCAACTTGTATCTGATGCAGAAAAGAACTACTTCCGTCTTGCATGGATTTATACCCAGACCACTTTCGGTAGCCCACTTTGCTGTTGCACGTAGATCTTCCAGAAACATATTGATTTAGACCATGCTTGGTATAGTTGTAGCGAAACACAACAGAACATTTTATGCAAAATTGAAGTCAAATCGGATAATTATTGCGTCCTCCAGATGCTCAAGAAGTCAAGATCCCAGATCGGTTTATAAGGCAGCTATATCAGTTTGTGGACCGAACTGAACCACACTTTGCTCAGTTGTTGGAAGTCATAACGAAAAACCTCATGCCAAATCGGATAAGAATTGCGCCCTTTAGTGGCTCGAGAAGTGAATATCCAAGATCTGTTTATACGGGGGCTATATCAAAACATGGACCAATATGGCCCATTTACAGATCGGTTTATATGGGAGCTATATCTGGTTATGAACCCATTTTGGACCGTACTTTCGTACATAACACTTTATGCCAAATGTCAGCCAAATCGGATGAGATTTGCGTTCTCTAGTGGGGCAAGAAATCAAGATCCAAGATCGGTTTACATGACAGCTATACCAGGTTATAGACCGTTTTGGCCGAGGGGAGAATGGATTGAGGATGGGAGCAGCTCATACCATCGCGGTATTATCGAGGCGACGATAGGATACCCCTAAGGAAGGGAAAAGGTTTCCGATCGGATACCTGAGATGAGCCTTGAGGTCGAGTGCGAGTCACTGCAGCCAGCGGCACAGTCTTGGATTGACGGAATCCTAGTATTGCCATATGGAAGATCATGTTACACGGATGGATCAAAGCTAGAGGACAGAGTGGGCCTGGGAGTCTACATTGAGAACCCAGGGACTGAGATCGGCTTTAGACTGACTGACCATAATACGGTCCAGCAAATGGAGATCCGGGAGATCACGGAATGCGTAAAGTGGTGTGGTGATAATGCGAGCTCGTCGAGTGTGAACATCTTTACCGACAATAAAATTGCCATAACGACCAGGACGGTAATGTCACGAACAGTCTTGCAGTGTAAGAAGGAGATCAGCGCCTTCTCTGAGGATGGCAAAATCCGCATCGTTTGGGTGCTGGGCCATAACGGAGTAAAGGGTAAATGAAAAAGCAGACGATTTGGCGGTGAAGATCAGAGGACTGCCGTCAATAAACTTGGTTGAACCGAAGCCTTTCGGGTGGATGCAGTTCGAGTTAAAGGCGTGGGCGACGAATGCGCATGCAACCCTGTGGAACGGCGAAACGGTCGGTAAGACCGCGAAAATCCTGGGGGGATCCAGATCGTGACAAGACGAGGCTATTACTGAAAGGGAGTAAGAAGGATGTCAGTATAGCTGTTGGTATCATAACGGGACACATAGGACTACGAGCTCATTTATGTGAAATCGGTGCCGCAAGTGATAGCATGTGTAGGACATGCGGGGAAGATGATGAGACGTTGGAGCATTTCCTTTGTCATTGCCCGGCTTTCGCGTCTAAGAGATACCGGTACTTGGGTGGAGACACAATACCAGACATGAACCAACTTGGAGGAGTACCATGGAAAACAATTGAGGATTTGTAGAACGGAATTCCTAACTTTGATTTCTTTATTCGAGTTTACTTTTTTTCTGTGTATTTACGGCACAAAACAAGCCGATTCCTGGCTTTGGTGTATGTCCATAGTGCCATGGGACGGATAATTATATCTGCACCCTCTTTTCAACCTAACCTAAGGGCTAAAGAGGTCAAATCGGGAGATTGGTTTGGACCGTACTAGGCATAGTTGTTGGAAGTTATAACAGACCACCAAATGCAAAATTTCAGCCAAATCGAACAAAAATTGCAGCTTGTAAGGGTTCACTAAGTCAAATCGGGAGATCGGTTTATATGGGAGCTATACCACGTTGTAGACCGATTTGGACCGTAATAGGCACAGTTGTTGGAAGTCATAACGGAACACCGCATGCAGAATTTCAGCCAAATCGGACAAAAATTGCGGCTTGTAAGGGCTCAAGAAGTCAAATCGGGAGATCGGTTTATATGGGAGCTATACCAGGTTATAGACCCATTTGGACCGTACTAGGAAAAGTTGTTGGAAGTCATAACGGAACAAGTTTGGTTTATATGGGAGCTGTATCAGGTTATAGACCGATTTGGCCCGTACCAGGCACAGCTGTTGGAATTCATAACATAACACTTCATCCTCAATGTCAGCCAAATCGGACAAAAATTTTAAGGGCTCAAGAAGTCAAATCGGGAAGTCGGTTTATATGGGAGCTATATTAGGTTATAGACCGATTTGGACTGTACAAGGCACAGTTGTTTCAAAATTTCAGCCAAGTCGGAAAAAAATTGCGGCTTGTAAGGGCTCAAGAAGTCAAACCGGGAGATCGGTTTATATGGGAGCTATACCAGGTTATAGACCGATTTGGACCGTACTAGGAACAGTTGTTGGAAGTCATAACGGAACACTACATTCAAAATTTCAGCCAAATCGGACAAAAATTACGGCTTTTAAGGGCCCAAGAAGTCAAATCGGGAGGACGGTTTATATGGGAGCTATATAAGATTATAGACCGATTTGGACCGTACTAGGAACAGTGGTTGCAAGTCATAATAAAACACTACGTGCTCAATTTCAGCCAAATCGGACAAAAATTGTGGCCTGTAAGAGCTCAGAAAGTCAAATTGGGAGATCGGTTAATATGGGAGCTATATCAGGTTATGGACCGATTTGGACTGTACTTGGCACAGTGGTTGCAAGTCATAATAAAACACTACGTGCTCAATTTCAGCCAAATCGGACAAAAATTGAGGCCTGTAAGAGCTCAGAAAGTCAAATTGGGAGATCGGTTTATATGGCAGCTATATCTAAATCTGAACTGATATGACCCATTTACAATCCCCATAGAGCTACATCAGTTTTAAATAACCGTACAAAATTTCAAGTGGCTAGCTTTACGCGTTCGACTGCTATCGGAATTTCGACAGACGGACATGACTAGTTCAACTCAGATTGTCGAGACGATCAAGAATTTATATACTTTATGTTGTCTTAGACGAATATTTCGAGGTGTTACAAACGGAATGACGAGATTAGTATACCCCCATCCTTTGGTGATGGGTATAAAAAAATTAATTTATGGCAACAAGTCTACTACTTTTGACAGCAGGTGCGATTTTATGTCAAGGCCATTAAAATCCCCTTTTCTTCGATAAATGGTCCTAAATTTTAAGTTTTTTTTTTTGTTTCTAGGCCAATGTGTGGCTTAGAAAATAAAAAAATTGTTTTTTACCTTTTACTCAAAAATTTTAGATTTTTTTTTTAATTTTTTTCTATATAATTTAAAAAAATTACTTCGCCCATAAAAGTTTTTAAATAGTGAATATGTAAAATGTCATCGAAATTGTGAATTTTTTGCTAAGTAAAATTAAGCCCTTCAACTAAGTTCTTTGTGTGTACATTTTTGGTACAATCCATGATAGTGTGTTCTCAATGGGTTAAAATTCTTACATAAAACCCATTGCCAAAGAGCAAATCTTTGCATTGTATTCCTTGCATGCATGTCCTGTTGATTACCATGGTAATATCTTAAATGATTGAGCATTTTCATTTGTTTGTGTTTGCGTTTGTGTGGCTTTTCCTCAAAATATTCACAAGTCAAGCGAAATGTATGGTAATGAATGCATATCCCCAAAAAATTACAGTGAACATGTGTAGTTGGTGATAAGAACCCAAACTACCACACACACACACACAAGGGCATGAGGGATGGGATCTTAAATGTTTGGGTGTAAGACATTCCATAATAGATGGAAAACAATACAATCTGATACAGAGGCAGAAGGAAGCTCAAACAAACAAACAAACCAACACCCACAGTCATACGACTATATTCTGCAAGAAGTTATTTAATATGCGTTGTATGGCACCATGGCCACAGAGAGAGTGAGAGAGAGCGAGCAAGGCAGTAAGGTGAGGGCGAGGTAGTAAAGCAATCTGATGGTTGTAGGCAGGGCTTTATATTTTTCATTTTCGTTTTTATTATTTCATTTTATGGTGTACGTACAACAAAATAAATTGTTTGTGAAATAACTGCCCTGCTCATGCTGCTCATACTGCTACCGCCACAGTTTTTACTTTTCCTGCTGTTGCTACTGCCCGGCATGCATATAAACTACCTTCGTCACAAAGGCCAGAATTGAAAAATTCTCACACACACTCTTACTCACACCTTGCCTACACTCTTACTCACCAGAGAGAGAGAGAGAGAGAGAGAGAGAGAAAAAATTAAAACACCAAAGCCTAACCAAGCATAAAGAAAGGTATTGTGTATGAGAGTGCATGAGTGTGTGTGTGTATGTGTTGTACGAATATAATTTGTGACCCATTTTCCTTTGCGCTCTGAATATTATGAACAGAAAATTACACAAATTCCTTTTTAATACTTGCCATGCCATGCCATGTCTCAATGAGTGTGTTTTTTCTTTCGGCAGGCGTGTGTGTGAGTGTGTCTTTTTTCAGCCTATAAATTAAAAAGCTTCGACGGCAACAAAGGCCAGTCAAAAAATTCCACAAAAGTTGTGCAAAAAAATAAACCAAAAAGCAATAAAAAAAAATCCCATCACAAAAATTCATGGCTAAGTAAAGGAGAAATTAAACAAGTAAGAGCGTGATGAGTTCGGCCGGGCCGAATCTTATATACCCTACACCATGGCAAGCAAGCAAACAATAGGCAAACAAAGAATATTCAATAAGAACTGTTATGTTATTGGAGCTATATCTAGTTATAGTCCGATTCGGACCATAAATGAATGCTGAACATTGTAGAAGTCATTGTGCGTTATTTCAGTTCATTCGGATAAAAATTGCACCTTGTAGGGGTTCAAGAAGCTAAATCGGGAGATACGTTTATATGGGAGCTGTATAAAGCTATTGATCGATTCAGACCATATCAGACACGTATGTTGAAGGTCATGAGAGAAGCCATTGTACAAAATTTCCGACAAATCGGATGAGAATTGCGACCTCTAGAGGCTCAAGAAGTCAAGACCCCAGATCGATTTATATGGCAGCTATATCAGGTTATGGACCGATTACAACTATTCTTAGCACAGTTGTTGAAAGTGATAACAAAACAATTCATGCAAAATTTCAGCCAAATCGGATAGGAATTGCGCCCTCTAGTGGCTCAAGAAGTCAAGACCCCAGATCGGGTGTATATGGCAGCTATATTAGGTTATGGACCGATTTGAACCATAATTAGCAAATCAATTGAAAATCATAACAAAACAACTCATGCAAAATTTCAGTCAAATCTGATAATAATTGTGCCCTCTAATGGCTCTAGAAGTCAAGACCCCAGATCGGGTGTATATGGCAGCTATATCAGGTTATGGACCGATTTCAACTATTCTTAGCACAGTTGTTGGAAGTCATAACAAAAAACGTAGTGCAAAATTTCAGCCAAATCGGATAGGAATTGCGCCCTCTAGTGGCTCTAGAGTCAAGACCCTAGATCGGGTGTATATGGCAGCTATATCAGGTTATGGACCGATTTGAACCATAATTAGTACAGCAGTTGAAAGTCATAATAAAACACCTCATGCAAAATTTCAGTTAAATCGGATAATTATTGTGGCTTCTTATGGCTCTAGAAGTCAAGACCCCAGATCGGGTGTATATGGCAGCTATATTAGGTTATGAACCGATTTTAACTATTTTTAAAAAAGTTGCTGGAAGTCATAACAAAACACCACGTGCAAAATTACAGCCAAATCGGATAGGAATTGCGCACTGTAGACGCTCAAGAAGTCAAGACCCCATATTGGTTTATATGACAACTATATCAGGTTTTGAACCGATTTGAACTATACTCACCACAGTTGTTGGAAGTCATAATAAAACACGTTGTGCAAAATTTCAGCCAAATCGGATAAGAATTGTGCCCTTTAGCAGCTCAAGAAGTCAAGATCCCAGATTGGTTTATATGGCAGGTATATCAAAACATGGACCGATGTTGCCCATTTACAATCCCATCCGACCTACTTTTATAAGAAGTATTTGTGCAAAATTTAAAGCGGTTAGCTTAACTCCTTCGAAAGTTAGCGTGCTTTCGACAGACAGAGGAACGGACGGACGGACGGATGGACGGACGGACGGGTGGACGGACAAATAGACGGACGGACGGACATGGCTAGATCGACTTAAAATGTCTTGACGATCAAGAATATAAAGGGTGATTTTTTTGAGGTTAGGATTTTCATGCATTAGTATTTGACAGATCACGTGGGATTTCAGACATGGTGTCAAAGAGAAAGATGCTCAGTATGCTTTGACATTTCATCATGAATAGACTTACTAACGAGCAACGCTTGCAAATCATTGAATTTTATTACCAAAATCAGTGTTCGGTTCGAAATGTGTTCATTCACCGTAACGTTGCGTCCAACAGCATCTTTGAAAAAATACGGTCCAATGATTCCACCAGCGTACAAACCACACCAAACAGTGCATTTTTCGGGATGCATGGGCAGTTCTTGAACGGCTTCTGGTTGCTCTTCACTCCAAATGCGGCAATTTTGCTTATTTACGTAGCCATTCAACCAGAAATGAGCCTCATCGCTGAACAAAATTTGTCAAAATTTGAACACATTTCGAACCGAACACTGATTTTGGTAATAAAATTCAATGATTTGCAAGCGTTGCTCGTTAGTAAGTCTATTCATGATGAAATGTCAAAGCATACTGAGCATCTTTCTCTTTGACACCATGTCTGAAATCCCACGTGATCTGTCAAATACTAATGCATGAAAATCCTAATCTCAAAAAAATCATCCTTTATATACTTTATGGGGTCTCAGACGAATATTTTGAGGAGTTACAAACAGAATGACGAAATTAGTACACCCCATCCAATGGTGGAGGGTATAACAACATGTTAAGTTCGTGCGGGTCGAATCGTGGGAACCCACCAGCATGGATATATAAATCATCCATCTTTAGTATAACTCCACTACCATATTCATAGTTACATCCAAAAATTGGCTATTGTGGATCATTTTCGTTGCAGGTCCCGGCAACCTTTACACAAGGTACAGTTGCAGCGAAATCGAGCAATAATTCCTTTTTTTATAAGATTAAGACCTTAAATGGGAAGCTCGGTCTATATGGCAGCTATAATTCAATAAAGTCTGATCTGGACAGTATTCGGGTCGAATGACGAAAGGCTTAACAACTCACTGTTTCAGAGAAATCGGGTAACAAATGCGGCTTTTATGGCCTTAAGACCCTAAATCGGCAGATAGGTCCATATGGCAGCTATATCTAAATATAGTTCGATATTGACCATAATTGGGTCGAAGGTCGTTTTTTACGGGCTTTCTTGGCAGATCGGTCTATATGGCAGCTGTACTAAATATAGTCCGATCTGAATCATATTTGAGTCGGATGATGGGAAACTTAACGCAACTCACTGATTCAAAATTCAGCAAAATCGCATAATAAATGCAGCTTTTATGGGATTCAGATCCTTAACCGGTAGATCGGTCTATATGGGAGCTATCTTACATATAAAAATCAATTTGTGCTTGTTTGTAGATTTGTATGTTTGTGTGATAATTGTGATGAAATTTTCACAGATGGTGCACAATGAGCCCGTGGTGAAAATAGAGTACTACATTTTTTGATATCTAAAGGGGGACGAACCATCCCCCTTACACTAATTTTCAAAAAAGCCAGATCTCGGAGATGGGTGGTGCGATTTAAGTGAAATTTTGTGTGCTCTCATATAGTACCCTAAAAATAAAAATTTGATATCCAAATTTCGGATGGGGTACATAGTGGGGAGGGCGGGGCTGCCCCACCCTAAAACCTACCAAACATATATTTAGACCAATCACGACAATATGGGACTCAAATGAAAGGTATTTGGGATGAGAAAACGTATCTGATATCCAATTGTCGGACCAAGCGCTAAGAGGACCACCCCAAGCCCACAAACACCCCTAAATCGGACATATTTACCGACCATGGCAATATGGGACTCAAATAAAAGGTATTTGCGAGTAGAATACGAATCTGATATGCAAATGTGGGACCACGTTTCTGGGGGTCCACCCCTTCCCCAAAACACCCCACAAACTGGACTTATTTACTGACCATGGGAATATGGGGTTTCAATAAAAGGTATTTCAATGTAGAATACGAATCTTATATCCAAATATGGGACCAATTGTTTTGGGAGGCCGCCTCTCAACAAAAATATCCCCTAAAGGGTCAAATTTACGACCATAGCAATATGGGGCTCAAAAGAAAGGTCTTCGGGAGTAAAGCACGAATTTGATATTAATATTCGGGAAAAGTGTCTATGGGGCCACGCCACCCCCACAACACCACCCAAATAGTAAGTATTGTCTGACTATTGCAATATGAGACTCAAATAAGAGGGTTTTCAGAGTAGAACACAAATCCGATATTCATTTTAAAGGCCAACTCACTGAGTGGCCGCCCATCCCGCAAAAAAAAACCCCAAGCCAGTCATGTTTGCCGACTATGGGAATATGGGGCTCAAATCAAAGGTATCAACCAACATTAGGGGCCAACTGTCTAGCGAACGCCCCACCACCATAACAACCCCCACATAGGACGTATTTACTCACCAAGACAATTTGGGTCTTAAAGAGAGTGGAACTTAATATTCATTTGCTGACTTTTGCAATAAGGAGTTAAAATGAGATTAGAAAACGAATTTGATATCCAATTTTGAGGACAATGGCAATATGGGGTTAAAATAAATGATATATGAGAATAGAGCACGTTGCTGATATATTTCTATATGGCAGCTATATCCATATATGGTCCGATTTGGCCCTTTCAAGCCCTGGCCCTGCGTGCAACAAAAAGCGTTTATTTGCCAAATCTCAATATCCCATTTTTTGAAGGCTGTAGCGTGATTACAACAGACGGTCGGATGGACAGACAGACAGACACTCTGACAAGGGTGATTTTTTAGCAATTATCTATTTGGCAACACCGGTTTAAACAGCTCACTCATGTTTCATGTTTTGTTTCGCTGTTAAACATCTTCAGCTTGGTCTATAATTTAACCATGAATCGTCTAACAAACGAACAAGGCTTGCAAATTATTGAATTTTATTATCGAAATGAGTGCTCTGTTAAGAAAGTTATTCGCGCGCTTCTTCGATTGTTTCATCATCATAATTTTTAGCTCAATGGTTAGGTAAATAAGCAGAATTGTCGATTTTGGAGTGAAGATCAACCAGAAGCATTGCTATGAGCTACCAATGCATCCAGAAAAAGGCACAGTTTGTTGTGGTTTATGGGCTGGTGGCATCATTGGACCGTACTTCTTCAAAGATGATGCTAATCGTAATGTAACAGTGAATGGTGAGCGCAACGATGATATCCAACTTTTTTTTTGGCCCAAAATGCAAGAGCTTGACTTGCATGACATGTGGTTTCAACAAGACGTTGCCACATGCCACACAGCTCACGCGCTTTGCGAGTTTTGTTTCACTGTCAAACATCTTCGGTTTGGTCTATAATTTAACCATGAATCGTCTTACAAACGAACAACGCTCGCCCATTATAGAATTTTACTATCAAAATGAGAGCTCTGTTAAGAAAGTTCATTGCGCGATTGTTTCATCACCATAATTTTTCGCTCAATGGTTAGGTAAATAAGCAGAATTGTCGATTTTGAACTTAAGATCAGCCAGAAGCATTGCAAGAGCTGCCAATGCATACAGAAAAAGTAACAGTTTGGTGCGGTTTATGGGCTGGTGACATCATTGGACCGTACTTCTTCAAAGATAATGCGAATCGTAACGTAACGTAACGGTGAATAGTGAGCACCAAAATGCAAGAGCTTGCCTTGCATGACTTGTGGTTTCAACAAGACGGTGCCACATGCCACACAGCACGCGTAACAATGGACTTATTGAGAGGCGAGTTCGGTGAATATTTTATTTCACGTTCGGGACCGGTCAATTGTCCGCCTAGATCGTGAGATTTAACGCTTTTAGACTATTTTATGTGGGGCTATGTTAAAGCTCATATCTATACAGACAAGCCCGCTTCAATGGACGCATTGGAAGGCCACATTGAATCATTTATTCGTGAGATACCGGCCGAAATGTTGGAAAGAGTATGCCAAAACTGGACTAAGCGGATGGACCGTTTGGGGCGCAGTCACGGTCAAAATTTGCTTGAAATAATCTTCAAGCTTTAAATTATATGGACTATCGTACTATCAACTCAAAGAAAGACTTCATGGATTTTTCGGAATTTTATGTGATATATTGGGTTGCCCAAAAAGTAATTGCGGATTTTTCATATAGTCGGCGTTGACAAATTTTTTCACAGCTTGTGACCCTGTAATTGCATTCTTTCTTCTGTCAGTTATCAGCTGTTACTTTTAGCTTGCTTTAGAAAAAAGTGTAAAAAAAAGTATATTTGATTAAAGTTCATTCTAAGTTTTATTAAAAATGCATTTACTTTCTTTTAAAAAATCCGCAATTACTTTTTGGGCAACCCAATAGCTCTTAAAAAATCACCCTTTTTACATACTTTGTAGGGTTGGCAAATGAAAATTTCGATGTGTGTGTGCAAACGGTATGACTAAATGAATATACCTCCCTATCCTATGGTGGTGGGTATAAAAATAAGAGCACTTTGTGAAACGAATACTTAAGCAAATGTTTAACATTGAAATTTTTTTAATTTAGTCACCTTACCTTTATCAGAAGTCAGTCCCTTGTCGGTAGGTGTTATTTTTTTTTGCTGAGGAACATTGTGCTTTCTTTTTGCGTGCGTGCATGTGTAAACACCAGCTCAGATTCCAAACAACACTTAATACACACACACACACACACAGACACTTCTAAGACCCTCATCTTCATAACTATTGGCAATTTGTTGTACACACAAACATACCATGCTCTCCATAATCATTGGCATCGTTGTGTGTGTCCCTCTCTTTCTTTTGGTTCCCCCACTCTCATTTGGTTTCAATTTGATTTATTTACATAAGTATTTCCAACATTATTGAGTTGCTTTTTTTCTTTTTACCATCATCAAACCACTGGGACGAAACGAAGGAGAAGAAGAAGAAGAGAAACAATTCAATGTGTTTTCAAGCCATTGATAACAGATTGAGGTTTAAAATCAGCAAGCAAGCATTTGCGCGCCCTCGTTCTTCCCCTTTCAGCTAGATATTTATTGATATTGTGTTGTGCCACAAGTAAAGAAGATATTAAAATGAGAAAAAATTTAAATTGCAATTTAAAATTTTATGAATTAAGACAAAGAAGCATATAAGGAAGGGAAACTAATGAAAAGGCATTCAGTTTGGCAGGGTCGAACTTTGGATACCCACCAACTCAGGTTTATATCGGTTTTTATGATTTCCACAGACGGACGGACATTGTTTGATCGACCAAGAATAGACAATCAGGTTTACATACACTTTATGGGGACATAGGAGCCATCGTGAGCAGCTGTAAGGATAACTGAACTCTCATTTACCCAGTTACAAAGTCGCAGCCTGTTTGGTGGAATTGGGAGATGAGTCGTGCATGGAACAGCGAAACGATTGGTGGGACGACGAAAATCCTAGAGGTAGAGATCCATAAAAGAAAACGCAAAACATGAAGACCAAAACTCCAATGGAGTGACCACTTGGAGAGCGACATCACGAAACTGGGTGTAAGAAATTGGAGAAGAAACCCACAAAATCGAGGCGCTTGGACATCTATTCTAAGTTCAAATTAAAATAAAGGAAGTAAGAATAGGAGACGGGAAAGAGGGAATAGTGTTTATTGATATGTGTCTTAAATTTCTGAATGTCAATGTTGGTGGGAAAGACATAGTGCATGGTTCGGTCCACTGTCCAATAAACTACAAACGGCTGTGAGTTCTTGGCAAATCATGTATTCCTGGTGAGCATCCTAAAGTCGGGAATAAGAAGCCATTAAAGTAACGATAAAGCAGTAAAACACTACCATCATTCCGACGATGTTCAAGAGAAGCAATAGAGTTGTATACTCTACTGTCCATCATTAGCACCCTCGCCCTCCGCTGAACACGGTCAAATAGGTCCAAGCATGACTCTGGAGCTGACCGGGCTGCCTCTAATCGGCGAGAAACCATTTATTAAAAACTTGTATTGCAATGGACGGTATAAAAGTCCTATTTTGGTAGAGCTTTAAGATGGGGACATTTCGTACCGAATATGGATATCGAATTCGTATCATTAAAGCGCAGAGGTCTGTTCTACTGCCTTTTCTTTAGACGTCTATGTTGCAGTGGGTAAATGTGTACAGTTTGGAGTGTATTTTTGGAGTGAAATGGTCGGTAAATAAGTCCTGTTTCATTTCAGCCCTATATTGTCGTGATTTGTCTACATATCCATTTGGGATGGTACCTCAGACATTATGCATTTGTCAATTTCGTGCTCTACACCCAAATGCATTTCATTTAAGCCCAAAATTGCAATATGTACGGGTTGGAGGGCGATTTGGGGCTGGCACTCCGCAACTTTGCCCAAAAACCATTCATTTGAGCCCCATATTGCTATGTTCGGGAAATAAGATCAAGTGGGGGTGCTTTAGGCGTTACCCACAAAAACTTGACCCCAAAACTGTATTCCTCTTCTACTCTCAAATACCTTTCATTTGAGTCCAATATTGTCGTGATGGGTCAAATAACCTATTTGAGGTGGTTTAAGGAGGTTACCTAGCGCCACCTAGATACCTTACAACAAATTTTAATGTAAATTTCCTAATCTACTCCCAAATTGGTTTCATTTGAGTCCGATATAGCCATGGTGGGCTAATATGCCCATTGGGGTTTTTTTTTTTTTTTGAGGGGGGTGGGGAACCACCCATTACATGGACGTTTTTTTTGCCATATTCGTAATCTACTCTCGATTGCCTTTGATTGAACTCCCATATTGACATAAACGTCCAATATGTCTGTTTGGGGGAGTTTTGGGGTTGGTGCTGCCTTATGGCTACTCAAACACAAATTTTATTCTACTCTTCAATACTTTTCATTTGATACCCATATTTTGCCGCTCGGTCCGCTTTCGATTTTGGGTGGTGTTTTTGGGTTAAAGGGGGAGGGTGCGCCCCCTTCCTTCCGACATCGAAAAATTATATAGCCTATGATTCCGTACAGACCAACCTATCTGAATATCGAGAAAATTGGTTCTGGCCGTTTTTTGAGTCTATACGGAAAAAACCAACAAACCGAGTCCCATATAGTCGTTATTGGCTAATATACCCATTTGGCGGGTTTTATGGGGTTGGATGACCCCCTATAATTCGACCTGATTTTGTGTGCCAGATTCGTAATCTACTGCCCCATATTTATATAGACGTCCTATTTGTCTGCTTTTAGAAGTTTTGGAGTTAGGCCGACTTCCTGGGTACTTCGACCCAATTTTCAATACCATATTCGTATTCTACTCTTCAATAACTTTCATTTGATATCCATATTGTCCTTATCGGTCCACTTTTGATTTTGGGTCGTGTTTCGGGGTAACGGGGGAGGGTCCACCCCCTTCCGATATTAAAAAAGTTACTTGGACCCTATTTTTAATATGAAATTCGTACCTTACTCCTGAATATCTTTTAATTGAGTACCATATTGTCCTGAGCGTAGAGGTTAGCATGTCCGCCAATGACGCTGAAAGCATGGGTTCGAATCCTGGCGAGACCACCAGAAAAAAAATTTCAGCGGTGGTTTCCACCTCCTAATGCTTGCGACATTTGTGAGGCACTATGCCATGTAAAAACTCTCTTCAAAGAGATGTCGCACTGCGGCATACCGTTCGGCTATAAAAAAACTTGAATCAACCTGCACTCATTGATATGTGAGAAGTTTGCCCCCCGTTTCTCAGTGGAATGTTCATGGTCAAAATTTGCATTTCCATACCTTTGGGGTAAGGGGGAGGGTCTACCCCCCCTCCCGATATCAAAAAGTTATATAGCCTATGTGTCTTTCCAGACCAAGCTACACAATCTTTAAAATTTTCTAAGCAATCGGTTCAGCCGCTTTTGAGTCTACACGGAACAAACAAACACAAATTAATTTTTATACCCACCACCCCATAGGATGGGGGTATACTAATCTAGTCATTCCGTTTGTAACACCTCGAAATATTGATTGAGAACCCCATAAAGTAAATATATTCTTGATTGTCTCCATATTTAGAGGCGAACTAGCCATGTCCGTCCGTCTGTCGAAATCACGAAAGCTTAAAATTTTGCACAGATACCTAACACTGATGTAAGACGTTGGGGTTTGCAAATAGGCCATATCGGTTTATATTTGTGTATAGCTCCCATATAAACCGATCTCCCGATTTGACTTCTTGAGCCCCTGGATGCCGCAATTTGGGGCAAAATTTGCATATAATGTCCCTCCCCCTTACCCTAATTTTCAGAAACGCCAGATCTCGGAGATTGGTGGTGCGATTTATGCGAAATTTTGTGTGCTTTCATACAGTACCCTAAAAATAGAAATTTGGTATCCAAATTTCGGATGGGGTACCTAGGGGGGCTGCCCCTCCCTAAAACCTACCAAACATATATTTAGAACAATCACGACAATATGGGATTCAAATGAAAGGTATTTAGGACAAGAAAACGTATCTGACATCCAATTGTGGGACCAAGTGCTAGGGGGACCACCCCAACCCCCAAAACACCCCTAAATTGGACATATTCACCAACCATGGCAATATGGGGCTTAAATGAAAGGTATTTGCGAGTAGAATACGAATCTGATATGCAAATGGGACTACGTTTCGAGGATCCACCCCTTTCCCAAAACACCCCCCCCCCCCCAAACAGGACTTATTTACTGACCATGGGAATGTGGGGCTTAAATAAAAGGTATTTGAGTGTAGGATACGAATTTGATATCAAAATATGGGACCAAGTGCCGCCTCTCACCAAAAAACATCCCCCATAGGGACAAATTTACGATCATAGTAATATGGGGCTCAAATGAAAGGTCTTTGGGAGTAAATTACGAATCTGATATCAATTTTTGGGAAAAGTGTCTATAGGGCCACCCCACCCCCACAACGCCACCCAAATGGTAAGTATTTGCTGACTTTTGCATTATGAGGCTCAAATAAGAGGGTTTTTAGAGTAGAACACGAATCCGATATACATTTCAAAGGCCAACTCACTGAGTGGCCGCCCATCCTCCAAAACACCCCCAAGCCGGTCATGTTTGCCGACTATGGAAATATGGGGCTCAAATTAAAGGTATTTGGGAGTAGACCACGTATCTGATATCAACATTAGGGGCCAACTGTCTAGGGGACGTCCCACCATCATAACAACCCCCAAATACGACGTATTTGCTCACCAAGACAACTTGGGTCTTAAAGAGAGTGGAACTAAGTATTCATAGTTTTTAGGGCCAATACCCCAAACCGGGCATATTTGCTGACTTTTGCAATAAGGAGTTTAAATGAGATTAGAAAACGAATTTGATATCCAATTTTGAGGGCAATGGCAATATGGGGTTCAAATAAATGATATATGAGAATAGAGCACGTTGCTGATATATTTTCAGGGCTTAGAATTTGGG
This sequence comes from Stomoxys calcitrans, assembly GCF_963082655.1. Classification (NCBI taxonomy): domain Eukaryota; kingdom Metazoa; phylum Arthropoda; class Insecta; order Diptera; family Muscidae; genus Stomoxys; species Stomoxys calcitrans. The sequence goes on from NC_081556.1 coordinate 122,887,092, forward strand.
GGACTACCCCACTCCCCAAAACACCCCTAAATCGGGCATATTTACCGATCATATCAATGTGGGGCTTAAATGAAAGCTATTGGGAGACAGAGCAAGAATTGATACCCACTTTCGGGACCAATTTCCTGGGGGTCTACTCCCTTCCCAAAATACCCCACAAACAGCAAATTTTTCCTGACCATCGCAATATGGGGCTCAAATAAAAGTATTTGGAAGTAGAATACGAATTTGATATCCAAATGTAGGACCATGAATTTAGGGCATCACCCCTTCCCCAAAACACCCCCCAAAGGGTAAAAATTTTTCGACCATGCCAATATGTGGCTCATATAAAAGGTATTTGAGATTAGAAAACGAATTTTATAACCTATTTTGGGGCCATGTGTTTGGGGGACGCCTCATCCTGTAAACTCCTCTCAAGCCAATGGCAATATGGGGTTTTAATAAATGTGTATTTGAGAGAAGAGAACGAAGAATCTGGGGGACCACCTCTCCCCCGAAAACACCCCTAAATCAGACATCATGAGAATATCGGGCTGAAATGAAGTATTTCAAGAATGGAGTACACCTTACATCCAAACTTAAATTCATAGACCAATAAAGATCATATGGGATTCAGATAAAGGCACTTATATTGTTAAACTGTTAGTCAAGCGATATACCATTTTCTTAGCATGTTATTTCGCTAAAAGATCTTTAAGTGTCGAAAATAAATATTCCAAGGAGAATTTTTATAAAGTAAAAGAAGGCGCAGCGGAGCTGGCCCGTGTCAGCTAGTAGCTCCCATATAAACCGATCTCCCGATTTGACTTTTTGAGCCCCTGGAAGCCGCAATTTTTGTCCGATTTGGCTGACATTTTGCACATAGTGTTATGTCATGACTCTCAATAAATGTGTCAAATACGGTCTATAACCAGATATAGCTCCCATATTTTAGCAGAATCCATGGAGGTGGGTTCCCAAGATTCGGCCCGACCGAACTTAGCACGCTTTTACTTGTTATAAATAAGATTTTACTGGATATAGTAATGACACAATTATCTTTTGGTGGAAGATAAAAAATCTTTACATGCTCTAATTTTTAAATTCCCAATGATTTCATAATGATTTCTGCATATTTTGACTTGCTTTGCTAAGATCTTTAGTTTTTGATTTAAAATTTCCAACTAAAATCCCAAATCAAAAATTTCATCACCTGTGGTTGTGCGGGTTGTGAACACCCTAAGGCTCGTATCGCCAACTTTATCTTCTTCCAGTCATAATATCAACTAAAGGACTTAACAATGGCATTTTTGTTTTCTACAGCTACCTTAGATTATAAATAAATCCACAAAGGATTGTGGATTGCAGATTGTTATAAAATGATAACAATCATCCCAACAACAACAACAACAACGAAAACAGGACAACAATAGCCCTAAAAACTTTTGCTGCCTAACAAAAGAATAGAAAAAATGCTATTAAAACTGTTGCAAAACTACCTGGACACAGAGAGAGGGAAGATGTTTGTTTTCGTTTAACCAACCAGGAAAAGAAGGAGAAAATAATATGTAGTTGGCCATGGAATATAAAGGATGTCCCTTTCCAGAATTCCTTTAAATCATAAAGGGAAAAATACCGGTAGAACTTTATGAATGTTTTAAGGATATTCTCAGTCATAGAGAACAATGATACACCGGATGAAATGAAAAAGAGACAAAAGCCAAACCAAAAAGGCGAAAAAAAAATCTCAGAAATATTGCAAAATGTCATTGACTATGGCAGTACTTGAATTTTTACTCAAGCCCCTATGGCTCCACAGTCTCCTAGCCTATGCCCAGAATGATTAACGACTTTACAGAGGTGATTTCACAGTAGGTTTTTATCTAAGCATGTTATTCACGAGAACAAAAAGACAAAAAAATCAAAAAATGCCTCAAGGTACTTTACCATACGTACACGTTTGACTTGAATCATTTATAATCCCTTTTTGATACGTTAACCTATTACCATAGGCATGACAGGTTTATGCCCATGACAGAGCAGTAACGCACACATGCAAATTCAAGTTCCTGGATATTTCTTTTCGTTGGCCAAGTTTAAGTGATTTTAGATACGATTCCTTTTACATTGTCAGGATGTCTATTCGACTACTGGTCATTAAGACTTCCTTTGAGGATTTGGGGCGGGTAATTTTCTGAACTCTTAACACATTCAGTCAAATGTTTTAACAATAATTTGCCAAGAATTAGACATTCGATAGACAGATTTAGAAATCACAGAAATAAAGACGTGTTAGTAGGAACAATGAAAAAGCGTGGTAAGTACGGCCGGGCCAAATCTTATTGTATATATCATCCACTAAGTTGTTGAAAGTCATAACAAAAAAAGTTGTGCAAAATTTCAGCCAAATCGGATAGGAATTGCGCCCTCTAGAGGCTCAAGAAGTCAAGACCCCAGATCGGTTTATATGGCAGCTACATCAGGTTATGAACCGATTTCAACTATTTTTTAAACAGTTGCTGAAAGTCATAACAAAACACCACGTGCGAAATTACAGCCAAATCGGATAATAATTGCGCCCTCTAGTGGCTCAAGAAGTCAAGACCCCAGATCGGTTTATATGGCAGGTATACCGGAATATGGACCTATTTGAACCATAATTAGCACATCAGTAGAAAGTCATTACAAAACACTACATGCAAAATTTCAGCCAAATCGGATAATAATTGCGCTCTCTAGGGGCTAAGGAGTCAAGACCCCAGATCGGTCTATATAGCAGGTATATCGGGATATGGACCGATTTGAACCATAATTAGCACCATCAGTAGAAAGTCATAAGAAAACACCTCATGCAAAATGTCAGCTAAATCGGATAATAATTGTGACCCCCTAATGGCTCAAGAAATCAAGATCCCAGATTGGTTTATATGGCAGCTATATCAGGTTATGAACCGATTTTAACCATAATTAGCACATCAGTAGAAAGTCTTAACAAAACACCTCATGCAAAATTTCTGCCAAATCGGATAATAATTGCGCCCTCTAGTGGCTCAAGAAGTCAAGACCCCAGATCGGTTTATATGGCAGCTATATCAGGTTTGAGACCGATTTGAACTATTTTTAATACAGTTGTTGGCAGTTATAACAATACACCTCATGCAAAATTTCAACCTAATCGGATATTAATTGCGCCCTCTAGTGGCTCAAGAAGTCAAGACCCCAGATCGGTTTATATGGCAGGTACACCGGGATATGGACCGATTTGGACCATAATTAGCTCATCAGTAGAAAGTCATAAGAAAACACCTCATGCGAAACGTCAGCTAAATGGGATAATAATTGCGCCCTCTAGTGGCTCAAGAAGTCAAGACCCCAGATCGGTTTATATGACAGCTATATCAGGTTTTGGACCAATATGAACTATATTCAGCACAGTTGTTGAAAGTCGTAACAAAACACCTCATGCAAAATTTCATCCAAATCGGATAATAATTGCGCCCTCTAGTGGCTCAAGAAGTCAAGACCCCAGATCGGTTTATATGGCAGTTATATCAGGTTATGAACCGATTTGAAATATACTCAGCACAGTTGTTGGCAGTGAAAACAAAACACCTCATGCAAAATTTCAGCCAAATCGGATAATAAATGCGCCCTCTAGTGGCTCAAGAAGTCAAGACCCCTGATCGGTTTATATGGCAGCTACACCAGGATATGGACCGATTTGAACTATTTTTAACACAGTTGTTGGAATTCATAATAACTCAACTATTCTTAGCACAGTTGTTGAAAGTCATAACAAAACACGTAATGCAAAATTTCAGCCTAATCGGATATTAATTGTGCCCTCTAGTGGCTCAAGAAGTCAAGACCCCAGATCGGATTATATGTAAGCTATATAGGGTTATAAACCGATTTCAACTATTTTTAGCACAGCTGTTGAAAGTCGTAACAAAACACCTCATGCAAAATTTCAGCCAAATCGGATATTAATTGTGCCCTCTAATGGCTCAAGAAGTCAAGACCCCAGATCGGTTTATATGGCAGCTATATCAGGTTATGAACCGATTTTAACTATTTTTAAAAAAGTTGTTGAAAGTCATTACAAAAAACGTCGTGCAAAATTTCAGCGTTTTAAACGAAATTTTGTGTGCTCTCATATGGTACCCTAAAAATAAAAATTTGGTATCCAAATTTCGGATGGGGTACCAACGCGGGCTGCCCCACCCTAAAACCTACCAAACATAAATTTAGATCAATCACAACAATATGGGACTCAAATGAAAGGTATTTAGGATGAGATAACGTATCTGATATCCAATTGTGGGACCAAGTGCTAGGGGGACCACCCCAAGCCCAAAACACCCCTAAATCGGACATATTTACCGACCATGGCAATATGGGACTCAAACGAAAGGTATTTGCGGGTAGAATACGAATATGATATGCAAATGTGGGATTACGTTTGTGGGGATCCATCCCTTTCCCAAAACACCCCCCAAACACGACTTATTTACTGACCATGGAAATATGGCCATGGATTCAGATAACGTCACTTATATAGATAAATTGTTAGTCAAGTTAGAATGGTATTTCACTAAAAGATATTTAATTGTCGAAAATGAATATTCCAAAAAAATTTTTGTTCCATATAAAGTTAAGCATGTTTCTAAGCATGTTTTCTATGGAAGAGAGAGAAGGTAGACAATATGGATTCAGATAAAGGCACTTATATAGTTAAACTGTTAGTCAAGCTAGCATGGTATTTCTCTAAAAGATCTTTAATTGTCGAAAATAAATATTCCAAAGAGACTTTTGTTCCATATAAAGTAAAAGAAGGCACAGCGGAGCGGGCCCGGGTCAGCTAGTCAACTATACAATATGGGTGCAAACATTGTATGAGAAATTCAGTTTGACCAACTCCTGAATTTCTCATACAATGTTTGCACCCATATTGTATAGTTGACTAGCTGACCGGGGCCCGCTCCGTTGCGCCTTCTTTTACTTTATATGGAACAAAAGTTTCTTTGGATTATTTATTTTCGACAATTACAAGATCTTTTAGTGAAATACCATGCTAACTTGACTAACAGTTTAACTATATAAGTGCCTTTATCTGAATCCATATTGTCTACCTTCTCTCTCTTCCATAGAAAACATGCTTAGAAAACACTCAATGATTCATCACAACATTGCACAAGATGATGCTATTAAAACTTCATTTATGAACTTTTGGGGATTATTATTGCTTAGCGCGATATTCTTTGGCTTACCCCATATGGCCTGAATAAAAATGTAATAATAAAAGATGTTTCTATTGCTGCCAGAGTAAAATCCAAATTTAAGAACCATAATGAATAATGTGGTATACTTAAAAGGATTTATTACCCACATTATCATGCCACCCGCCCTCTACACAAAAACCCATGCAGCCAGTTTAGTGCTTGGGTGTTAGTTGGTATAGGTAGATAGAGGGGGCAGTGTTTGTTTGCACTTCTGACAAAGACTGAGAGTGAGTGAGAGAGAGAGAGAGAGAACAAGAGCACACTTACCTTCGTTCGATGTTGGTGTTTTGTCATTATTACTCATCTTGATGGATTTACGTGGGAATTCCTTTTGTTGTGGATGAGTGTCCCGTGGATGGTTGTTAGAATTGCTGTTGGGTGTTTTGTTTTGGTTTCTCCTTTGTAGTTGTTGTTGTTGTTTGTATTTGTGTTTTGGTTTGTTTTTGTTTTTTTTTGCCGCTTTTCTTTTGATTCAGTTAATGATACTTCTTCGTTGTGGCTTATCTGGGGTCGTTTGTAGATATCTCTGTTGCTTATCGAGTTATTTCCTTTGGCTCTCTGCCTTGGACTCTCCCTGGCTGCTTCTTTTTTTTCGCTCTCCCTCTCTGCCTTGCTGTCTATTTAAATTGTCGTTTATTGTTATTATTAGACAATTTTGCATAAGCTGGGTTTCTTTTATTTTTCTTGCATGGGCTTGGTAAGGGGGGGGGGGGGGGGGGGGGGGGGGGAGCAGCAAGGAAGGCAGGTGTTGCTTTAATACGATTTTGCTTTTCGAAACTAGGATTTTATTTGCGATTTGTCTTCCTTCCTTCCTTCCTTACTGACGGTTCTTTAGTGTTTTTCGGTGCTTTTAGGAATTCTAAGGTGATGCGAGGTAATGGCATGCATTTGCCTGTTGGTGAAGGCCAATAGCAAGGCGAAATACAAAACGAGTGGCTGGGAAAACCTTAAAGTACAGTATGGGCTAGACACAAAGGGGGCTGAGCGGGGGGCACAGCACAGTACAGAGCGAGCGTTTGATTTGCTATTTGCTTTCTCTACCCTCAATTAAAGTTGTTGGGTATTTTGCCAAAGTTAGGGATTTTTTATTGTTATGCTCATTGTTGGCGGTTTGTTGAGTGCTGTGTTGATGTGGCCGCTGCTGCTGATGATTTGCCACTATTGCTCTATGGGTACTTTGGTTCTATGGCGTCTTTGGCTTTGATAATGTTTACATTTTCGTTCTTGTTGTTGACTACTACTTCTTCTTCTTCTTTTTCTTACAGAGAACTTCAATTTCGAAAATTTGTTTACTCCCTTAAAGGGGATTTTATCGTTTTATGGGAATTCTTCTAAGAAAGAAGTGGGAGATTTGTATATAACCAAACTCCTGCTTTTATTAGATTTTGTGTTTTTTGTATTGGTTGTTGATTTTCCGTTCAGTTCAGTTTGGAAGAAAAACTGATTTTAAGGACTTTTCAGTTTATATTTTCAATTTGTGATATTTTCGTTGTTGGTAGTTTAGTATAAAGCAGACCACTTTGCCATGATTGTTGTTGTTGTTGTTGGTCTTGTTGTTTATAGAGCTGCTGAAGCTGCTTTGGCTGTGGCTTTGGCAAATGCTGATGCTGATGCTGATCCTGATACTGCTGTTGTTCATCTTGTTGTCCTAGCTGGTAGAAATGGCGGCGGCGGCGGCACTTTAGCTTTTGTTGCTCCAAATGTTGCCAAATCTGTCCTTCCAGATAGTTTAACACTTTCAGCATTTTTTTGTTATTAGTTGTTGCTTGTTTGTTGTTAGTTTCTTGTTTTGTTCACCAAGGACTCCTTTGGTGCAGCATATACGTGACAATGCACTTTTTTTTTCATTTCACTTTTGGTGTTGTTGGTTTTCTCTTTATTCTCGAGAATTCGTTTCCAATGCCATCAAGCCATGTTCAAATTGCATTTTATTTTGGGTGCGTTAAGTGATCGTTTTGCGATAAAAAGCAACCTCCTAACTCGGCATCTCACGTATTTGTTTGACTTTGCTGCGACATTTTAACATTTTGTAGAATCATCTGTAAGTGAAAGATAAGAGGGAATTTACAAAAATTGTCAAGTGCAAGTAAAATATTTATGGTTCAAGTTGTTGCTAACTTCAATAAATGGGTTTTTTTTTCATTTAAAGGTTGAATGAAAAATGCATTGAAATTTCATTAAATTTAGCTTTTAGAAAAATTTCATTGAAATTTTCTGTGTAAAGAAAATTTCATTGAATTTTGAAATTAAAGAAAATTTTCAAAAGAATTTGTTATTGGAAAAATTTCAATGAAATTGTCAATAGAGACAAAAAATCTTATATAGAAAAATCAATTTGTGTTTGTTTGTAGGTTTGTTTGTGTGTTCCTTATAGATTCAGAAACAGCTGAAACTATTTTCTTGAAATGTTCAATGATAATGCATAATTATCCCATGGGTACTACATTTTTGATATCTGAAGGGGGAGCGGACCCTCCCCCTAACCCTAATTTTAAGAAAGGCCAGATCTCGGAAATGGGTGGTGTGATACAAAATTTGTGTGCTCTCTGATAGTAACCTACAAACACAAATTTGGTATCAAAATTTTGGGTGGTGTACGCAGGGGGGGGGGGGGGGGTGCTGGCGCCCCACCCCAAAAACTACCAAATATATATTTAGACCAATCACGACAATTTGGTATTCAAATGAAAGGTATATAAGATTAGAAAACGTATCTGATATCCAGTTGTCGGATCAAGTGTTTGGGGGACCACCTTAACCCCCAAAACCCCCCTAAATCGGACATATCTACCGACCATGGCAATATGGGACTCAAATGAAAGGTTTTTGTGAGTAGAATACGAATTTGATATCCAAATTTGGGACAAAGTTTCTGGGAGTCCTTCCCTTTCCCCAAACACCCCCAAACAGGACTTATTTACTGACCATGCCAATATGGGCCTTAAATTAAAGGTATTTGAATGTAAGATACGAATCTAAAGTCCGGAGTCCAGAAATTCTACCAAAGAATTAAACATCAAACCGATGGCTTTGGTGCAGGCACATCCTCCTGCAGAGACAAAGAAGGAAATCTGGTAACTGACACGGAAAACGTGCTGAGGATATGGAAAAAACATTTTACCCAACTGCCAGTGTCCGACGTTGGCGGCGAAGAGGATATTGCGGAACCAATCCCTGATGATGGTATAGAATGTTTACCTCCTAGTCAGAATGAGGTCCAATAGCAGTGAGCCGACTAAAGAACAACAAGGCAACAGGAGCCGACGGGTTACCCGTTGAACTATTTAAGACCGGAGGCGTTACGCTGATAAGGCTTATGCATCAGCTTTTTTGGGCACTCTGAATAGAAGAACCCGAGAAGGACACATCAATACCTACCATCACTTTGTTGATTACAAAGCCGCCTTCGACACTCCTTTCCGTTCAAAGGTATTTCAAGCCATGTCTGAGTTTGGTATCCCTGCAAAATTCATAGGACTCTGCAGGATGACACTTGCTGATACGCGTTCCTCAGTAAGAATAGGTAAGAATATCTCCTAACCATTTAATACCAAACGAGGTTTCAGACAAGGAGACAGCCTAAAGTGTGATCTCTTTAATATCCTGCTGGAGAAGATTATACGAGATGCAGATGTGAATAGATATGGCACATTAATCACAAGAGAACACGTGTTACTCGCCTATGCCGACGATATCATAGGTCGATCACCGGAAGTCTAAACTGCAGCCTTAGAAAGAATCGAAAGAGACTCGACATCGATATCATAGGTCGTTCACCGGAAGTTTAAACTGCAGCCTTTGAAAGAATCGAAAGAGAGTCAGTGAAAATAGGACCGGCAGAAAATGGAGTTAAAACAAAATGGATGGTTTCAACTCCCAACGCCTTGTACCACCGATTACATAAAGAAAATGGAGAAAGTTGGGAACCACAACTTTGAGACAGTCAGTAACTTCATCTACCTCGGCACCGCCGTAACCGAAACGAATGACACCAGTTTGAGATTAAGCGAAGAGGAATACTGGCAAACAGATGCTACTTTGGATTAAGTTAGCAGTTTAGAAACAAGGCCACCTCTCGACAGACGAAGATTACACTATACAAGACACTGATACTAACCGTGCTGTTATATGGTTCTGAAGCATGGGTACTTGTGAAAGCAGATGAGGCAGTGCTTGGAGTATTTGAGAGAAAGATTCTTCGTAAAAAAATATGGACCAGTTTGCGTTAATGGCTGAGCTGTATGATGACGATAGCATAGTTACACGCATCAAAATACAACGGCTGCGTTGGCTAGGTCATGTTGTCAGAATGGATGAAGAAGCTCCAGCAAAGAAGTCTTTTGAAGGCAAACACGGTGGTACACGCAAATCGGGAAGACCAAAAGCCCGATGGAAAGATCAATTGGTGGGAGACACCTCGAATCTTGGTGTCAGAGATTTTAGAATGAGCGCAGAAGATCGAGGCGCTTGAAACGCTATTCCACGTTCGGCTAGTGGAACAAATATTCTGTCTTAGCCAATTAAAGTGAGTGAGTAAGTAAGTCATACCCGAGAACATACCCCAAAGAAGACAAATTTACTACCATAGGGCCTCAAATGAAAGGTTTTTGGAAGTAAAGCACGAATCTGATATCAATGTTAGGGCAAAGTGTCTATGGGGCCACCCCACCCCCATAACACAACCCAAATAGGAAGTATTTGCTGATATTGCAATATGAGGCTCAAATAAGAGGTATTTTAGGTTAGAGCACGAATCTGATATATATTTTCAGAGACAAGTTAGTCACTGAGTGGCCGCCCTATCCCCTAAAACACTCACCAAACCGCACATGTTTGCCGACTATGGAAAAATGGAGCTCAAATGAAGGGTATTTGGGAGTAGACCATGAATCTGACATCAACATTTGGGACCAACTGTCTAGAGGACGTCCCACCACCATAACAACCCCCTAGTAGGACGTAGTTGCTCACCAAGTAAATTTGGGTCTTCAAGACACTGAAGCTCGATATTCATAGTTTTTAGGGCCCATACCCCAAACCGGATATATTTGCTATCTTTTTCAATAAGGGGTTTAAGTGAATGGTATTTGAGATTTTAAAACGAATTTGAGGTTTTAAAACGAATTTGAGATTTTATTGGAGGTCATGACAAAACACATCATGCAAAATATCAGATAAATAGGATAAAAGTTGCGCCCTCTAGCGGCTAAAGAAATCAAGATTCATGTGGAAGTTGTATCAGGATATTAACCGATTTGTACTTTATTTGGGGCAGTTATTGGAACCTCCAAACAAATCACTTCATGCTAAATTTCTGCCAAGTCAGATAATAATTGCGCCCTCTAGCGGCTCAAGAATTCAAGATCCTAGATCGGTTTATATGGCAGCTTTAACAAAACGTGGACTAATATGGCCCATTTACAATCCAAGCCGACCTAAGGTGATAGAAAGTACTCATGTAAAATTTCAAAATGTATTGCTTCGACAGACTGACATAATAATAGCGCCCTCTAGCGGCTCACGAAGTCAAGATCGAACATCGAATATATGGGAGCTATATCAGGTTGCAAACCGATTTCAACCTTACTAGGCACACTTGTTGAAAGAGAAAACAAAGCACACCATACAAAATTTCATCCAAATCGGATAATAATTGCGCCCTTTAATGGCTCAAGAAGGCAAGATCCGAGATCGATTTATATGGCAGCAACATCAGTTTGCAAACCGATTTAAACCATACTTGGCACAGTTATAAAAAATCATAATAAACACTTCATGCTAAATTTGGGACAAATCGGATAAGAATTGAGCCCTCTAGAAGCCAAATCGTTAAAGAATTTAGCTCTATAGTGACTCAAAAAGTAAACTCAAGAGAGCTGTTTATATGGGAGCTCTATGAGGTGATACAACGATTCAGACCATATTTGGCAAGTATGTTGTCATGGAAGAAGTCCTTGTACAAAATTTCTGCCAAATCGAATACGAATTGCGCCCTCTAGAGGCTTAAAAAGTATTACCAGGAGATTGGTTTATATGGGAGCTATATCAGGTTATGAACCGATTTAGTCCAAACTTGGCACAGTTGTTGGAAGTCATAAAAAATCATTTGGTGTAAAATTTCAGACAATTCGGATACGAATTGCGCTCTCTAGAGGCTTAAAAAGGATTATCAGGAGATCGGCTTATATGGGAGCTATATCAGATTATGAACCATACTTGACACAGTTGTTAAAAGTCCAAACAAATCACTTCGTGCGAAATTTTATCCAAGTCGGATAATAGTTGCGCCCTCGAGCGCTTCAAAAATTCAACATCAGAGATAGCTGTATCAGGATATTAACCGATTTTTTCTATACTTAGTGCTGTTATTAAAAGTCCAAACAAATCACTTTATGCAAAAATTTCAGTCAAGTGTGATAATAATTGCGCCCTCTAGCGGCGAATTCAAGATCCAAGATGGGTTTATATGGCAGCTATGTCAGGTTATGAACCGATATAAACCATACTTAGCACATTTGTTGGAAGTCATAACAAAACACCTCCTGCGCAATTTCAGACAAATTCTATAGGAATTGCACCCTCTAGAGGTTCAAGAAGTCAAGATGCGGATTTTATGGCAGCTATATTAAATTATGGACCGATGTCGGCCATTTACAATCTCAACTGACCTACACTTATAGGAAGTATTCGTGAAAGATTTCAAGCGCCTAGCTCTACTCCTTCGAACGTTAGCGTGCTTTCGACAAACGGACGGACATGGCGAAATCAACTGAGAACAACTTGGGTCTCAGATCAATATTTCGTTGTGTAACAAACGGAATGATGGTTTTAGTTTACCCCTCATCCTATGGTGAAGAGTAAATTGTAGTCCCATGAAAGCCGATACCCGGATTTTACTTTTTAAGACCTAGAAGCTTTTTACCTGATTTGGTTGAAATTTGGCACAAGGATTTCAGTTCTGCCTTTCCACGTCCGTGCCAAGTATAAACCGAATCGGAATTCAAACTGTACAACTTTTATTTGAATTATCGGATGTTGACGCATTCTACAGCAAAGTCCTTGTAACCAATCCAAATCATGCATCAAGATAAAATCGAACCACAAATGTCTTCGTAAATCGCACAATATGAAGGCTTTTGGAAATCAGACCACCAATGAAGATTTGGCAGCCCGAACAAATTTTCGAAATACTGAGGAGAACAAGTTTAGGTGTTTAGGCGCCCGGACCACCTTGGGCCTTGAAATTTTCATATGATCTCGATAACACCGACAACAGATCCACAAAAGCTCTAATGCTCTAACCACTTCAAAAGTCATAGCGTTATCTCGATATGTTCTTAAATGGCATACTTTTTACTAGTTCTTCTTCGATTCTATCCCACTGTGGAACGACTGATATAAGGGTTTTATCAAATCTGAAGCGATATGGCCCATTTGCAGTTCATAACGACCTACATCAAGTAGAAGTATCGGTGCAAGATTTTAAGCAGATGCTTAAATTCGTTCGAACGCCATAGTGATTTCGACAGACGGACGGACATTGCCAGATCCACTCTGAATTTTAAGACGATCAAGAATATATATACTTGGTACGGTTTCAGATCAATATTTCGAGGTTTTACAAACAGAATGGCTAAATAAGATACCCCATGTTACGGTGGTGGGTACACAGATAAAAGTAATTTTGAAAAACAACAACTTTGGTCGAAAAAACAACTACGAAAATTGTTAATTTTCCTGCAACAATTTATTTTGAATTTTCAGGACCGAAAGTACAAATTTGCTGTTGAAAGGCACTCTTTGCAAACCAACATATAACAACAACAACAATATGCCAATAAGCAAAAGATGATTGATGATTTTTTTAATGGTCGCAGTTGGATGGTATTGATCTGGACAACCGCTTCTTTTAATAAGACGGAGCTATGTGGCACACAAGCAATGAAATCATTGCTTATGTTTTCCGGGAACAGTTTCCGGACAGTGTTTTATTTTGGGAAGAGGTGATCACAATTGGCCACCGAGATCATCATGGTTTAACACCTGGCGATTTCTTCCTTGGGGGTCACGTAAAAGATAAAGTACGCCAACAGCCCAGTGTCGATTCAAGACCAGAAAGAGAGAACTCGTGAATCCACCGAGGTCACAGGACAGTCACTTTGCGATTTAGTTATGGAAAAGTTCATGAAAAGGATATGTTCCTGTAAGCGTGGTAGTGATAACCATTTGGTTGATATTCTTTTTCATTATTAACAGCACAACATTCTCTTCATTATGAAATAAATATCGGATAATATATCTAAAAACTGGTATTTTTCTTTGAATAACACTTTTATTAGAAAATCCTTTATGTTCTCTCTTGGGAAAATTTCAATTAAGTTTGTCTTTGTAGAAAATTTCATTGAAATTTGGTCTTTGAAGCAAATTTCATAGAATGTTGTCTTTAGAGAAAATTTCATTAAAATTTTGTCTATATAGAAAATTTTATAGAAATTGTGTCTTTAGAGAAAATTTCATGGAAATTTTGTCTTTAGAGAAAATTTCATGGAAATTTTGTCTTTAGAGAAAATTCATGGAAATTTTGTCTTTAGAGAAAATTTAATTAAAATTTTGTCTTTAGAGAAAATTTCATTAAAATTTTGTCTTCAGAGAAAATTTCATTGAAATTTCACTTTTGAAAAAATTTCATTGGAAGTAAAAATTTTACTTGGTACGCTTATAAGCTGTAATTTAAACATTTTTCTGTTTTTTATTTTATCTAAACGCCAACTGCTTTAAAACTTGCCTTTTGTAACCATGTCGATAACCCAAGTAAAGTCCATTTTTAAAAATTTTCATTTACACCGTTGCAACGTCATCCTTGGCGTATGATATGTGAATAAAGTAAAGCTGCCATTTACAACATTAGAAGTATCCAGCACTTAGGAACATGCTGTTGTTGTTATTTTTTTGCTTTTATGCTAATTTTATGGACTTTTGCATTACATCATTTGCTGGTTCGGGTTCGAGTTCGAGAAATAAGCTAAAAAGATTGCTTTCTTAACAAGAGATTTGGTAAAAGATTTTCTCATGTTTTGTATGCGGTATTTTTTTTTCAATCGGTTTGGGGTATTTCTTTCTTTTTTTTTGCATAACGAGGGTGTACTGTAGCTGATGACATGGTAGATACTATTAGCTGATAAGAAACATAACATGGTAGCCACGTTTATATGTGTGTATGTGTGTGCCTACCTCTGCTTGGGGAAAAAAAGAGACCCTAAGACCACGAATTCTAAAACCGAAAATGTCATTTGCACATTAATGTGCACACTTAGAACGTGCCTTCTTAGCATAAGTAGGCTTTGTCATATGATAGTGGTTGCCACAGTGCTGTTTATTTGTTTAGGTACAGTAGGTTAGTGCAAGGAAATTTTCTCTAAAGACAAAATTTCCATGAAATTTTCTCTAAAGACAAAATTTCCATGAAATTTTCTCTAAAGACAAAATTTCCATTAAATTTTCTCTAAAGACAAAATTTCCATTAAATTTTCTCCAAAGACAAAATTTCCATGAAATTTTCTCTAAAGACAAAATATCCATGAAATTTTCGCTAAAGACAAAATTTCCATGAAATTTTCTCTAAAGACAAAATTTCCATGAAATTTTCTCTAAAGACAAAATTTCCATGAATTTTCTCTAAAGACAAAATTTCCATGAAATTTTCTCTAAAGACTCTAAAGATAAAATTTCCATGAAATTTTCTCTAAAGATAAAATTTCCATGAAATTTTCTCTAAAGACAAAATTTCCATGAAATTTTCTCTAAAGACAAAATTTCCATGAAATTTTCTCTAAAGACAAAATTTCCATGAAATTTTCTCTAAAGACAAAATTTCCATGAAATTTTCTCTAAAGACAAAATTTACATGAAATTTTCTCTAAAGACAAAATTTACATGAAATTTTCTCCAAAGGCAATATTTCCATGAAATTTTCTCTAAAGACAAAATTTCCATGAAATTTTCTCTACAGACAGAATTTCCTTGAAATTTTCTCTAAAGACGAAATTTCTATGAAATTTTCCCTAAAGACAAAATTTCCATGAAATTTTCCCTAAAGACAAATTTTCCATGAAATTTCCTCTAAAGACAAAATTTCCATGAAATTTTCTCTAAAGACAAAATTTCCATGAAATTTTCTCTAAAGACAAAATTTCCATGAAATTTTCTCTAAAGACAAAATTTCCATGAAATTTTCTCTAAAGACAAAATTTCCATGAAATTTTCTCTAAAGACAAAATTTCCATGAAATTTTCTCTAAAGACAAAATTTCCATGAAATTTTCTCTAAAGACAAAATTGCCATAGATAACGAATATGGTCTGGAAAGAGCCTCCCTCCCCCTTACCCCAAAAGCACCACTCAAAACTAAAAGTGGAGCGATCGGGAAAAAATGGAACTTAAATGAAAGATAAGAGGGAGCAGATTACGAATATAGGCTGGAGGAAGCAATAGGCTATAAAATTTGTTAGTATCGTAGGGGGGCAGACCTTCCCCCTTACCCCAAAAGCACCACCAAAATTAAAAGTGGACCGATCGGGACAATATGGGACTCAAATGAAAGGTTTTCGGGAGTAGATAACGAATATGATGTGGAAGAAGGAATAGGCGATAGAATTTGTTGATAACGTAGGGGGAAGGGGGAAGCGACACCTCTTTGGAGAGAAGTTTTACATGGTATAGTACCTAGCAAATGTTGCCAGCATTAGGAGGGGAAAACCACCGCTGAAAATTTTTTCTGATGGTCTCGCCAGGATTCGAACCCAGGCGTTCAGCATCATAGGCGGACATGCTAACCTCTGCGCTACGGTGGCCTCAGTCGGTATTCTGTCCGTCTGTCCGTTCAGCATTCTGTTTGCCTCTATCTGGCTCTCTGCCAATTTTCCTCTCTATCCATCTGTCTGTCTTTCCGTCCATCCGTTTGTACGCCTGTCTATCTGTATGTCTATCTTTCTGTCTGTCTGTCAGTGGGTTTGTCCGTTCATCTGTCTGTCTGCCTATCTATATGGCCCTCTTTCAACCTTTCTGTCTATCAGTCCCCTGTCTGTCTGTCTATCTTGCTGTCTGTCAATTTAACCGTCCGTGACACTTCTTATTGATATGGGTCTGGGTGATATGGGGATCTGTCTGTCCGTTTATCTATCTGCCTATCCACAGGCTTAAACAAAATGAGCGCGTTGAGGAGCGTCGCGTTGAAAAATGCAACTCTGCAAGCAAATCGCAAAAGTTAAACAATTTTGACAACCAAAAACACTACTTCAAGTGTGGCAACACCAAAAGACGCTCGGTCAAACGTCATAGTTGACATATTTAACTTTTCCGAGTTGCTTTGATGGCATTTGTGTGCAGAGTTGCATTTTTGCTATGCGACGCTCAAAACAAACGCTCAACGCGTTCATTCTGTTTTGGCCTTCGTCCGTTCCGACTGTCCGTACATCTGTTTGTTTCACTGTCTATCTGTCTGCCTGTCTGTTTGTTTATCTGTCTATTTGTCTGTCTCTCTTTGCTTGCCTGTCAGTTTGTACGTCCTTGACACTTCTTGCAGATAAAGGTTTGAGGGATAGGGTTGTCTATCAGTCACCAATCTTTCGGTCTGTTTGTCGGCCTGTTCGTTTGTCTATTGTTCAATAGAATCCATTCAGGTATGTAGCCAGAGTCACCTCGACCCAACTAAGCACGTTCTTATTTGCTTAATCTCCACACTGCACATAAATAAATTTCCTCCACTGTAGCAATGTTGAATCTGCATTTGCCCATTTACATAACTATGACTTAGATGGCTGTGTTGGCAGGCAATCCACCTCCATTTCTGTTTTCGAATGGAGGCATAAATTTGTAACTGCTTCTGTAAGTCATTTCCTGCGATGATAAAAGCTTTGTGTATCATCATTGGTTTGTCTTAAAGAGAAGATTTTCGAGTAGAACATGAACGAAAAAGAATGAAAATAACTCTTGGTAATTACTTTAAATAAATTTTCATATAACATAGCACTTTGCTTGGTTCACCTAATGTATTTATGTCTCCTTAAAAAGGATGTTGGGTGATTTTTCTGTAATAATTTTCCTAACACAACCTAATTAAAAGTTTTGCAAAAGACATCTTAATTACCGTTCTTGCTGAGACATTTTCCTTAACGGCCGAGTACTCATAAAAAATTAGTCTGTTTTGCACTTTTCAAAGAAGAAAGCTTCGTTGGTTTTATATTCGCTGAAGTGATGGCGGTAGTGGTATTGGTAACATTTAGACAGAGTTGCCACAGGTGACATAAATTCAAGGCGCCATAGCAAAAACAAAAAAAATTGTCAAGAGCAGTAGAGATCAACTTTGAGGGCCCTCGCCTTAAAGGCACTCCTGGCCATTTAAGCCTGGCCCACTAACTGATAAACATCTCAGTTGCATTGTTTTCAATTTTCAAAAAAAGATGTCTATCCTTTCTTTATGCTAACACTAAGGCACATTGGCTAGAAATATTGGCATATTGGGACATAATCGGAGGCCACCGTAGCGCAGAGGTTAGCATGCCCGTCTATGATGCTGAATGCCTGGTTTCAAATCCTGGCAAGAACATCAGAAAAAATTTTCAGCGGTGGTTTTCCCCTACCCTTCCCCTTTTGTGCGGTACTATGCCATGTAAAACTTCTCTCCTAAGAGGTGTCGCACTACGGCACACCGTTCGGACTCGGCTATAAAAAGGAGGCTCCTTATCATTCCGCTTAAACCTGAATTGGACAGCACTCTCATTGATATGTAAGAAGTTTGCCCCTGTTGCCCACTTAGTGGAATGTTCATGGGCAAAATTTGCATTTGCAAGACGTAATCAGCACCGTTTCAATGCATGCATTAGTCTCAGCTAGAGGTGTGCACGTGAGTTGTCGTGTCACGCGTGAATCACGAGTGAGTCACGTGATGCGTAAGTCAGATCCAAATCTAATCACGTGATAGTGAGTGAAAATTCTTCGTGCGTGAGTGAGTGGAATCATGCTCACGACACTAATGACGACTCACGAGAAAATCACGACTCACGAGACACTTCGGACTCAATCTGTCTACAGATGCAAAGAAAGGAAAAAAGCAAATAAGTGGTTATGCAGGCCTGATACGCATGGAAAAAATTGTGACGCGTGAGAGCCTCGTGAGTCATGATTGTCTCGTTTTTCGTGAGTCGTGAATTTCTTGTGATTGCCTCGTGAGTCATGATTTACTTGTGAGCATGGAAAAAAAACAGTGACTCATGAGCGCCTCGTGAGTCGTGACTGTCTCGTTTTTCGTGAGTCGTGAATTTCTTGTGAGTGCCTCGTGAGTCATGATTTACTTGTGAGCATGGAAAAAAAACAGTGACTCATGAGCGCCTCGTGAGTCGTGATTGTTTCGTGAGTCGTGAATTTCTCGTGAGGGTTTTGTGAATCGTGGTTTTCTCATGAGTCGTGCGTGAGTAAAGTTTTTGTCTCGTGAGCGTGCGTATCTCGCCTCGTGAGTTGTGATTGTTTCTTTTTTTGGGAATCGTGAATTTCTTACGAGTGCCTCGTGAGTCATGATTTTCTTGTGAGCATTGAAAAAAAAACGTAACTCATGAGCGCCTCGTGGGTCGTGATTGTCTCGTGAGTGTTTCGTGAGTCGTGAATTTCTCGTGAGTGTTTTGTGAATCGTGGTTTTCTCATGAGTCGTGCGTGAGTAAAGTTTTTGTCTCGTGAGCGTGCGTATCTCGCCTCGTGAGTTGTGATTGTTTCTTTTTTTGGGAATCGTGAATTTCTTACGAGTGCCTCGTGAGTCATGATTTTCTTGTGAGCATTGAAAAAAAAAACGTAACTCATGAGCGCCTCGTGAGTCGTGATTGTCTCGTGAGTGTTACGTGAGTCGATTTTCGTAAATCGTGAATTTCTTACGAGTGCCTCGTGAGTCATGATTTTCTGTGAGCATAGAAAAAAACGTAACTCATGAGCGCCTCGTGGGTCGTGATTGTCTCGTGAGTGTTTCGTGAGTCGTGATTTTCTGATGAGTGTTTTGTGAATCGTAGTATTCTCGTGAGTCGTGCGTGAGTAAAGTTCTTGTCTCGTGAGCGTGCCTATCTCGCCTCGTGAGTCGTGAATGTCTCGTGAGTCGTGATTGTCTCGTGAGTGTTTCGTGAGTCGTGAATTTTGTCGAGAGTGCCTCGTGAGACATGATTTTTTTGTAAGTCGTGATTTTCTCGTGAGTGTTTTATGAATCGTGGTTTTCTCGTACGTCGTGCGTGAGTAAAGTTTTTGTCTCGTGAGCGTGCGTATCTCGCCTCGTGAGTCGTGACTGTCTCGTAAGTGTTTCGCTAGTCGTGATTGCCTCGCGAGTCCTAAATTTCTCGCGTGAGTCATGCTTTTCTTGTGAGTGTTTCGTGAGTCGTGAATTTCTCGCGAGTGCCTCATAAGTCATGATTTTCTTTTGAGTCGTGATTGTCTCGTGAGTCATGATTGTCTCGTGAGTGTTTCGTGAGTCGTGAATTTCTCGCGAGTGCCTCGTGAGTCATGATTTTCTTGGGAGTCGTGATTGTCTCGTGAGTGTTTGTGAATCGTGGTTTTCACGTGAGTCGTGCGTGAGTAAAATGTTTGTCTCGTGTTTCGTGCGTGAACGTGAGTCGACATAAAAAAAGTCATCCGTGACTGTTCATGAATAAAATTTTGTCTCGTGAATGTGAGTGAAAAATCGCTCACGTGCACATCTCTAGTCCTAATTCATTTTTCATTGTATATTTCAATTCATAAAATCTTTCCACCAAATTCACAATCTAATAAACGGCAACCCTGTCCATCATCAACCCATTATCAAAAAGAAGAAAATAAAAAGAGTCGTGTGTGAGTAAAGTTTTTGTCTCGTGAGCGTGCGTATCTCGCCTCGTGAGTCGTGAGTGTTTCGTGAATCGGGCATTTCTCGCGAGTGGCTCGTGAGTCGCGATTGTCTTGTGAGTGTTTTGTGAATCCACATAAAAAAGTTGTCCGTGAGCGTGCATGAGTAAAATTTTGCCTCGTGAAGGTGAGCGAAAAATCACTCACGCGCACATCTCTAGTCCTAACTCATTTTTCTTTGTATATTCCAATTCATAAAATCTTTCCACCAAATTCACTGAAACAAAAATCGAATAAACGGAAACCCTGGCCATTATCCACCCATTACCGAAAAGAAAAAATAAACGCCCGATAATCATGAACACTAAGTGGGCTACTTTATCTTGGGCGTTATTTTGATTGTCTCGTTAGTCGTGAGTGTTTCGTGAGTCATGAATTTCTCGAGAGTGCCTCGTGAGTTATGATTTTCTTGTAAGTCGTGATTGTCTCGTCAGTGTTTTTGAATCGTGGTTTTCTCGTGAGTCGTGCATGAATATAATTTTTGTCTCGTGAGTCGTGCGTGAACGTGAGTCGACATAAAAAAACTCGTCCGTGAGCGTGCATGAGTAAAATTTTTTTCTCGTGAGTGAATCACTCACCCGCTCATCTCTAATCCAAACTCATTCTCCTTTGTATATTTCAATACATAAAATCTTTCCACCAAATTCACTGAAACAAAAATCTAATAGACGGCAACCCTGTCCATCATCCACCCATTACCAAAAAGAAGAAAATAAAAAGAGTCGTACGTGAGTAAAGTTTTTGTCTCGTGAGCGTGCGTATTGCGCCTCGTGAGTCGTGATTGTCTCGTGAGTCATTATTGTCTCGTGAGTGTTTCGTGAGTCGTGAATTTCTCGCGAGTGCCTCATAAGTCATGATTTTCTTTTGAGTCGTGATTGTCTCGTGAGTGTTTTGTGAATCGTGATTTTCTCGTGAGTCGTGTGTGAAAAAAAATTTGTGTCTCGTGAATCGCGCGTAAACGCGAGTGGACATAAAAAAAGTCATCCGTGAGCCTGCATGAGTAAAATTTTTTCTCGTGAGCGTGAGTGAAAAATCACTCACGCTCACATCTCTAGTCCTAACTCATTCTTCTTTGTATATTTCAATTCAAAAAAACTTTCCACCAAATTCACTGAAATAAATATCGAATAAACGGCAACCCTGGCCATTATCCACCCATTACCAAAAAGAAGAATACAAAAAAAAAACGCGCGATAATCATGAACACTAAGTGGGCTACTTTATCTTGGGCGTTATTTTGTAGCATCGGGTATCCTGAATGGTAACTGCGAATAGGTGGTGGGGTGCAGAGCATGTTTAGGTGGGTACTTATCTTTGGCTCTTTGTTTAATTACACCGTTATGTTTTAATGGAAATCATATGGTGCCGCCTTATGTAGGATTTTCCTCTTTTGTTGTTGTTGCTGCTCTCACACAGCTCCTTTTGCACCAGCGATGCTGGTGTTTTATGAAGGACTACTGCCTTCGTGTTCACGTCAAAAGAGATGAGAAAAAACACAAAGACGTAATGTGCAGACGATAGAGAAGATGGAGAAAAATGATTTTGCCAGAGAATGTACTGAGTTCCGCTTTAAGTTTGAATGTGGGCTTTTGAATCTGCTGCCACGGCTTCTCCTCTCCGCCTGCTGCTTTTTTGACTTTTCGCATCTTTTCGATTTTTTGTATATTTTTTTTTTTTTTTTATAAGATAATCATTATGTTTTAATGAGCTCTCAAATATTAACTCAATGCTTGCAACGCTGATGTCTTCTCCTTTTGGGGAATTGTAATTTGGCTTTTTAACAGCTTTTGATAAGTTTATCATTAAAATGTTGTTAGCTGGCTGCCAGCATAGCAACGCATTAGTGTCTACATGAGCAGGGGTGTGTGTTATTAAAAATGCTTCTGCTTAAATTTAGAGCAGTAGTGTGAAGATCCTTCAATATATTGTAGCTGGCTGTGGGTGTTAGTATGCCTTTGGCCTTTACAGGATACTGGCATGTCTTTTTTTTTCTTTAAATGTCTTAAGTTTTATGGCTTTTCTTGTTTCATGTCATCAACGAAGATTTGTGCCTTCACATTACATCTTCCCATGCGAAAGGAAGAGTAGAAATTTTCATTAGCGGCTGCTCAGAAATCTCAAATGAATCATTGAAATATCCTTGCCATTAGGAGATGGCCTGATAACGTTCGTCAGACAGGAGCATTGCAGAAGATAAGCCACATGGCCTATTTAGCAAAAACATGGTTTTCCTTGGTATTAATTTTTAAGAAATTAAAAACAAAAAGTATGCTAAATGAAATTTTGAACTCAAAGAAGGTTGGCATTAAAAAGCAAATTCTTGAAATTTCTAGGAATACTTGCCAAATTTCTCAAAGATAGCAACTATAAAGAAAAAATTATGCAAAATTAAATTTGGATACATTCGACCCCCGGTTGCCCAAAAAGTAAAATCGGGAGATGAGTTAAAATGGTTCACTATTCCCATATTTGTCTAGGTCGGCCAATTATACTGCGGAGATTATTAATGGGGCGCTCTGGAAGGGTGGGAAACTCCAAGTTAGGGCAATTGCATAAACTCTGAGGATAAAAATACCAGAGTGGCCTTTACCGAACAATAAAGGTTTCTTTTTTTTATCGTTTATTCCACACATATCAGAGATAGGTGAACTGATTTAAGCGGATATTTGTTTGAACCTTAATGGTAATCCAAAAATACATATCACATATTTAAATTTACGGTCAAGTAATTGGGGGGAACGCCCTACCCCAATAATGTACCCAAAAGGGAATATTAACCCCCCCATACAATATAGAACTTAAATGAAAGGTATTAAGGTGTAGGGTGTGAAAACGATATAAAAATCGGGGTTTAGGCGTCTGGGTGCCCCCACCTCTAAAATACCCATAACAGAACATATACTATATGTAGACCGATCGGACCAATATGGGACACAAATTGAAGATTCTTTTGACTAAAGATACAAAGTTGTGGGATACAGGTCATTTGGCCTCCACTCCATAAAATATCTTACATATCTACTTACCGGTAAGGTAAAGGTTAATACCTTTACCTTACCGGTAAGTAGATATGTAAGATATTTTATGAAGTGGAGGCCAAATGACCTGTATCCCACAACTTTGTATCTTTAGTCAAAAGAATCTTCCATTTGTGTCCCATATTGGTCGGCCTATGCCAGGCTATATGCCCGTTTGAGGTGTTTTTGAGCTGGGGCGTTCCCCATGGGTACTTGACCTAAATTTAAAAATATGTCCATAAATTCCCATATGTTCTTTTGGGTTACCATAAAATTACAAATTACAAGCAAAAGCGAGCTAAGTTCGGCCGGGCCCACCACCATGGATTCTGTTAAAAATGTACCCTTATTAACTGAGTTTGTATTTGAATTATATTGGTCTCAAGAAGTCACATCGGGTAATCGGTACTTGGGGGGCGCCCATATCACCATATTGACCTATTCGGATTTTATGTGGCATGGATGTTGAAAGTCATAACTCAATTGTTCGTTCCAAATTTCAGCCAACTAGGATGAAAATTGAGGCTTCTAAGAAGTCAAATCCGGGGATTGGTTTATATGGATGGTATATTGGCTTATAGACCGTTTCGGATCATTCTTGACATAGATGTTGGAAATCGAATGAAAATTGCGTCTTCTATGGGCTCAAGAAATCAAATCTGGAGATCGGTTTATATGGGAGCTACATCCAAATCTGAACCGATGAACATTTCATTAAGAAACTGGGGCAAACTTCTCACAAATCAATGAGTGCTGTCCGATTCAATTTTAAGCTCATTGATAAAGGACCTCCTTTTTATAGTCCGAACGACGTGTCGCAGAGCACACCTCTTTGAAGAGAAGTTTTGACATGGCAAAGTACCTCACACCTCATACCCAGGCGTTCAGCGTCATAGACAGACATGCTAACTTCTGCGCTACGGTGGCCCCCAGTCAATTGGAAGTATTGGGTTGCCCAAAAAGTAATTGCAGATTTTTTTTTTAAAGAATATAAATGCATTTTTTATAAAACTTGGAATGAACTTTAATCAAATATACTTTTTACACTTTTTTTTCTAAAGCAAGCTAAAAGTAACAGCTGATAACTGACAGAAGAAAGAATGCAATTACAGAGTCACAAGCTGTGAAAAAATTTGTCAACGCCGATTATATGAAAAATCCGCAATTACTTTTTGGGCAACCCAATATATGTGAAAAATTTCAAGCGGCTAGCTTTATGCGTTCGACCGCAATAGTGATTTCGACAGACGGACATGGCTAGATCGATTCAGAACGTCGAGACGATCAAGAATATATGCACTTAATGGGGTCCACGACGTATATATTTCGAGGTGTTACAAAGGGAATGACTAGATAAAAGTTCGCATAAATCGGTTCAACCATTTCCAACATATATCGAACACACCGCAAAATATGGACACCCTCGTCTACGGTTTAGGCTATACTTTTCAAAGAAGAAAGCTTGGTTGGTTTTATATGCGCTGAAGTGATGATAACATTTAGCCAGTGTTGCCACAGCTGACATAAATTCATGGCACCATAAAAAAAAAATATTATATGGACCCTAAAATAAGGTTCACCTGAGACCTCTAAACCCTTTTGCAGTTTTGCTCTACTGACCTTTACCATCACACCCCCCCCCCCCCCCCAGACTTTTTCAGACTACGTAACATAACGTAACACTATGTAAGACTAAGATGTAACACTGTAACACTATGTTAGACTACGTAACGTAATGTAAGACTGTGTGACGCTAAGTTAAATTACGTAACAATACGTAAAACAACGCAACAAAAAAAATCCATTTTATTTTTATACCCTCCACCATAAGATGGGATATTCTAATTTCGCCATTTCGTTTGTAAAAGCGATCACAGATCTTGACAACTTTATCCTCTAGAGGGCACAATCGGGGTGTGTATCACACGGCTCAAGGAATACAATAAGATTACCAGATTGGATAAAATTGCTTGCTGGAAGTTTATCTGCGCTATGCGACACCAAAGGCCTGCAGACCTATAAGCCCTACGTCCTTTCTACTCAAAACCATGGGACGTATTGTGGACATCATGATAAAGATAAAGGACATCCAGCGAACTGCTCAAATGCAAACAGCATGCCTATGTCAACCGAAGATCGGTGGAGCAGTCTCCATTGAAGGAGGTTTTAACAATATGCGAACCGACACGGATCCAATCCTTTGACCAGTACCAGGTGGACCAGGTCATCTGAGACTGGAAATACCATATGCTAAGGAACAGGTGAATAAATTGTATGTGCCATGGCATAAACACAAGGGAGAAAATGGCACAAGGCACGACACAGGGAGGCATTTTATCGCCACTACTATGGGAGACCACCATAAATGACCTATTACGCCACTACTATGGGAGACTACTATGGGAGACCTACATTTGGATATAGCTGTTAGTCCGATCTCTCGACTTAAGGTCTTGGGCCTATAAAAGGAACACTTTTGGCCCGATTTTGCAAAACTTTGGGACAGTGAGTTAAGTAAGGCCCCTTGATATCCTTCTGGAAGATGGACCAGATCCGAACAGAGTTGGATATAGCTGCCATATAGACCGATTTCTCGATTTAAGATCTTGTCCCCCTTAAAGGCGCATTTATTAGCCGATTTCGCTGAAATTTGGGACAGTGAGTTGTGTAAGGCTTTTCAACATCCGTGTCCTATATGGTTCAGATCGGCCTATATTTGGATATAGCTGCCAAAAGGACCAAAATTGAACCAAAATTGCACAAGGACTTGTAGTTATTAGACCACTCATTATTCGTGACGAAATTGGTGCAAATTGGACCATATTTGGACGAATCTGCTTTGGGTGCATAAATAATGCATTTTTCATCGGTTTATTACAAAAGGTTGTTTATTTATATACCCAAGGTGGTGGGTATCCAAAGTTCGGCTGGGCCGAAGAATGAGTTTTTATTTGTTTCACATCTTTTTTTTTTGGAAATTTCAATCAATTAAAGCCAAGTATATCCAATTTTATGAAAATACCCAATTTTAATCCCTTAAGTTTCAAAAAAATCCCCTCCCCACTCTATCTTGGTTGTGATTGACGTGCAAAAATATTTTTTTAATTAGTTTTTTTTTTATTGTATCCAATGATTTGCAGTTAAATCCACTCAAATGCCAACTGTAGAGATTCCTTTGAAGTTTGTTTCTTCCACCCCTGGTTAAGATGTTTCCATCTAAACTCTAAGCAACGAAGTTTAAGAGGATCTTTTCGAAATATGTAACCTTTAAATGGCAAACCTTCTTCAGTATTCAAAAGAGATTATGAAGGCAAAAATCATTTCCAATAAAGACTTAATCGCCTTGATACTGATGACATGGAATATCAAATATTCCATGTCTGCCTTATTATGCAAACAAAACAACAACAAATGGCAGTCCATTTCAAGGCTTTGCATATCCTTAGCGCCTCGCCTTGTCCTGCTGCCGATGAGCATGGGGCTTAACTATGGGACAAGGCAAATCATGAAAGCCATTTCATTTTCCCTCTTTCGCTCTCTCTCTCTCCTCTATGGGCATTGCCATCGTATAGCTTAATCCATCGATGAAAGAGATTCCCTGCCACCATACAGCAAAAAAAAAAGAAAAAAAAAAACTGTCTACTCCATCATCATAGGATAGATGACAAAATTATGCAAATTATTGTTAAAAGGGCCCCATGCATAGCAAAAACAACAACGACAGCATAAACAGCCAACAGACCAGATGAACTCTTAGTGATTTCTCAGTGATGATGATAGGGTGAAAGAGCGAGAGAAGATAACACCATAGCTATGGCCCCCACCCTGTAATCCTCAACCTCATCAGCAATGGCAACAACAACAACATACTGTCAAACACTTTGTCAATATCTTTAGGGCTTAGTGGACCCCCCTCCCCACCTTTTTGGAGGTAATTCCAATCCATAGGATCCCTAAGCTGGCCCAGCAATTCGGAGTTTCTATTCTTTGCTATGGCAGTATTGTGAGTTTATCATCAGTGGTGTTTTCTTTTTGTCTTTCGACTTAGAACAGAAATGAAATTCTAGGTAAATATTCATCATACACACGAGTTGGAGTGTAACTTTTAAAGCCTAGCCAATGGCAATGGACTGTCCTTGGTCATCATCAAGCAATAGCTTACCGAGTATGTACCGCTTTTTTCTATTCCGTTTCCAGTTTCTGTTCTGTTTCAGTTCTCTTTTATGATTCGAAGACCTCAAGGCTATGAAAGTGAACAAGTTAAAAATCTATAAAAATAACATTAACGAAAGATTTCCCAAAACTCTGTTTAAACCAAACAAATGGGGCGAACAACATTCGTTGCGGATGTCCATAGAACTAGAAGGGAGACCTTGAAGGCCACCGTGGCGCAAAGGTTGGCATGTCCACTTAATAAAAAAAAAAAACTCGAAAAAATCCAAGTTAGGAATTCCATGCTAATTACAAAACCCTAAATTGTTTCCCATGCCACTCCCCCTAAGATGGTTCATGTCTGGTATCGTGTCCACACCTGAGTACCGGTATCGCTTAGACGCTAAAGCCGGGCAATGACAAAGGAAATGCTCCAACGCCCCATCATCTTCCCCACATGCCGACTTTACATGAGTGAGCACGTAGTCCTATGTTTCCCTTCATAATACCAATAGCTATACTGATATCCTTCTTACTTCCTTTCAGTAATAGCCTCGTTTTCTCACGATCTGGATCCCCCCATAGGATTTTCGCTGTCCTACCGACTGTTTTGCGGTTCGCATTCGTCGCCCACGCCCTTAACTTGGACTGCGTCCACCCTAAAGCTTCGGGTAATCAAGTTTATTGACAGCAGTCATCTGGCCTTCATCGCCAAATCGTCTGCACTTTCATTCCCCCTTACTCCGTAATCGCCGGACACGATGCGGATTTTGCCATCTTCAGAGAAGGCGTTAATCTCCATCGTACACTGCAAGACTGTTCGGACATTACCGTCCTGGTTAATATTGTCCTTATGGCAATTTTACAGTCCGTAAAGATTTTCACACTCGACGTCATCGCGTTAGCACCACACATCTTCACGCATTCCGTGATCGCCCAGATCTCCGCCTGCAGCACCATATTATGGTCAGGTAGTCTAAAACAGATCACAGTCCCTGGATTCTCAATGTAACCCCCAGGCCCACTGTGTTCCCTAGCTTTGATCCATCCGTGTAACATGATCTTCCAGATGGCAATACTAGGGTTCTGTCAATCCAAAACTGTGCCCATGACAGCAGTGCCTCACACTCGACATTAAGGTTTGAGCCTACGCTCAAAGGTTTGAGCCTATCGAAATCTCTTCGTTTTCGGCGAATTTGGACAATAAATGCGCTTTTTATGGGCCCAAAACCTTAAATCGAGAGTTCAGTCTATATGGCAGCTATATCCAAATCTGAGCCGATCTGGGACATATTGTAGAAGGATGTCGAGGGGCCTAAAACATCTCACTGTCCCAAATTTCGGCAACATGGGACAATAAATGCAACTTTAAGGGACCTAACACCGTAAATCGAGAGATCGGTCTATAGGCAGCTATATCCAAATCTCGATCGATCTGGGACATATTGCAGAAGGATGTCGAGGGGCCTAACACAACTCACTGACCCAAATAACGGAGAAATCGAACAATAAATGCGCCTTTTATGGGCCCAAAACCTTAAGTCGAGAGTTCGGTCTATATGGCAGCTATATCCAAATCTGAGCCGATCTGGGTCAAATTAAAGAAGGATGTCGAAGAGTCTAACACAACTCACTGTCCCAAATTTCGGCAACATGGGACAATAAATGCAACTTTAAGGGACCCAACACCGTAAATCGAGAGATCGGTCTATAGGCAGCTATATCCAAATCTCGATCGATCTGGGACATATTGCAGAAGGATGTCGAGGGGCCTAACACAACTCACTGTCCCAAATTTCGGCGACATCGGACAATAAATGCGCCTTTTATGGGCCCAAAACCTTAAATCGAGAGATCGGTCTATATGGCAGCTATATTCAAAT
The DNA here is from genome assembly GCF_963082655.1 of Stomoxys calcitrans. Lineage (NCBI taxonomy): Eukaryota > Metazoa > Arthropoda > Insecta > Diptera > Muscidae > Stomoxys > Stomoxys calcitrans. The sequence continues at coordinate 122,916,317 of NC_081556.1, forward strand.
CTGAGCCGATCCGGGTCAAATTGAAGAAGGATGTCAAAGAGTCTAACACAACTCACTGTCCCAAATTTCGGCAACATCGGACAATAAATGCGCTTTTTATGGGCCCAAGCCTTAAGTCGAGAGTTCGGTCTATATAGCAGCTATATGCAAATTTGAGCCGATCTGGGTCAAAGTGAAAGAGGATGTCGAAGAGTCTAACACAACTTACTGTCCCAAATTTTGGAAAACCCGCACACCAAATGTACCTCTTATGGGTCCAAGACCTTAATTGGAGAGATCGGTCTTTATGGCAGCTATATCCAAATCTGCACCTATCGGGCCCAAATTGAAGAAGGATGTCCATGGGCCCAATACAACTCGTACTCTACTTTGAATAGCTATGACAGAACATTTGTTCCACTAGCCGAATGTAGAATGGCGTTCTAAGCGCCTCGATCTTCTGCGCTCATTCTAAAATCTCTGATACCAAGTTTCGAGGTGTCTGCCACTACTTGATCTTTCCATCGGGTTTTGGTCTTGGTGTTTGCCTTCAAAAGACTTCTTTGCTGGAGGCTCTTCATCCATTCTGACAACATGATCGAGCCAACGCAGTCGTTGTATTTTGATGCCTGTGACTATGGTATCCTCATCATACAGCTCATACAGCTCGTGGTTCATACGCCGCGCCTATATTCTCCATTAACGCAAACTGCTGCATATATTTTACGAAGAATCTTTCTCTCAAATACTCCAAACACTCTAAGCACTGCCTCATCTGCATCTTCAGAACCATACAACAGCACGGGTAGTATCAGAGTCTTGTATAGTGTAATATTCGTCTGTCGAGAGGTGGCCTTGTTCCTAAACTGCCTACTCAGTCCAAAGTAGCATCTGTTTGCCAGTATTATTTTTCGCTTACTCTCAAAACTGGTGTCATTCGTTTCGGTTACGGCGGTGCCGAGGTAGATAAAGTTACTGACTATCTCAAAGACTGACTAATACAACTCACTGTCCCAAATTTCACCAATATCGGATAATAAATATGGCCTTTATGGGCCTAAGACCCTAAATCGGCGGATCGGTCTATATGGATGCTATATCAGGATATAGTCCGATATAGCTCAACTTCGAGTTTAATCTGCTTATGGAAAGAATCTGAATCTGTAGTTTTATAGACTGTAGCGTGATTTCAACAGACAGACGGACGGACATGGCTAGATCGTTTCGCTACTTTATAGGGTCGGTAATGGATATTTCCGTGAGTTGTAAACGGAATGACAAAATGAATATACCCCCATACTTCGGTGGTGGGTATTTAAAAAGAAATATGTGGCCAAAATTTTGAAATTTTGTCAGAATTTTGTTATGCTTCGCCCTTGTTTAATATTTTCTATACTTTCATACCAAATTGGCCAATCTAAGGCATTAAAGCATTGCTATCGAATTGAAGGTGACTTTCGCTCTTTTTTTCGTTGTTTTTCTTTGGAAAATCACCCTTAATGGAATTTCCATGTATCACTGTCATCTGTCAGCCATGACGTTTGGTTATTGTCTCATAAATTATCATGACTAAGAAATCAGCTACTCTCAAAATCTTTGTGGTTTCTGGTGATGACAGGTGAAAATTGTGCACACACTTCGCACAAACACACATCTGCCCACAAACCCCCCCCCACACACACACACACACTAGCATGCCTTCATACAAAGCCACCACACATAAAATCAACTGTGGGCGATTAAAAATGACTGCGGCCTTAGTAGGAATAGAAGAAAACGATATGGAACAATACAGGCGCAAGTAGAAGCATACCAAGACACAATGCCATGGCATTTGGCTGACAGGTGATTGTGAAAATCATGCCGTGTACCTTTGGCAAGCTCCTTTGGCAGGCATAAGGATACAATTAATAGTAATTTCTACAACATGCACGATAAAATATAATTAACTTCCTTCACCCCCTTCCTCCCGGGGGACATGTCTACACAAATAAAGACAAATGGAGAAAGTCACATTAAGTTCTTAAGCAAATTTCTTTGCTTGTATGTGTTGTCTACTAATATGCACAAACAAGGCAATGAGCTTAGTATTTAGTGGTTAGCGAGTGTTTATTTTGTTCCTACAAAACTTTTGACAGCGCTTTCGCTTATAAAGTCTAACAGCTAAATAAAAAATTATTTTGTTTATTTGGTTTTTTTTAGCATCCATATAAAAAAATAATGAGCATGCATTAAAATGTTGCCTACGTTTGACAAGAATTTTTATTGAGTGGTTTACCGAAGGTTTCATGAAGGCCATTTTAAATGGAAAATGTAATAAATTGTGAACAAATTTCAAATAGGCATTTCAATGAAGAAAGTATCAAAAAACAAGTAAAAGCGTGCTAAGTTCGGCCGGGCCGAATCTTAAATACCCTCCACCATGGATCGCATTTGTCGAGTTCTTTTCCCGGCATCTCTTCTTAGGCAAAACAGGATATAAGAAAAAATTTGCTCTGCTATTAGAGCGATATCAAGATATGGTCCGGTTTGGACCACAAATAAATTATATCTTGGAGACCAGTGTAGAATATCAACCAATTCGAATAAGAATTGCACCCTTTGGGGGCCCAAGAAGTAAAATACAGAGATCGATTTATATGGGAGCTGTATCGGTCTATAGACCGAATCAGACCATAATAAACACGTATGATGATGGTCATGAGAGAATCCGTCGTACAAAATTTCATGCAAATCGGATAATAATTGCGACCACTAGAGGCTCAAGAAGTCAAGATCACAGATGGGTTTATATGGCAGCTATATCAGGTTATGAACCGATTTGAACCATACTTGGCACAGTTGTTGGATATCATAACAAAATACTACGTGCCAAAATTAATTCAAATCGGATAAGAATTGCGCCTTCTAGAGGCTCAAGAAGTCAAGACCCAAGATCGGTTTATATGGCAGCTATATCAGGTTATGGACCGATTTGAACCATACTTGGCACAGTTATTTGATATCATAACAAAACACGTCGTGAGAAATTTTATTCAAATCGTATAAAAATTGCGCCCTCTAAAGGCTCAAGGAGTCAAGACCCAAGATCGGTTTATATGGCAGCTATATCAGGTTCTTGACCGATTTGAATCATACTAAGCACAGTTGTGGAAAGTCATAACAAAACACTTCAGGCAAAAATTCATTCAAATCGGATAAGAATTGCGCCCTCTAGGAGCTCAAGAAGTCAAGACCCAAGATCGGTTTATATGGCAGCTATATCAGGTTATGAACCGATTTGAACCATAATTGGCACAGTTGTGGGAAGTCATAACAAAACACGTCGTGCAAAATTTCATTCCAATCGGATGAGAATTGCGCACTCTAGAGGCTCAAGAAGTCAAGACCCAAGATCGGTTTATATGGCAGCTATATCAGGTTATGGACCGATTTGAACCATACTTGGCACAGTTGTGGGAAGTCATAACAAAACACGTCGTGCAAAATTTCATTCCAATCGGATGAGAATTGCGCACTCTAGAGGCTCAAGAAGTCAAGACCCAAGATCGGTTTATATGGCAGCTATATCAGGTTTTGAACCGATTTGAACTATTCTTAGCACAGTTGTTGAAAGTCATAACAAAACACCTCATGCAAAATTTTAGCCAAATCGGATAATAATTGCGCCCTCTAGAGGCTCAAGAAGTCAAGACCCAAGATCGGTTTATATGGCAGCTATATCAGGTTTTGGACCGATTCCAACTATTCTTGGCACAGTTGTTGGATATCATAACAAAACACATCGTGCGAAATTTCATTCCAATCGGATGAGAATTGCGCACTCTAGAGGCTCAAGAAGTCAAGACCCAAGATCGGTTTATATGGCAGCTTTATCAGGTTATGAATCGATTTCAACCATACTCAGCGCAGTTGTTGAAAGTTATAACAAAACACCTCAGGCAAATTTTTAGCCAAATCGTTGAAGAATTGTGCCCTCTAGCGGCTTAAATAGTCAAGATCCCAGATCGGTTTATATGGCAGCTATATCAGGTTATGAATCGATTTCAACCATACTCAGCGCAGTTGTTGAAAGTTATAACAAAACACCTCAGGCAAATTTTTAGCCAAATCGTTGAAGAATTGTGCCCTCTAGCGGCTTAAATAGTCAAGATCCCAGATCGGTTTATATGGCAGCTATATCAGGTTATGGACCGATTGGAACTATACGCAGCACAGTTGTTGAAAGTTATAACAAAACACCTCATGTAAATTTTTAGCCAAATCGGATAATAATCGCGCCCTCTACTGGCTCAAGAAGTCAAGACCCCAGATAGGTTTATATAGCAGCTATATCAGGTTATGGACCGATTGGAACTATTCTTAGCACAGTTGTTGAAAATCATAACAAAACACCTCATGCAAAATTTCAGCTAAATCGGATAATAACGCGCCCTCTATTGGCTCAAGAAGTCAAGACCCCAGATCGGTATATATGGCAGCTATATCAGGTTATGAACCGATTTGAACTATTCTTAGCACAGTTGTTGAAAGTTATAACAAAACACATCATGCTAAATTTCAGCCAAATCGGATAATAATTTCGTCCCCTAGTGGCTCAAGAAGTCAAGACCCCAGATAGGTTTATTTGCCAGCTATATCAGGTTATGAACCGATTTCAACCATACTCAGCGCAGTTGTTGATAGTCATAACAAAACACCTCAGGCAAATTTTTAGCCAAATCGTTGAAGAATTGTGCCCTCTAGCGGCTTAAGTAGTCAAGATCCCAGATCGGTTTATATGACAGCTATAACAAAATGTGGACCGATATAGCCCATTTACAATCCCAACCGACCTACACTAATAAGAAGTATTTGTGCAAAATTTCAAGACGCACAGACGGACGGACATGGCTAGTTCGACTTAAAATGTCATGACGATCAAGAATATATTGGGTTGCCCAAAAAGTAAATGCGGATTTTTCATATAGTCGGCGTTGACAAATTTTTTCACAGCTTGTGACTCTGTAATTGCATTCTTTCTTCTGTCAGTTATCAGCTGTTACTTTTAGCTTGCTTTAGAAAAAAAGTGTTAAAAAAGTATATTTGATTAAAGTTCATTCTAATTTTTATTAAAAATGCATTTACTTTCATTTAAAAAATCCGCAATTACTTTTTGGGCAACCCAATACTTTATGGGGCCTTAGACGAATATTTCGAGGAGTATGTCGGGTATGCCGTTTCCGTTTATTGTGTTTGTGGCTGTCTGACACCCAGCCTCCGCACAGTGTCTGAACATACGTTTAACGCTACGCTTGAATGGATGCAAAAACTTCGCTGCAACAAGGTAATGATACGACTCGAACTTTGCTGCTCGATTGTACATAGTTCAAGACATAATTCTCAATATTGCGAAATTAAAAAAATTCTTCTATTAACACTGTTCTCAATTATTCCCCATAATCGCGTTTACAGTTTGCATGAAATTTCAATTTGGATATTCTTTTAAAATTTCTTCATACTTTCCACATGAGTACCTACATCCTATCAAAAGCAAGTTTTCTCCAAAACATAAGAGTGTTAAGGTGTTTCCAATTTCTTTTTGCCATTCCAATCAAAAGTTGCCGCCGTGTGGCATAGCAGTTGACAGTGTAACTTTGCATCTCAACGCTTGCAACACAGCTGTAATGCATGCACATAGGAATCCAAACAGCTTTTTCTTCCTTTCGCTTTCGCTATGTCAAAATCTCTTTACCACAAAAACAAAGTTTGCTATGTGTGCTAACCTTTTGGATTGCAGAAGGCTATATGTTTTAATACAGTGGCATGAGAGAATAACAAGTGTCTCTTTCTTATGCCACTGTGGTAAAGTAAACATGGTAAATGTTCCGTTAGTGGGCTGAGGATATGGAAAGAACACTTTTCCCAGCTGCTGGTATCTGATGATGGTGGTCAAGAGTCTTCGTATACTGCAGAGCCAATCAATGATGACGGTATAGAGTGTGTACCGTCTACTCAGCACGAGGTTCACGTAGAAGGTAAATGAAGCTGAAAAACAACAAGGCAGCAGGAGCCGATGGTTTACCTTTTGAGCTGTTTAAGTCCTGAGGCGATGATGGTGGCCAAGAGTATAGGATGTGTACCGTCTAGTCAGCACGAGGTTCACGTAGAAGGTAACTGAAGTTGAAAAACAATAAGGCAGCAGGAGCCGATGGTTTACCTTCTGAGCTGTTTAAGACCTGAGGCGATGATGGTGGCCAAGAGTATAGAATGTGTACCGTCTAGTCAGCACGAGGTTCACGTAGAAGGTAACTGAAGTTGAAAAACAATAAGGCGGCAGGAGCCGATGGTTTACCTTTTGAGCTGTTTAAGACCTGAGGCGATGATGGTGGCCAAGAGTATAGAATTTGTACCGTCGAGTCAGCACGCGGTTCACGTAGAAGGTAACTGAAGTTGAAAAACAATAAGGCAGCAGGAGCCGACGGTTTACCTTCTGAGCTGTTTAAGACCTGAGGCGACATGCATTAGCTCGTGGCGGGCTTAAAGTAATTGTCTTATTATAGTTCTCCTTGTCTGTCTCTCTGTACGTCTGTTTGACTAGGTTAGTTTGGGTAAGGTTGAAAAGAGGGTGCAGATATTAATACCCCCTATGCTACTATGGCGTACACCTAACCCAGTAATCGACTTATGCACTCTAAATACAAAAAAAGTAACCTCGAAAAATAAAATCTACGCAAGGAATTCCGTGCTACTTACAAAATCCTTAAGTGCTTTCCATGACACCCCCCTAAGTTGGTTCATGTCTGGTATAGTGTCTCCAACTAAGTGCCGGTATCTGTTGGACGCTCTAACGTCTCATCATCTTCCCTGCATGCCCGACACATGCTATCACTTAACGCACCCATTTTATTGGGTTGCCCAAAAAGTAATTGCGGATTTTTCATATAGTCGGCGTTGACAAATTTTTTCACAGCTTGTGACTCTGCAATTGCATTCTTTCTTCTGTCAGTTATCAGCTGTTACTTTTAGCTTGCTTTAGAAAAAAAGTGTAAAAAAAGTTTATTTGATTAAAGTTCATTCTAAGTTTTATTACTTTCTTTTAAAAAATCCGCAATTACTTTTTGGGCAACCCTACATAAGTGAGCTTGTAGTCCTATGTGTCCCGTCATGATACCAATAGCTATACTGACCCCCTTCTTGCTTGCTTTCACTAAAAGCCTCGTCTTCTCACGATCTGGATCCCCCCCATAGGATTTTCGCCGTCCTACCGACTGTTTCGCTGTTCCACAGGGTTGCATGCGCATTCGTCGCCCACGCCCTTAACTCGGACTGCGTCAACCCGAAAGGCTTCGGGTTAACCCAGTTTATTGACAGCAGTCCTCTGGCCTTCACCGCCAAATCCTTTGCCCTTTCATTCCCCCTTACTCCGCTATAGCCCGGCATCCAAACGATGCGGACTTTTTCATCCTCAGAGAAGGCGTTAATCACTTTCTAACACTGCAAGACTGTTCGTGACCTTACCGTCCTGGTTGTTATTGCCCTTATGGCAATTTTACTGCCGGTAAAGATGTTCAGACTCGACGTCCTCGCGTTAGCATCACATCACTTTATGCATTCAGATATCGCCCGGATCTCCGCCTGCAGGACCGTGTTATGGTCAGGCAGTCTAAAACAGATATCAGTCCCTGGGTTCTCAATGTAAACATCCAGGTCCACTTTGTCCTCTAGCTTTGATCCATCCGTGTAACATGATCTTCCAGATGGCAATACTAGGGTTCCGTCAATCCAAGACTGGACGGCAGCAGTGCCTCGCACTCGACTTCAAGGTTCATCTCAGGTATCCGATCGGAAACCTCTTCCCTTCCTTCCAGGTTATACACCAATAAGAAACCAATCCTTCTTCCAGGCCCACTCTGTCCTCTAGCTTTGATCCATCCGTGTAACATTATCTTCCAGACGGCAATACTAGGGTTCCGTCAATCCAAGACTGGATGGCAGCAATGCCTCGCACTCGACTTCAAGGTTCATTTCAGGTATCTGATCGGAAACCTCTCCCCTTTCTTCCAGGTTTCCTATCGTCGCCTCCATTATACCGCGATAGTATGAGCTGCTTCCATCCTCAATTCATTCTCTTATCGCCTTAAGTCTCATAGCCGCAGTGGCTGCCTCACACTTAATCTGTATGTCAATGGGTCAGATATCTAGAATAGTCTGCAGTGCCCTAGTGGTCGTGTGGTTTTAATCGCTCCGCCTATGCCAAGACAATATGTTCTCTGAACCTGTTGTATGGTCCTGTTAGCAGTGCGTTAGCACCACACCACTTCACACATTCCGTGATCGCCCGGGTCTCCGCCTGCAACAGCGTATAATGGTCAGGCAGTCTTAGGCAGATCTCAGTCCCTGGGTTCTCAATATGGACCCCCAGGCCCACTCTGCCCTCTAGCTTTGATCCATCCGTGTAACATGATTTTCTACCCTAGGCAATACTAGGGTTACGTCAATCCAAGTATGTGCCGCTGGCAGTAGTGCCTCGCACTCGACCTCAAGGTTCATCTCTTCTCTTCCTCTCAGGTTTCCTATCGTTGCCTCCATTATACCGCGATGCTATGAGCTGCTCCAATCCTTAAACCATTCTCCCATCGCTTTAAGTTTCATAGCCGCAGTGGCTGCCTCACACTTAATCTGTATGTCAATGGGTCGGATATCTAGAATAGTCTCCAGTGCCCTAGTGGGCGTGGTCCTCATCGCCCCGCCTATGCCAAGGCAACATGTTCTCTGAACCTGTTGTATGGTCCTTAAGTTGCACTCTTTCTCCATTGCAGTCCACCAAACCACTGAGGCGTAAGTAAGCATTGGTCTAATCACGCTCCTGTAGAGCCAGTGGGCTATCCTCGGATTTTGACCCATGTCTTTTGCCACTTTCTCCCTCATATTTATGTCATGGGACACCCAATTTATCTACCTGTTCCTTAGCATATGGTTTCCCAGTCTCAAAGAACCCGCTCCACCCGATACTGCCTTAAGGATTGGATCAGAGCATCGGGCCGCACATTGTTAAGAGCCCTCTCGATGCCAATGTGTATGTCTTGACTATGCACAACCTCATGTATTGGGTCGCCCAAAAAGTAATTGCGGATTTTTCATATAGTCGGTGTTGACAAATTTTTTCACAGCTTGTGACTCTGTAATTCCATTCTTTCTTCTGTCAGTTATCAGCTGTTACTTTTAGCTTGCTTTAGAAAAAAAGTGTAAAAAAGTAAATTTGATTAAAGTGCATTCTAAGTTTTATTAAAAATGCATTTACTTTCTTTTAAAAAATCCGCAATTACTTTTTGGGCAACCCAATAGGTTAGACTCCACCGACCTTCCCTAGACATAGGCATGCTGTTTGTATTTGAGCAGTTCGTTGAATGTCCAACTGTTTGACTAAGTCCATGTTAATTTTTCAAATACAATTTTTGATCCATATTTCTTGAAATTTGCCACAAAAGGCTGGGTTGAAGATGGGAACTATGGGTTGCCCAAAAAGTAATTGCGGATTTTTTAAAAGAAAGTAAATGCATTTTTAATAAAACTTAGAATGAACTTTAATCAAATATTCTTTTTTTACACTTTTTTTCTAAAGCAAGCTAAAAGTAATAGATGATAACTGACAGAAGAAAGAATGCAATGACAGAGTCACAAGCTGTGAAAAAATTTGTCAACGCCGACTATATGAAAAATCCGCAATTACTTTTTGGGCAACCCAATACTTAGATGGCTTCTTCCCTCTCCTATTCCTATTGTATCACAATGGACTGAAATGTCTTACTGGGTCGGATTTCAGGCTGCTACTGAAGGCTTACCCAACCATTCCACTGTGCCTAAATGCCTTGCTAGTGAGTTGCGGTGCGACCAATGTGATGCTTATGGTTTAGAATTCTCTCACAAATGCTGGAAGGCAATACTCAGCAGGTAGGTGTAAGCTACGAAAACACCCGTACCCAGTTTCAGTCGCATACATGAACACCATCTATTCTGATTATCTAAACATTAGAAATTTTCTATGACTGTTAACTGCACATTACTGTGACTCGTGCTGGGTGTCCCGCTGCCCTGCAAACATTTTTCATATTTTTGGTAGAGTATTCGCCCGCGCGATGAATAAAACCATCTTTTGTACTTCCGTATGACTCGTGAAACACTCTTCCTGGTTATCATTGGACAATCAATTGCATGGAAGGAAGTTTTAGCAACTTTCATTGCGTAATAGGCAAACTTCCACAACTTCCAAACAGAATTCTCACTTGGGTTTTATGACTATTGGTACTTACAGGATAAATATGACGAGTCATACAATATTTTTGTTTTAGTTGTCGTAGTTATTACGATAGATCTTCCCAGCGAATATTTAATAAATATTCTAAAACATTTATTTGCTACTCGTCCAGGCGAGTAATGCGCAACTCTTCTTGAAGAGGATTTTATTATTCTTCCAAAACATTTTTTTTTCGCGCTCACACGTTTCTTATGAGATTCTAAGATCTTTCTAGACTCTTGCGACTTACTCTTTCGCCACTCATATGGAAGATTCGCGGAAGACTCTTCCAGAAGAGTCGTCTTGATGACACAACTCCTCACGGCGGGGGATTCGAATTCTGTTCGGTTTGCCAAAACCGCCTTTATCATCGGTCGGTGCCGGTGAGGTGTAACCGGTGCATGGAGTGGGTACATTTCCGATCTTGCTCTGACCTTACATCACTACGGGAGTATAGTCATACTGGCTATGTCGCAGGGTGCTGTGCGAACATAGCCAGCAGTGGGTCACAAGCGTCGTCGTCGTCGTCGCCTTCTGCGTCCTCGTCGTCGGACTATGTTAACCCCCTACCTCTCCCGTAATGGCAATTTACGCCACAGCAGCATCCCAGCCCAAATATTGCCAGGCCAGTGCCGGGAAGTGTCTCGTTTTTGTAGTTAAATTGCAACGGACTTTGTGGCAAGATCGATGAGATTGTGGACTTTATGAATCGGAAGAGCATATTGGTCGCGGCGATCCAGGAGACAAAGCTGACCAACACCTGCAGCTTGCACAGTTGTCACGGTTACAATGTGCTACGAAAGGATCGCTCAAGGAATGGAGGTGGGGGATTGGTCGCGGCGATCCAGGAGGCAAAACTGACCAACACCTGCAGCTTGCACAGTTGTCATGGTTACAATGTGCTACGTAAGGATCGCTCAAGGAATGGAGATAGGGGATTGGCCTCGCCTGCACATGGCGCTAGTGACCCCTACATGGAATGCATGAGGATAGCAGTCAGGTCCGGTACTGCCGAGATAGAGCCATAAACCGTGTACATACCGCCGGTTGGTAGCTGTGTCCCGATTAATGGCCACGCCTTCAGCCTCGACATAAGTGGGTTGCTATCTGGCCATAATCGTCTGGTTCTAGGGGACTTTAATGCACATCACACGCCATGGCATTCTCCCCTAGGTAACGACCAGTGTGGCATAGCTTTGGCAGAGCAGTTTGAAAGCTCTACGTTTTGCACGGTGAATGAGGGGATGCCCCCACCAGGATTACAAGGAGGTGCAGCAGCTCGTCCGACATCTCCATTGCATTGACGTATCCTAGCAAGCCGTCATCTCTTTGGGGTCAGACCCCCTCCCCATAATTCTCAACATCGACCGACCACCCGACTTCATAACCTCTGAGAGCAGCTCGTCAGACATCTCCATTGCATCCCCTGATCTCCTGAGTGACGTATCCTGGCAAGCCGTCATCTTTTTGGGGTCAGACCACCTCCGCATAATTCTCAACATCGACCGACCACAAGACTTCATAACCTCTGAGAGCCGGATGTTTATCAATCATAAGAAGGCCGATTGGACTGGCTTCAGAGAGTATACCACTCGCCGCTTCAGTGAACTGCCACCCCCCTCTGATGTGCTTGTGGCCGAGAGGAAATTCCGAGACATCATTAACGCATCAGCCGCTCGCTTTATACCAGCCGATCGAATACCCCAAGTGCGGCCCAATTTCCCCGTGCAAGCTGCCGTATTCGCAAATGAGCGTGATGGGATTCGTACTATGGACCCTGCTAAACCCAGAATCAGCGAGCTGAATCTGGAAATAAACAGGGTAGTCAATGAACATCAGCGGAATTTGTGGCTGGAGCACTCTTGGAGCAATGTAACTAAGGCACCGGTGTAGGCAAACTGTGGTCTACTGTTAAGTCACTGTCGAACCCCGGTAAACGGGATGACAGGACCTCAGTCACTTTTGGCGAAATAACGGTGACTGATCCGAAGAGATGCGTTGTCAATTTTTTGTGCATCCCGGAAGAGGCAGGGCAAGGAGGAGAACCATTCGTCGTATTCGTGGTCTCTGAGTAGATGAACAGCCATCACAATTTACCGTGGGCGAAGTAACGAATGTCATCCGTAGCGCCAAATCATCTAAGGCGTTGAGCCCTGACGGAATCTCTACATTGATATTGAAGAATCTGGTTTCACCTGGAGTTGAGTACCGCACTTCTGTCCTCAACCTGTCTTTGAACTCTCTTATCGTTCCCGATATCTGGAAAATGGGCAGAGTGATCCCGCTACTGAAGCCTGGTAAAGACCCGAGTTTGGGGGAGTCGTACAGACCGATCTCCCTTCTCTCACCAGTGGCTAAGACGCTTGAGGCATTACTCCTCCCGAGCCTCGTAGGAGAATTTCCATTCGCCGAGCATCAACACGGATTTCGGAGACTGCACAGCACAACAACAGCTTTGCATGCCATCACCACACACATTTGCCGTGGCTTCAATCAACCCAGGCCATGTGATAGGACGGTCCTCGTGGCACTGGACCTATCGAAGGCATTCGACACGGTCAGCCAAGCCAAATTATTTGAGGACATTGCCAACACGTCCCTCCAGCCAGGCCTGAAACGATGGGTCGCGAATTATCTGTGTGGCCGCCAGTCATTTGTGGAATTTGGGGATAAGAAGTCAAAGCACTGTAGAGTGAAACAGGGAGTTCCCCAAGGCGAGGTGATATTTCCGGCATCCTCCATTTCACCCCCCTCTTGACGACATAGAGATCGTATCATATGCGGACGATTGCACGATCAAGGCATCAGGCCCCCCACCCATTGATGACATCTGCAATAGGTTGAACGTCTACCTCAACTCAACTTGCCTCATATTTCGCTGCAAGAAATCTGAAGTTATCCGCCACCAAATCTTCAGCCACATTGTTCACTACAAATACGCCTGAGGTGAATACTGAGGTAACTGTGATGGTCGAAGGAGAAATGATTGCGACCATCAAGTGTCCCAAAATACTTGGCGTCACATTTGACAGCTCTTACACATTCTCCCCACATGCCACAGCAATCTGAGATAAAGTCAAAAGTAGAAACAAGGTCCTCAAGTCACTTGCCGGCAATACTTGGGGTGCAGCCAAACAAACCTTGTTGACCACGTACAACACAATTGGCCGGTCTGTGGTAAGTTATGCACCGCCAGTGTGGTCTCGTCAACTTTGTGGTACGCAGTGGAATAATATTCAGATCTGTCAGAATACCGCCCTCCGAACTGCGACGGGCTGTCTCCTCAGTTCTCATGTGGACCACCTCCAGCAGGAGACAAACATCCTATCCTAGTGCGAAAACACAACTATTGGGTTGCCCAAAAAGTAATTGCGGATTTTTCATATAGTCGGCGTTGACAAATATTTTCACAGCTTGTGACTCTGTAATTGCATTCTTTCTTCTGTCAGTTATCAGCTGTTACTTTTAGCTTGCTTTAGAAAAAAAGTGTAAAAAATGTATATTTGATTAAAGTTCATTCAAGTTTTATTAAAAATGCATTTACCTTCTTTTAAAAAATCCGTAATTACTTTTTGGGCAACCCAATACATGCTGTCTAAGCAATACCTTTTAAGCTGTTATGGCAGAGACCATCCAAATCATCATCTTGTGGATAGATATCCACCGCCCAGAAGCCTTAAGGCAGATTTACATGATCGCCAGATTCAGCGCTACAAGAAAGAACCTCTAAATCAAGCAGGGCATATCAAGCAGTTCAAGCAGAACATTCATCCAGACACGGTAGCTGATGCGGTAAATAGCTACCGAGTGAATGTAGTCCATGGAGAACGACCGCCACACATTGCACCTGAAGAATTTGACCTCCCCCGGCAAACCAGAGTAGTTCTGGCTCAATTACGTTCCGGCAGATGCAGCCGCCTCAATTCCTACAGAGCTAGGATTGATGCCGACGTGCAAGATGTATGTCCCGATTGTAACCAGGGACCGCACGATACACGTCACCTGTTTAACTGCCCGGCCAGACCCACTCGACAGAGCCAGATTCCTGATGGACGCACCCCATCTTAAACGCAGAGTTCCTGATAGAACACAATAAACTGCTACAACAACAACAACGGGGGATTCATCTACGACTCTACGCGATCGCAATCTTCTCCCAAGAGTTTCGCGGAAGATTATTTGACAATCAGAAATGTTTGCAGGGTGTCCTCATGTCATGTGTGCATATATGTGTGTGCTTGTGTGGTTTGTTATATGCCCTGCACTCGTATCCAACATGGCAGTTTAATCTCTCACACAACGTCTTCGTGTGAATTCATGTGACACAATAGATTTCTATGGGTGTTGGGGTGTTGGGTGGTGATGATGTCGTATGTGTGTGTCTGTGTGTGTGTTGGAGATGAATTGGTTTGCCTGAGATTCTATCTGCTCTATAATTTACATAATTTTACATGTGCATGTTGTGTGCATGCATAATGTCTTGCCTAACCATAATGCATGTCACACGAACACAGAGGCCTCCACACACATACCAGTAACCTGGTAACCATACGCCTCGCCTGCTTTCTTATGCTGGGCTTGATGATGTTTTTTTTACTCTTTACTTTTGTTGTTGTTGGCATAAATTGCATTTTTTTGGGGTATTTTTTGCAGCAAATTTTCGTTGCTTATTTACGTGAATATTAAAATGAGGAAAAAACCGAAAATGTGAAAATGTGCTTGTAAAAAGAAGCTGTCAAGCGAAAACGAGAGAGACAATAAAAAAAACCAAAACGGAAAACTTGTTGAAAGTTGATTGTCTTCATGAGAGGCAAACGAGTCGACGAGTCAACTACAGGTAAATGGCTTATAAGTTAAGTTTCTCTTCTGCTCGACACTCATTTTGTAGTTGTTTGTGTGATATCTCTCTCTTGGCTTAATATGAAAATGAAATGCATTTTTAAGAGTTTCATTTACATTCACACATTCATGTTTGTGTGAGTTGTGCATACATGCATAAGTTCTGCCAGCGGTATGTGAGTTGTTGACACCTTAAGTGCATGCTCATTGTTAATCCAAGAAAATCTAGGTGCAAAATGTTTTAGTGTTGACCTGAGGTTTATGTAGCGTGCAAGCGTAACTTTAAAGTATTTGCCTTTCTGCGTGCGTGTGTGTGTTTATGTACTTTAATCTTCTAATCTTTTCAAAAAAAAAAAGAGTCCTTCGTTTGGTTAAGAAAATTGAATTTCGCCATGATACTTTAGGAAAGGATCATTT
Source organism: Stomoxys calcitrans (assembly GCF_963082655.1). Taxonomy (NCBI): domain Eukaryota; kingdom Metazoa; phylum Arthropoda; class Insecta; order Diptera; family Muscidae; genus Stomoxys; species Stomoxys calcitrans. The sequence goes on from NC_081556.1 coordinate 122,931,828, forward strand.
CATTTTAAGGACCAGTAATATTGTTGTGAGAAAGAGCTCACAGCTTTCTCACCTGCCCCTGGATGAGTACGGAAGCTCATCATGACAAGTTCTAGCGAATTTTGTGAGGATGAACTCCTGGTGGAATCAGAAGACGAGGCTAATACAACAGTGGTGGAAGTTCGGAATCCTGACTATGGTCCGGTTTCTACAGACACATCTCCACCAATGTAAGTCCGCTTCGGCAGCACTAAAGATCCCCCTGGCAGGGGGATTTGACGTGGTTCTTATCCAGAAACCATGGGTGTGTGGAGGAATGGTTCGTAGACTAAGAATTCCAGGATTTAAACTTCTCAAGGGTACGGGGAATGGGAGACACAGAGCCTGTATTCTTGCAAAGAGTAGTCTAAATGTTTTTCTTCTTTTCAGTCTCATAACTGGCTGGTTTTCCTATACATGGCACACGATTGAAAGATGCCGCCTTCAAACCTTAAATCGCTGCTTGAAGTCGCTTCTGCAAGGAAGAAAAACCCCATTGTAAAAAGTGATGCTAATGCACATCACCAGATATGGGGAAGTTCGGATGTCAGCGAAAAGGGTGAGCTGTTTTTTGAATCTTCTTATATATTGGGTTGCCCAAAAAGTAATTGCGGATTTTTTAAAAGAAAGTAAATGCATTTTTAATAAAACTTGGAATGAACTTTAATCAAATATACTTTTTTTACACTTTTTTTCTAAAGCAAGCTAAAAGTAACAGCTGATAACTGACAGAAGAAGGAATGCAATTACAGAGTCACAAGCTGTGAACAAATTTGTCAACGCCGACTATATGAAAAATTACTTTTTGGGCAACCCAATATATTGGGTTGCGGATTTTTCATATAGTCGGCGTTGACAAATTTTTTCACAGCTTGTGACTCTGTAATTGCATTCCTTCTTCTGTCAGTTATCAGCTGTTACTTTTAGCTTGCTTTAGAAAAAAGTGTAAAAAAAGTATATTTGATTAAAGTTCATTCTAAGTTTTATTAAAAATGCATTTACTTTCTTTTAAAAAATCCGCAATTACTTTTTGGGCAACCCAATATAAAAATCAATTTGTGCTTGTTTGTTTGTGTGTACCTTAGGGACTTAGAAACGGTTCAACCGATTTTCTTCAAATTTTCGCTGATGGTGCATAATGATCCCGTGGTGAAAATAAGGTACTATATTTTTTGATATCTGAAGGGGGAGCGGACTCTCCCCCTTACCCTAATTTTCAGAAACGCCCGATGTCGGAGATGGGTGGTGCGATTTAAGCGAAATTTTGTGTGCTCTCCTATAGTGACCTACAAACAAAAAATTTCTACTCAAATTTCAGATGGGGTGCCAAGGGGGGGGGGGCATGGCGCCCCACCTAAAACCTACCAAATATATATACACACCAATAACGACAATATGGGACTCAAATTAATGGTATTTAAGATGAGAAAACATATCTGATATCCAATTGTCGGACCAAGTGCTAGGGGGACCACCCCAAGCCCCATAACACCCCTAAATCGGACATATTTACCGACCATGGCAATATGGGACTCAAATGAAAGGTATTTGCGAGTAAAATACGAATCTGATATACAAATGTGGGAGCCAAGTTAATGGGGGTCCACTCTCTCCTCAAAACACCCCCCCAAACAGGACTTATTTACTGGCCATGGCAATATGGGGCTTAAATAAAAGGTATTTCAGTGTAGAATACAAATCTGATATTCAGATGTGGGACCAAGTGTTTGGGGGACCGCCCATCCCCGAGAACATACCCCAAAAAAAAGACAAATTTACGTTGACAAATTTTTTCACAGCTTGTGACTCTGTAATTGCATTCTTTCTTCTGTCAGTTATCAGCTGTTACTTTTAGCTTGCTTTAGAAAAAAAGTGTAAAAAAAGTCTATTTGATTAAAGTTCATTCTAAGTTTTATTAAAAATGCTTTTACTTTCTTTTAAAAAATCCGCAATTACCTTTTGGGCAACCCAATAGAGGGCATTTTCCTGGATGGTTCAATGGCAGGAACTAGAAGGCATTTCCTTCTTCTGTTCCTGTGGTATCACAATGGACGAAAACGTCCAAGTGAGTCTGATGGCAGACTGCCGTTTAAACCTAACCTAACCTAACTTATAGTGGTATTCACAAGCAAAGGCAACTCGGAAGATGGAGACAATTTTTGTCCGAGCTAAGATATACCTACTCTAAGTTGTTCACAACCATACTATATTTTCTCACACTTGGCGGTGAGATAACGGGATGGGGGTCTCGATGGCGGTTATAGTGAATTATCAGCCTATCAAAAATGTAAAAACATTGTGCAAATGCCAATGCAAGCTCAATGACAAGGAGCCTTCTTTGTTTTTAGCCAAGTCCAAACGTCGTGCCGCAGAACCACACCTCTGTGGGGAGAAGTTTTTACATGGCAAAGTACCTCCCATATGTCGCCAGCATTAGGAGGGGATAACCATCGCGTTCAGCATCAAAGGCGGACATGGTAAGTGTGCCCGGGAGTAGTGTGAAAATAACCAAGAGAACTTTTATTAATCCAATGGATGGAGTCCTTTTCGGAGTTAAGGAATGGGACTGGTAATTGTACTTCTGTTTATGCCTAATCTCCAGGAAGTAGGACACGGCATGACCAAGCAAACAAATTGCAAATCAACTCATAAACATTACACTAAGGAACAACGTGGATACTTCTCTAATATCTATGAGTGCTGCATCATACAAGTTCCAGCTCAATGATATCGGACCTCCTTTTTAGGGGCGACTTTCAACGGCTTGCCGCAGTGTGATACCACTTAGTAGAGAAGTTTGCACGACTGATTACTACCTAAGGTTAATTCCTCACAAATATCGTCACCACTCGAAGGGAATAACCCCAGTCGTAGTCAATAATTAGGAGTATTACAGATGAATGATCAAGTCAAATATCTTCATCCCAAGTATTCAACTATTTACTCGAAAAATTTATTTCAATTTAGTTGCAACTCCCTCAAATTCTTCTCAAAGCAAGAAAAAACTCATCGAATATGCTGAATGCTGATTGCAAGACCAAACAGAAAAAAAAATACTTTCCTTCATTACTTCTTATTCTCCTTTAACAAATGCAAAAGTCAAAGAAATTGACCCATTTTAACAAAAAAAAAATGAAAACTAATCAATTATTTGCATTGGCAAATTTGTAGGGCAGTTGATACTAAAGCAAGAAAGAAAAGAGAGCAAAGTACCAAAAAAAAAGACCAGAATTATAAAAAATTCAATTGTAATGTAAGAAAACTTAAGGAAGCATATCCTCATTGGACTGGGGTCTGTAGGAGGAGAAAAATACGTTTTCAATTCTTACTTGCCTCGATGGTACTTGAAATCACCCAAATAGCAAACACAACGTGCTATGCCACATTCGAAATTAACACCAGCGTTGAAGTAGCATGGATAGTACCATCATCAACATCGCTATAACCACCACTATCTTGGCTAAGATAACCAAGGACTGTTAACTGCATAAAAACTGGACTTGCAGCTGCAGAAAATAACAGCAAGTTTACAACGTATCTGGAGATTTCTTCTTTTATTAAACACTAGCTGACCCGGGTCCGCTGCGCTGCGCCTTTTTTTACTTTATATGGAACAAAAGTTTCCTAGGAATATTTATTTTCGACAATTAAAGATCTTTTAGTGAAATACCATGCTAACTTGACTAACAGTTTAACTATATAAGAGCCTTTATCTGAATCCCATATGATCTTCATTGGTCTACGAAGTTTGGATGTAAGGTGTACTCCATTCTTAAAATACCTCATTTCAGCCCGATATTCTCATGATGTCGGATTTAGTGGTGTTTTCGGGGGAGAGGTGGTCCCCCAGATTCTTTGTGCTCTTCTCTCAAATACACATTTTTTAAAACCCCATATTGCCATTGGCTTAAAAGGAGTTTACAGGATGAGGCGTCCCCCAAACATATGGCCCCAAAATAGGTTCTCAAATTCGTTTTCTAATCTCAAATACCTGTCATTTGAGTCACATATTGGCAATGTCGAAAAAATGTTACCCTTTGGGGGTGTTTTGGGAAAGGGGTAAATACATGACCCTACATTTGGATATCAAATTCGTATTCTACTCCCAATTACCTTTATTTGAGCCCCATATTGCAATGGTCACTAAAAAATTGCTGTTTGTGGGGTATTTTGGGAAAGGGGTAGATCCCCAGAATATTGGTCCCGAAAATGGGTATCAATTCTTGCTCAATCCCCCATAACTTTCATTTAAGCTCCACATTGTCATGGATGGTAAATATGCCCGATTTAGAAGTGTTTTGGGGATTGGAGTGTTCCCCCAAACACTAAGCCCTGAAAATATTGGGTTGCCCAAAAAGTAATTGCGGATTTTTTAAAAGAAAGAAATGCATTTTTAATAAAACTTAGAATGAACTTTAATCAAATATACTTTTTTTACACTTTTTTTCTAAAGCAAGCTAAAAGTAACAGCTGATAACTGACAGAAGAAAGAATGCAATTACAGAGTCACAAGCTGTGAAAAAATTTGTCAACGGCGATTATATGAAAAATCCGCAATTACTTTTTGGGCAACCCAACATATCAGCAACGTACTCTATTCTCATATATCATTTATTTTAACCCCATATTGCCATTGTCCTCAAAATTGGATATCAAATTCGTTTTCTAATCTCATTTAAACTCCTTATTGCAAAAGTCGGCAAATATGTCCGGTTTGGGGTATGGACCCTAAAAACTATAAATATTTAGTTGCACTCTCTTTAAGACCCAAATTGTCTGGGAGAGAAAATACGTCCTATTTGGGGGTTGTTATGGTGGTGGGACGTCCGCTAGGCAGTTGGCTCCTAATGTTGATAGTTTTCATTTGAGCCCCATATTTCCACAGTCGGCAAACCTGACCGGCTTGGAGGGTTTTTTTTGGGGGATGGGAGGCCATTCAGTGAGTTGGCCTTTAAAATGTATATCGGATTTGTGTTTTACTCTAAAAACCCTCTTATTTGAGCCTCATATTGCAATAGTCAGCAAATACTTCCTATTTGGAAGGTGTTGTGGGGGTGGGGTGACCCCATAGATACTTTTCCCAAATATTGATATCAAATTCGTGCTTTACTCCTAAAGACCTTTCATTTGAGCCCCATGTTGCTATGGTCGTAAATTTGTCCCCTTTGGGGATGTTTTTGGTGGGAGGCGGCCCCCCCAAACACTTGGTCCCATATTTGGATATCAGATTCGTAATCTACATTCAAATACCTTTTATTTAAGCCCCATATTGCCATGTTCAGTAAATAAGTCCTGTTTGGGGGAGGTTTTTAGGAAGGGGTGAACCCCCAGAAACGTGGTCCCACATCTGGATATTAGATTCGTATTCTACTCGCAAATACCTTTCGTTTGAGTCCCATATTGCCATGGTCGGTGGTCCCCCTAGCACTTGGTCCGACAATTTGATATCAGATTCTTTTTCTTATTCAAAATACCTTTCATTTGAGTCCCATATTGTCGTGATTGGTCCAAATATGTGTTTGGTAGGTTTTAGGGTGGGGCAGCCCCCCTAGGTACCCCATCCGAAATTTGGATACCAAATATTTATTTTTAGGGTACTATATGAGAGCACACAAAATTTCGCTTAAAGTGCACCACCCATCTCCGAGATTTGGCGTTTTTGAAAATTAGGGTAAGGGGGAGGGTGCGCCACCCCTTTAGATATCAAAAAAAGTAGTACTCTATTTTCACCACGGGGTCATTATGCACTTCTGTGAAAATTTCAAAAAAATCGGTTCAGCAGTGTCTGAGTCTATAAGGAACTCACAAACATACAAACCTACAAACAAAATGAAATTTTCTCTAAAGACAAAATTTCCAAGAAATTTTCTCTAAAGACAAAATTTCCAAGAAATTTTCTCTAAAGACAAAATTTCCATGAAATTTTCTCTAAAGACAAAATTTCCATGAAATTTTCTCTAAAGAAAAAATTTCCGTGAAATTTTCTCTAAAGACAAAATTTCCGGGAAATTTTCTCTAAAGACAAAATTTCCATGAAATTTTCTCTAAAGACAAAATTTTCATGAAATTTTCTCTAAAGACAAAATTTCCATGAAATTTTCTCTAAAGACAAAATTTCCATGAAATTTTCTCTAAAGACAAAATTTCCATGAAATTTTCTCTAAAGACAAAATTTCCATGAAATTTTCTCTAAAGACAAAATTTCCATGAAATTTTCTCTAAAGACAAAATTTCCATGAAATTTTCTCTAAAGACAAAATTTCCATGAAATTTTCTCTAAAGACAAAATTTCCATGAAATTTTCTCTTAATACAAAATTTCCATGAAATTTTCTCTTAATACAAAATTTCCATGAAATTTTCTCTAAAGACAAAATTTCCATGAAATTTTCTCTAAAGACAAAATTTCCATGAAATTTTCTCTAAAGACAAAATTTCCATGAAATTTTCTCTAAAGACAAAATTTCCATGAAATTTTCTCTAAAGACAAAATTTCCACGAAATTTTCTCCAAGGACACGATTTCCATGAAATTTTCTCTAAAGACAAAATTTTCATGAAATTTTCTCTAAAGACAAAATTTCCATGAAATTTTCTCTTAACACAAAATTTCCATGAAATTTTCTCTAAAGACAAAATTTCCATGAAATTTTCTCTAAAGACAAAACTTCCATGAAATTTTCTCTAAAGACAAAATTTCCATGAAATTTTCTCTAAAGACAAAATTTCCATGAAATTTTCTCTAAAGACTAAATTTCCATGAAATTTTCTCTAAAGACTAAATTTCCATGAAATTTTCTCTAAAGACAAAATTTCCATGAAATTTCCTCTAAAGACAAAATTTCCATGAAATTTTCTCTTAAGACAAATTTTCCATGAAATTTTCCCTAAAGACAAATTTTCCATGAAATTTTCTCTAAAGACAAAATTTCAATGAAATTTTTTTTAAAGACAAAATTTCCATCAAATTTTCTCTAAAGACAAAATTTCCATGAAATTTTCTATAAGAAAGTTCATAGACTAAAGGTCCATACTTTTTTTTTCCAAAGATAAAATGTAAACTTTCTCATAAGAAAAACAAGGATAAATTTGTAGAGAAAATTCTCAGTCGCTAAAAGTTCCACCCACACAAAGTTAGGTTAGGTTGAGTGGATTGCACACCATAGGTGAGTTCTCTCGGAGACCAGTTTCTCCCATTGTGATACCCTAGAAAGAAAGGGAAGGGAAAGAAAATGTGAGACCTTGGACTAGAGGTTATACACGAATAAAAAAAAAATGGAGAACACGAGCGAGGGGTGAAAAACGCCCATCCCCACGCAAGCACGGATGTGCCTACACCGGAGCTTATGGTGTGAACAAATCTCAGGAGACCTACCAGAGTTACGTTCTCAAGTTCATCCAGATCGCAGAGGAAACGTCTCCCCAGAAAGGAGAGACTACGCCCCTGCATACCCGGACATGAGCACAGCAAGTGCTCGATAGTCACCTCCATATCCTCAGCGAGGCAACTTCGTCAAAAGTCATTGTGCGGTATTCCCATGCTCGCCGCCATCCTGCCTATGGTACAGTGCCCACTTATGACCCCTGTCAAGGAACTCATCGTCCTATTATCGAAAGCCAGCAACTCCCTCGTCCCCCTCAGCGAGGCAACTCCGTCAGAAGTCATTGTGCGGTATTCCCATGCGCGCCGCCATGCGGCCTATGGTACTGTGCCCACTTATGACACCTGTTAGATACTCATCTCCCTATTATCGAAAGCCAGTAACTCCCTCGTCCCCCTCAGTGAGGAAACTCCGTCAAAAGTCATTGTGCGGTATTCCCATGCTCGCCGCCATCCTGCCTATGGTACAGTGCCCACTTATGACCCCTGTCAAGGAACTCATCGCCCTATTATCGAAAGCCAGCAACTCCCTCGTCCCCCTCAGCGAGGCAACTCCGTCAGAAGTCATTGTGCGGTATTCCCATGCGCGCCGCCATCCTGCCTATGGTGCAGTGCCCACTTATGACCCCAGTTAAGGTACTCATCGACCTATTATCGAAATCCAGCAACTCCCTCGTCCCCCTCCTGTCGATGACAGGCCAGAGCGCCTTTGCAGTCCACCAACCACCACCACAGAGTTTCATTTTGCCACCGACGCGGCTCTGGTCATCCCCTCTACTGTGTTCTGTAGCTCGACAAATGGCACGTAATTAAAACAAGTGCCTGGACCGCCTGGCGCAAATGAACCCCTCCTGGAATTCCCTCATATCCGGGAACCCATGTCAGAGTAACATCGTGGACCCGGAGCCTCACCGGACCTCACCATCTTCAACTTCAAGGCCTTGAGCACCGCCATATACTGGCATACTGTCCACATAAATCACGAGTTTTGAGGGTGGTAAGTCCCTTACCAGAATTTCTCTTTCTCTCTCCTCGAACCCCAAGGCCTTGAGCGTTGCCATACAGTCCACAAAAATTCTGAGTTTCGAGGGCGGTAAGTCCCTTACCAGAATTTCTCTTGCGGCCACTGCAATGACACAGACCTCTGCCTAAAAGACCGTACACTTGTCCGGCCATCTCAGTCACATACCCATACCCAATCCAGTCCCTAACTCCATCTTGCAGCCATCGATGTCGATCGGGGTCTCATCCTCCTCAAGTACAGCATTCGCTTCTCTTCTGTAGCTCGGCCAATGGCTAGCACACAAGACCGGTGGCTGGTCCGCCTGGCGCAAACGAACCCCTCCTGGAATTCCCTCATATCCGGGAACCCATGTCAGGGTAACATCGTGGACCCGGAGCCTCACCGGACCTCACCCGGACCTCACCATCTTCAACTTCAAGGCCTTGAGCACCGCCATATACTGGCATACTGTCCACATAAATCCCGAGTTTTGAGGGCGGTAAGTCCCTTACCAGAATTTCTCTTTCACTCTCCTCGACCCCCAAGGCCTTGAGCGTTGCCATACAGTTCACAAAAATTCTGAGTTTCGAGGGCTGTAAGTCCTTTACCAGAATTTCTCTTGCGGCCACTGCAATGACACAGACCTCTGCCTAAAAGACCGTACACTTGTCCGGCCATCTCAGTCACATACCCATACCCAATCCAGTCCCTAACTCCATCTTGTACCCATCGATGTCGATCGGGGTCTCATCCTCCCCAAGTACAGCATTCGCTCTCCATTCATACTTCCCACGAAAGCGAATCGCAAATGCCCTAACCCCAGTCGGCACTGGTGCCCGATAGTCAGGGATCCTCCTCAGTCTACCCTCCGCAACCATAACACCCAAAATCGAACTGTGGCAGCAACCGTTCTCCGATCTCTCTTAGACTAAGCGCTACCTTGGCAGGTCGCAGTTCTGCATATAGGTCTCAATGGACTGCATATCCAGCATTGCTTCCAGGCCTGACTGCGGTGTGGATCACATGGAGTGCCCATGTGACTCCGACGCAGCCCAGTCTTTGAACCTTCTCGAACTCCCTCGTACGGGTCCTTTCCTTCGTGGCCTTTTACCATGCCAGAGTTCCATAGGTCAGTACTGGTCTCAAGGTGACCGTATACATGCAATAAATCAGGTTGGGGGTTACTCCCCACATTCTCCGGCAGGAGTAAAAAGTGGACAGTACGGCTCCTTTTCTTGGTATTCCTCTTTCAGGACAGTTTGGAATCGAAGACTTCGACAGCCGCAGGGTGACCCCGTCCTAGGACGGGAGTCTGAACTCCGGTATCTTGTATCTACGCGTGAAAAGCCCCAGCTCCGTCTTCCTTAGCTCACACTCAGGAAATTTTCTCAAAAAACAAACTTTTCACGAAATTATTTCTAAGCACAAAATTTCCAAGACATTTTTCTCTCAAAACAAAATGTTTATGAAATTTTCCCAAAACAAAGCCGGCAGAAGAGAGTCACACCATCGCGGTATAGTTGAAGCTACGATGGGAAACCTGAAAGGAATGGAAGAGTTTTCCGCGGTTCGCATTATACAGCGCCGTAGAGCAGTAACAAGGAATGAAAGAGCAAACGAATTGGTCTTGAAGGCCAGAGGATTGCCGGCAATGAACCCAAATCCTTTCGGGGCGACACAGTCCCAGTTAAGGGCATGAGCGACGAACTGTCTAACAGCGAAACTGTCGGTAGGTTGACCAAAAGCCTATGGAGAAATCTGGATCGTGAAAAGACGAGGCAAGAAGAAGGATACTTAGGCCTACGAGCTCACCTAAGCTAAATCGGCTATAACATCCAAGACGGTAAGGTCACAAACAATCTTGGAGTGTCAACAGGAGATTAATATCTTCTCTAAGGATGGCACGTCCGCATTGTTTGGGTGCGGGCCATCGAGGAGTAAGGGGCAGAGCAGACTATTTCGCCTTAAAGTCCTGAGGACTGCCATCAGTAAATTTAGTGAATCAGAAGCTCTTCGGGCCGACGATGTCCGAGTTATGCGAATGGTCTACGAACGTAGGACGTTGAAATAATCAAATCTGAAGAAGATGGCTTTATTCGTTCGACCGCAATCGTGATTTTCACAGATGGAAGGGCGGGTATGGCTAGATCCCCACTGGGGATATGCAGATGATGTAGAAAATATAGGAATGTATTAAAGGGGTGGGAGATCAATATTTTGAGCTGTTTCAAACGGAATGACTTGATCAGTATAACCCCTATCCTATGCCTTCTCCATATTACCTAAGAAGTGTGTGGACAATTCAAGTCCTTTAGTGTATAACCCAATTATTTTAGTCCTGCCATTTATACCTCTGTCGATTTTAGTTTCTAAAGACATGCATAGACACTGTGCTCTTTGTGACTCTACCTCTCCCTAGGAATTGGCATTCCGGCAAGCATCCTTTAATTCCCTTGTCCCCCACCCAATGATCCACGGCCCCAATATTTCAACACATAACATTTTTTTTAATCTTTTTCTTCTTTAACTCTCTTCTCCAACATTGAATCTTATTTGCCTTCATAAACACACACACACACACACTGACACTCACTCACTCAACCAGAGTCAGAGTCTGAGTCGCCTCAAAAGGGTGTCAGGACATCTCCTCGAATGAGCTGTCGTTCGTTCTCGTTGTGTGTCGAGTATAAATCGCTTCACAAAGTCCTTGAAAGGCTTACATGGGGGATTAAGAGTTCGAACGTGTTAAGGGAAGCGGCTAAATGGGAGGGCAAATATATCGGTCGTTATAATGCTGCAACTGTGTTGGTTCTTAATCTTTCAATGTATGCCTAGATGGAAAAGTTGCACACAAGCACAAGTGCATAAGTGTAAGTGTAAGTTAGTGAGTGAGTGAATGAATGAGTGTGCGCCTGTTGGAAATAAAACACCAAAGTTAAGAAGGTTTGTAATAATAAAGTTGAATTACACGAAATGTACGTGCATGTACTTGGCCATATCTGTAAGAGTATCTTAAATTAATGTGCTACAGTGGTTAAAGAAAAGAAAAAAAAAATTATATATTCTATAAAAATGAAAGTATTCCGCTTTGTTTGTTTGTTTGGATGTGGATTTTCGCTGATGGTAGGGCCATTTTTGATGCCCGAAGGGGTAGAGGTCCCTCCCTCGTACCCCAATTTTCAAAAACCCCAGATCACGGAGATTGGTTCTGGATTTCAGCGAAATTTGGATTGCATGTACATGCAGAGGATGAAGTTCGCATGTCCACTGAACGCCTAGGTTCAAATCCTGGCGAGACAATAATAAAATTTTTTTAGCGGTGGTTATCCCCTCCTAATGCTGACGACATTTGTGTGGTACTATGACATGTAAAAGCTTCTCCTCTGAACGCCTGGGTTCAAATCCTGGCGAGATAATAATAAAATTTTTTTAGCGGTGGTTATGCCCTCCTAATGCTGACGACATTTGTGTGGTATGCCATGCCATGTAAAAACTTCTCCTCAAAAGAGGTGTCCTACTGCGGCACGCCGTTCGGACTCGACTATAAAAGGAGGCCCCCTATCATTGGGCTTAAACTTGAATGGGACTGCACTCTTTGATATGTGAGAAGTTTGCCCCTACTCTTTAATGGAATGTTCATGGGCAAATTTGCATATATGTATATGCTAACCCCAAAAACGAAACTTGTGATCAAATAATCTAGGGGAACGCCCCATCCCAAAACCCATCCGAACGGACATGTTTACCGATTGGGACAATATGGGTATCAAATGAAAGGTATTTTAGGGTAGAGTACGAACTTCATAAAAAAATTTTACCCCAAGTGTGGGGTGGCCTGCCAGACGACCAAAAATGGCCAAAATATGACATATTTACCGAGTGGGGCAATATAGGTATCAAATGAAAGGAAATTGGATGTGAAATACGAAGTCTATATATAAACATTTGTGGTCAAGTCTCAGGAGGGCCGATCCACCCTAAAAATACCCCATGTAGGACATGTAGGCTGATCGGGACAGTATGAGAGTAAAATACGAAACTTATATAAAAAAATTGGGGTATATGCCTAGGCTGGTTATGCCTCAGCAGGGCATGTATACTAAACGGGACTGCATGGTATTCTAATGGAAGGTATTTGAAAGAAAAATCTTACATATATTGGGTTGCCCAAAAAGTAATTGCGGATTTTTTTAAAGGAAAGTAAATGAATTTTTAATAAAACTTAGAATGAACTTTAATCAAATATACTTTTTTTACACTTTTTTTCTAAAGCAAGCTAAAAGTAACAGCTGATAACTGACAGAAGAAAGAATGCAATTACAGAGTCAAAAGCTGTGAAAAAATTTGTCAACGCCGACTATATGAAAAATCCGCAATTACTTTTTGGGCAAACCAATAAAAATCAATTTGTGTTTGTTTGTGTGTAGATAGATAGACTCAGAAACGGCTGAAACGATTTTCTTGAAATTTTCACTGATGGGGCATAATGATCCCTTGGCGAGAAAGAGTATTAAATTTTTTTATATCTGAAGGGGGAGCGGACTCTCCCCCCTAACCTAATTTTCAGAAACGTCAGATCTCGGACATGGGTAGTGCGATTCAAGCGAAATTTTGTGTGCTCTCTTATAGTAACCTACAAACAAAAATTTGGAATGCCAATTTCGGATGGGATACCTAGGGAGGGGGGCGCCCCACCCAAAACCTACCACATATATATATACACCAATCACGACAATATGGGACTCAAATAAAAGGTATTTTAGATTAAAATACGTATCTGATATCCAATTGTCGGACCAAGTGTTTGGGGGACCACCCCAACCCCCAAAACACCCCTAAATCGGACATATTTACCGACCATGGCAATATAAGACTGAAATGAAAGGAATTTGCGAGTAAAATACGAATCTGATATCCATATGTGGGACCAAGTTTCTGGAGGTCCACCCTTCCCCAAAACACCCCCCAAACAGAAGTTATTTACTGACCATGGCAACATGGAGCTTAAATAAAAGGTATTTGAGTGTAGAATACGAATCTGATATCCAATTGTCGGATCAAGTGTTTGGGGGTCCACCCCTTACCCAAAACCCCCCCTCTCCCCCAAAAAGGACTTATTTACTGACCAAGGCAATATGGGACTCAAATGAAAGCTATTTTAGATTAGAAAACGAATCTGATATCAAATTGTCGGACCAAGTGTTTGGGGGTCCATCCCTTACCCAAAACCCCCCCCTCTCCACCAAAAAGGACTTATTTACTGACCAAGGCAATATGGGACTCAAATGAAAGCTTTTTTAGATTAGAAAACGAATCTGATATGCAAATGTGGGACCAAGTTTCTGGGGGTCCACCCCTTCCCCAAAACATCCCCCAAACAGAAGTTATTTACTGACCATGGCAATATTGGGCTGAAATAAAAGATATTTGAGTGTAGAATACGAATCTGATATTCAGATGTGGGACCAAGTTTCTGGGGGTCCGCTCCTTCCCCAAAACACCCCCCAAACAGGACTTATTTACTGACCATGGCTATATGGGGCTTAAATAAAAGGTATTTGAGTGTAGAATACGAATCTGATATCCAGATGTGGGACCAAGCGTTTGGGGGGCCGCCCATCCTCAAGAACAGAAGACAAATTTATGACCATAGCAATATGGCACTCAATTGAAATGTCTTTGGAAGTAAAGCAAGAATCTGATATCAATGTTCGGCAAAAGTGTCTATGGGGCCACCCCACCCCCATAACACCACCCAAATAGGAAGTATTTGCTCACCATTGCAATATGAGACTCAAATAAGAGGTATTGTAAAGTAGAACACGAATCTGATATATATTTTCAAAGCCAAGTCACTGAGTGGCCGCCCCATCCCCCAAAACACCCCCCAAACCGGACTATGGAAAACTGGAGCTCAAATGAAGGGTATTTGGGAGAAGACCATGAATTTGACATCAACATTCGGGATCAACTGTCTAGGGGACGTTCCACCACCATAACAACCCCCAAGTAGGACAAATTTGCTCACAAAGACAATTTGGGTCTTCAAGACAGTGGAGCTCGATATTCATTGTTTTTAGGGCCCATACCCCAAACCGGACATATTTGCTGGCTTTTTCAATATGGGGCTTAAGTGTATGGTATTTAAGATTAGAAAACGAATTTGATATCCAATTTTGAGGCCGATGGCCATATGGTGTTCACATATATGAGAATAGAACACAAACAGCAATTTTTTTACTGACCATCGTAATATGGGTCTAAAATAAAGGTATTAGGGAGTAGAATACGAATTTGATATCCCCAAAACACCCCCCAAAGGGCAAAAATTTGTCGACCATGCCAATATGTGGCTCAAATGAAAGGTATTTGAGATTAGAAAACGAATTTGATAACCAATCTTGGGGCCATGCGTTTAGCGGACGTCTCATCCTGTAAACTCCCCCTCAAAACCAATGGCAATATGGGGTTTAAATAAATGTGTATTTGGGAGAAGAGCACGCTGCTGATATTTTTTCAAGGCCAAGTATCTGGAGGACCACCTCACCCCCGAAAACACCCCAAAATCCGACATCATGAGAATATCGGACTAAAATAAAGTATTTTAAGAATGGAGTACACCTTACATACAAAATTAAATTTGTTGACCAATTCAGATCATATGGGATTCAGATAAAGGCTCTTATATTCTTAAACTGTGAGTCAAGCGATATACTATTTTCGAAGCATGGTATATCACTAAAAGCTCTTTAATTGTCCAAAATAAATATTCCAAGGAGAATTTCGTTACATATAAAGTCAAAGAAGGCGCAGCGGGGCGGGCCCGGCCCAGCTAGTACGAATATAAATTATGTTACGTTTGCGGTGTGTGTTGCGATCTCTGGCTTGTTTTCTATTTGCAAAGAACGTCTCTGATTGTTGAGCTCGTCTCGATAGAGAACAAAAATTGTAAAATTAATTTGTCTCCTTCCTAGCAGGCAAAAAAAAACATAAAAAATAAAACAGTCAACATTTAAAGGAAATTTTTTTAAGAGAAACTTTAATCGAAATATTGTCTTTGGAGGAAATTTTGTTGATGTTTTGTCCTTCAACAAACTTTCAATATTTTTCTACAAAAATAAAAAGTTGAATTGAAATTATGTCTTAAGACAAATTTCATTAAAATTTTGTCCTGATTTGGTTTTGAGCTTCTTTTATTTGCTCACAAAAATTCTTTCATGTTGTTGTTGGATTGCGTCCAGTTAAACCAACATGTTTTAATTTTTGTTTTGCCTCTAAATATTTCAAATAGGAAAGTAAAAAAACCAAAAGTCCTTTAAAGAGCCTCAGCAATGTGGTGTGTCAAATGTGAAGTGGGCGCATTGTAGCGCGCTTTCGGCCTCCGCCAGAGGCCTCATCAGATTGCGATGCCACCAAAAGATTGCATGCTTCTACCTGCTTACTAATTAATGAACAGTGCAATGGAAGAAGCAGGTCGGTTTATATGAAATCTATATCCATCCATTATCTGAACCGACATGGCCCATTTGCAATCCCCAACGACCTACATCAATATTAAGTAGGTAATGTTAGGGTAGGCTGAAAAGAGGGTGCAGATATTAATCTGCCCCATGGCACTATGGACATACACCTAAGCCAGTAATCGGCTTGTTGTGCACTCTAAATACTAAAAAAAGTAATCTCGAAAAAGAAAGTCAAAGTTAGGACTTCCGTGCTACATAAAAAATCCTTATTTGCTTACCATACAACGCCCCTAAGTTGGTTCATGTCTGGTATAGTGTCCCCACCTAAGAGCCGGTATCTGTTCTCTGCGAAAGCCGGGCAATGACAAAGGAAATGCTTCAACGTCTCATCATCTTCCCCGCATGCCCAACACACGCTGTCACTTGCCGCATCGATTTTGCATAAGTGAGCTCGTGGTCCTATATGTCCCCTTATGATACCAATGGCTATACTAACCTCCTTCTTGCTTCCTTTCAGTAATACCCTCACGATCTGGATCCCCCATAAGATTTTCGCCGTCCTACCGACCGTTTCGCTTTCAGATTGCGATGCCAGCATGACCTACACATGCTTGCCGCACCGATTTTGCATAAGTGAGCCTGTGGTACTATATGTCCCCTTATGATACCAATGGCTATACTGACCTCCTTTTTACTTCGTCTCAGTAATAGTTTCGTCCACTTGCGATCCCATACAATTTTCGCCGTCCTACCGAACGTTTCGCTTTCCACAGCATGACCTACATATGCTTGCCGCCCCGATTTTGCATAAATGAGCCTGTAGTCCCATGTGTCCCGTATGATACCGAAAGCTATACTGACCTCCGTCTTACTTCCTCTCAGTAATAGCTTCGTCCTCTCACGATCCGGATCTCCCCAAAGGATTTTCGCCGTCCTACCGACCGTTTTACTTCTTCACAGGGTTACATGCACATTCGTTGCCAACGCCCTCAACTCGGACTGCATTGACCCCCCTTTCGGGTTAACAATTCTCTGGCCTTCACTGCCAAATCGTCAGCTTGGCCTGGCACCCAAACGATGCGGATCGTGCCATCCTCAGAGAAGGAGTTAATCTCCTTCTTACATTCCAAAATCATGTTCATCACCTTACCGTCCTGGTTGTTATTGCCGTTATGGCTTGTGTACTGTCCGTAAAGATGTTCATACTCCAAGTTCTAGCGCTAACACCACACCATCTCATGCATTCCCTGTTCGACGGGATCTCCGCCTGCAGGACCGTATTATGGTCAGACAGTCTAAACCAAATCTGTGTCCCTGAGTTCTCAATGTAGACCCCCTGGCCCTCTCTGTCCTCTAGCTTTGATCCATCCATGTAACATGATCTTCCAGATGGCAATACTAGGGTTCCGTCAGTCCAAGACAATGCTGCTGGCAAAAGTGTCTCGCATGCGACCTCAAGTGTCGTCTCAGGTATCCGATCGGAAACTTCTTCCGTTCCTTCCAGTTTTACTATCGTCGCCTCGATTATACCGCGATGATATGAGCTGCTCCCATCCTCAATCCCATTCTCCCATCGCCGTAAGTCTCATAGCCGCAGAGGCTGTCTTACATTTAATCTGTATGTCTATGAGTCAGATATCTAGAATAGTCTCCAGTGGCCTAGCAGGTGTGGTCCTCATCGCTCCGTTTATGTCATATGTTGCACTTTTTCTCATTAGCAGTCCACCAAACTACTGAGACATAAGTATGTTTTGGTCTAATCACGCTGTTATAGATCCAGTGGAATATCCTCGGATTTAGTCCCCATTTCCAGCCTACGGCCCATTCACATAGGACCCAACATCTGTGAGCCTTCTCAGTACGCTCCTGAATGTGACATTTCCAATTTAGTTTCTGATACGAGATCACTCCCAAGTATTTGAAAATCCACCCCGGAAATGTGGTGCGTCAAATTGGCCAACCTTCGTCATCCTTGTGAACAGGAGGTTAACATTGAGACCCTGGGTCAAGCCCAGTCATATGCCATATGCAAGACTCTTTCGGCCCTTCTGCATAGCTGGTTCGGATCCTTAAGTCGAACTAGTCATGTCCGTCCGTCTATCTGTCGAAAGCACGCTAACTTTCGAAGGAGTAAAGCGTGCCGCTTGAAATTTTGCACAAATACTTCTTATTAGTGTAGATCGGTTGGGATTGTAAATGGGCTATATCGGTCCACGTTTTGATATAGCTGCCATATAAACTGATCTGGGATACTAACTTCTTGAGCCGCTAGAGGACACAGTTCTAATTTTGTTACTTTCAACAACTCTGTTAAGAATGGTTCAAATCGGTCCACAACCTGATATATCTGCCATATAAACCGATCTGGGGTCTTCACTTCTTGAGCCGCTAGAGGGCACAATTCTTATCCGATTGGGCTGAAATTTTGCATGAGGTGTTTTATTATGACTTCCAACAACTGTACTGAGTTTGGTTGAAATCGGTCCATAACCGGATATAGCTGTGATATAAACCGATCTGGGGTCTTGACTTCTTGAGCCACTAGAGGGCGCAATTATTATCTGATTTAGCTGAAATTTAGCATGAGGTGTTTTGTTATGACTTTCAACAACTGTGTTAAGAATGGTTCAAATTGGTCTATAACCTGATATAGCTGCCATATAGACCAAATGAAGCAGACCCTGCTATCTTTAAAGTAAGTCTAGGTTATCTTCTTTAACTTCAGAAATGTTTTATGTTCACTTCACTGTGGCATTTTAATAAATTCAAATATCTAGCATGAGAACTGTCAGAATCATTTATGTTTTTGGCAAATGGGATATACAAAAATGCCTTGACGTTAATATGTCTGTGAATTGTGTACGCATATGTGTGTGCGGCTATGTTTCTGTGTGTGTACCAATGGAATTAACCGACATCGTAGGCAATTTGTATGGCCAAAAAGTTATTTTAATTAAATGAAACAAGTCGAGAGTTATACACAGAAATCTGCAAATGCATGGGTGTGTTAAAGAAGACAAACTCCAAGTGGCTAAAGTGGCCCAGTAGCAAAATGCTTTAGACCAAAAGCCAAAGCAGGCAGGCGTAGGGCGGTGAGAGAAGTGTTTTTTATTACAGTCAATAATTTTTGCTGATAACGATGCTTTTTGTACTGTATAACAACAGTGTGTGTGTTTGGGTGTGTGTGTGAGTGGTTTTTATTTCTACCAAGACCTTTTTATTAATTACAATAAAATGCTAACAACATTGAGAAAGCTTTTTCTGCCTTCTATTGCATCAAGAATGGTTTGCTGCCGCTATGAGTTAATTATGTTCACGCAAAAACACTTTGCTGTAATAGATGATGCATGCCAGGCGGGAAAAGAAGGGCGACTATGTCATGAGTGTTGCGTGTTAATGAGGCATCGTTAAGCCATATGGCAACAATAGGTCAGTATTTTGTTTTTGCAATGGAGGAGAGTTTTTTCTTGGAAAATTGAATAATTTGCAAATCCAAAACATGATATTACACAATATATAAAGGGTGATTTTTTTGAGGTAAGGATTTTCATGCATTAGTATTTGACAGATCACCTGGGATTTCAGACATGGTGTCAAAGAGAAAGATGCTCAGTATGCTTTGACATTTCATCATGAATAGACTTACTAACGAGCAACGCTTGCAAATCATTGAATTTTATTACCAAAATCAGTGTTCGGTTCGAAATGTGTTCATTCACCGTAACGTTGCGTCCAACAGCATCTTTGAAAAAATACGGTCCAATGATTCCACCAGCGTACAAACCACACCAAACAATGCATCTTTCGGGATGCATGGGCAGTTCTTGAAC
Organism: Stomoxys calcitrans; assembly: GCF_963082655.1. NCBI lineage: Eukaryota > Metazoa > Arthropoda > Insecta > Diptera > Muscidae > Stomoxys > Stomoxys calcitrans. The sequence continues at coordinate 122,951,521 of NC_081556.1, forward strand.
GGCTTTTGGTTGCTCTTCACTCCAAATGCGGCAATTTTGCTTATTTACGTAGCCATTCAACCAGAAATGAGCCTCATCGCTGAACAAAATTTGTCAAAATTTGAACACATTTCGAACCGAACACTGATTTTGGTAATAAAATTCAATGATTTGCAAGCGTTGCTCGTTAGTAAGTCTATTCATGATGAAATGTCAAAGCATACTGAGCATCTTTCTCTTTGACACCATGTCTGAAATCCCACGTGATCTGTCAAATACTAATGCATGAAAATCCTAACCTCAAAAAAATCACCCTTTACTTTGTAGATTTTTTTCGAAAAAAATTCGAAAATTTTGAGTTTTCCCAAAATTGTAGCATAATTATAGGGGTCCTGAAAAATACACATCTTTATACCATCCTCCATAGGATGGGGGTATACTAATTTCTTCATTCCGTTTATTACTTATCCAAATATTGAATTGAGACGTAGTAGATTTATACTCTTAATTGTCTTGACATTCCAAGTTGCGCTGGCAAACTATCGATAATTCCAACATTCGATATTTTCGATAGTTTTAATAATAAATATCGATAGTATCGATACTATCGTTAATTTCCAATCACCTATATTTCAAGCGAAAATTAAAAGTACGGGAGATCGAATTATATAGCAGCAATATCAATGCACAGACCAAATACAACCAAAGTTAATAAAGTTAGTTGGAAGTCAAGAGAGAAATCATTAAACAAAATGTTAGCCTAATCGGATGAAAATTGCGCCCTCTATAGGCGCAATGTATCTTAAAGGATAAATTCAGTGTCGTAGTGCTTATTTTTGTTTAGGTTTGCCAAAAATTTAACTTTTTCGATAGTATCCATCGGAAAATATCAATCGATATTCAGCCAAAAAATTAAATATCGATAGTGCCATCGATATTTTGCCAGCTCTACTCGCAGGGTCAAATTGAGGGATTGGTTTATATGGCAGCTATATCAAATTATCAACAGATTTAGACCATATTTGGAAGTCATACCATACTTAACACAGTCATTGGAAGTCGTTCCTCAACGATATGTGCAAAATTTCAGCTAAATCGGTAAGGAATTGCACCCTCTAGAAGCTCAAGAAGTCTAATCGGTAGATCGGTATATATAACAGCTTTATCAGGTTAAAAACCGATTTGAACCATACTAACACAGTTGTTGGAAATGATACGAAGTGATAAACACTTCGTGCAAAATTTCAGCCTAATCGGATGACAATTGCGCCCTCTATAGGCGCAATGTATCTTAAAGGATACATTCAGTGTTGGATTGCTTATTTTTGTTTTGTTTTCCAAAAAATGTAACTTTTGCGAGAGTATCCATCGAAAAAAATACCAATCGATATTCTTTAAAAAAATTAAATATCGATAGTGTCATCGATGTTTTGCCAGCTCTAATTCCAAGTCGATTAAAACGTTCGCCCGTCTGTCTGTTGAAAGCACTCTAACTTTCGAAGCAGTAAAGCTAAGAAAATGTGGGGACCGTCACATTGATCCAATCCAAAGACCAGTACCAGGTGGACCGGGTCCTTAGAGACTGGATAAACCATATGCTAAGGAAAGGTGGATAAATTGCGGATACCATGACATAAACATAAGGGAGAATGTGGTACAGGGCACACCACAGGGGGGCATTATATTGCTACTCTTTGGGTCATCACCATAAACAAAATATTACGGATGCAGACTGAGGAGGTATTTAAACCTGTTATAATACTTCTTAGGGGTAAGGATCCGAACCAGCTATGCAGAAAGGCCGAAAGGGTCTTGCATATGGCATATGACTGGACTAGACTTAGGGATCTCAATGTTAACCCAGAGAAGACTGAAATATGCCTGTTCACGAGGAAGACGAAGGTGGGACACTTTGACGCACCCCGTTTCCTCAATAGAACGCTTTCGATATCTGACAAGATCAAATACTTAGGAGTAATCTTCGATTGAAGACTTAATTGGAAGTGTCACATTCAGGAGCGTACTGAGAAGACTCACAGATGTTGGGCATTATGTAGACGTGCACCATGTAGGCTGGAAATGGAGTCTGAATACGAGTATAGTCTACTGGCTCTACAGAAGCGTGACCAATACTTACTTACGCTTCAGTAGTTTGGTAGACTGCTTTGGAGAAAAAGTACAACATAAGGACTTTAAAAAAAGTTCAGAGAACATGTTGTCTTGGCGTAGGCGGAGCGTTGAGTACCGTGCCCACTAGGACACTGTAGACTGTTCTAGATTTCTGACCTATTGACATACAGATTAAATGGGAGGAAACTTTTGCGGCTATGAGGCTTAAGGCGATGGAAAAATGGTTTGAGGATGGGAGCAGCTCATATCATCGCGGTATAATCGAGGCGACGATAGGAAACCTGGAAGGAATGGAAGAGGTTTCCGATCGGATATGTGAGACGACACTTGAGGTCGAGTACGAGGCACTGCTGTCAGCGGCACAGGCTTGGATTGACGGAACCCTAGTATTGCAATCTGGAAGATCATGTTACACGGATGGATCAAAGCTAGAGGACAAAGTGGGCCTGGGGGTTTACATTGAGAAGCCAGGGATTGAGATCTGTCTGACCATAATACGGTCCTGCAGGCAGAGATCCAGGCAATCACGGAATGCGTGAGGTGGACAGTAAACGTGTATGAGAATTAAGGCGATGGGGAGAAGGGTTCGAGGATAGGAGCAGCTCAAACCATGGAGGTATAATTGAGACGAAGATAGGAACCCTGGAAGGAATGGTGGAGGTTTCCGAAGGGATACCTGAGACGATGAGGTCGAGTGCTAGGCAATGCGGCATAGTCCTGGATTGACGGAAACCTTGTATTGTCATCTGGAAGATCATGTTACACGGATGGATCAAAGCTAGAGTGAGTCTGGGGATCTACATTGAGAACCCAGCGACTGAGATCTGTATTAGAAGGACTGACCATAATACGGTCCTGCAGGCGGAGATCCAGGAGATGACGGAATACGTGAGGTGGTGTGGAGTAAACGCGAGGACGTCGAGTATGAACATCTTTACGGATAGTAAAATTGCCATAAGGGCAATAACAACCAGGACAGTAAGGTCACCAACAGTCTTGCAGTGTAAGAATGAGATTAACGCCTTCTCTGAGAATGGCAAAATCCGCATCGTATGGGTGGCGGGCCATAACGGAGTAAGGGGAAATAACAGGGCAGATGATTTGGCGGTGAAGGCCAGTGAGCTGCCTTATTGATGGCAGCTCACTGGCCTTCACCACCTCACGTATTCCGTCATCTCCTGGATCTCCGCCTGCAGGACCGTATTAACTATATCAAAACATGGACCGGTATGGCCCATTTACAATCCCAACCGACCAACACTAATAGAAAGTATTTATGCAAAATTTCCAAGCTTTATTCCTTCGAAAGTTAGCGTGGTTTTGGCAGACGGACACTAAATCGACTTGTAATGTCAAGACGATCAAGAATATATATACTCAGATCAATATTTTTACGTTTGACCAACGAAATCACAAAAATAGTATACCCCCTTCTTATGGTGGAGGGTATAAAAACTACCAATTTTTTCACCATGTTGGATACATTTTTGTTATACCCTCCACCATAAGATGGGGGGTATACTAATTTCGTCATTCTGTTTGCAACTACTCGAAATATTCGTCTGAGACCCCATAAAGCATACATATTCTTGATCGTCGTGACTTTTTATGTCGATCTAGCCATGTCCGTCCGTCTGTCCGTCCGTCCGTCCGTCTGTCTGTCGAAAGCACGCTAACTTCCGAAGGAGTAAAGCTAGCCGCTTGAAATTTTGCACAAATACTTCTTATTAGTGTAGGTCGGTTGGTATTGTAAATGGGCCATATCGGTTCATGTTTTGATATAGCTGCCATATAAACCGATCTTGGGTCTTGATTTCTTGAGCCTCTAGAGTGCGCAATTCTTATCCGATTGGAATGAAATTTTGCACAACGTGTTTTGTTATGATATCCAACAACTGCGCCAAGTATGGTTCAAATCGGTCCATAACCTGATATAGCTGCCATATAATCCGATCTTGAGTCTTGACTTCTTGAGCCTCTAGAGTGCGCAATTCTTATCCGATTGAAATGAAATTTTGCACGACGTGTTTTGTTATTATATCCAACAACTGTGCCAAGTATGGTTGAAATCGGCCCATAACCTGATATAGCTGCCATATAAACCGATCTTGGGTCTTGACTTCTTGAGCCTCTAGAGGGCGCAATTCTTATCCGATTGAAATGGAATTCCGCACGACGTGTTTTGTTATGATACCCAACATCTGTGCCAAGTATGGTTTAAATCGGTCCATAACCTGATATAGCTGTCATATAAACCGATCTTGCGTCTTGACTTCTTGAGCCTCTAGAGGGCGCAATTCTTATCCGATTTGAATGAATTTTTGCACGAAGTATTTCGTTATGACATCCAACAACTGTGCCAAGTATGGTTCAAATCGGTCCATAACCTGATATAGCTGTCATATAAACAGATCTGGGGATTTGACTTCTTGAGCTTTTAGAGGGCGTAATTCCTATCCGATTTGGCTGAAATTTTGCATGACGTATTTTATTTTTACTTTCAACAACTGTGTCAAATAAGGTTCAAATCGGTTCATAACCTGATATAGCTGCCATATAAACCGATCTGGGATCTTGACTTCTTGACCCCTAGAGGTCGCAATTATTATCCGATATGCCTGAAATTTTGTACGACGGATCCTCTCATGACCATCAACAAACGTGTGTATTATGGTCTGAATCGGTCTATAGCCCGATACAGATCCCATATAAATCGTTCTCTCTATTTTACTTCGTGAGCCCCAATGGGCGCAATTCTTATACGAATTGGCTGAAATTTTACACAGGTCTCCAACATATAATTTAATTGTGGTCCGAACCGGACCATATCTTGATATCGTTTTAATAGCAAAGCAACTCTTTTCTTATATCCTTTTTTGCCTAAGAAGAGATGCCGGGAAAAGAACTCGACAAATGCGATCCATGGTGGAGGGTATATAAGATTCGGCCCGGCCGAACTTAGCACGCTTTTACTTGTTTTTTTTCACATAGCTATGGTTGTTCACACACAAACTTCTAAGTAAAAAATGACCATACTTAACTCACCCAAGATCAATTTTCTTTCCTTTGAATGAAGAATTTTAAAACATACCTGAAAAGAAAAAAAGAATTTATTTAGAAATTTTATCTTTAAAGAATTTAAGAAAATTTTTAATCATACAATAAACCAAGATATTTATTTCCAATAAGACAACATTTAAAGAGCTTTAGTCCTTTAACAATGTGAATTTTATTTGAAACCTTGTGTCACTAACAAATGCTGTTTGGCCATCCATGCGTATGAGTGATTGACGGGTTATTACAAAAATAATATTTTTCATACGCCACCTGGTACCACAATTAATCTTAGACAGGCCTTTGAAAATTCAACCAACATTTAGTTGTTCACATTCCTTGGCTTATTTTAAAGAAGTTTTTGTGATCTCATTTTAAAATTCAAAGAACTTTTCACTCAAGTTGTCCACTTTTCTTTTGACTGCAATTCGAGTGGATAACCACACTCTAGAGGCTCTTTTTGTTTTAGTTTCTTTTAAGATTTTTTTTTGTTATCATATACTACCACCCCTCTCTCCACCCAACTATTCCCTCTTCCCCTAGCAAAACTAAACTGAACTAAAATACGAATAAAGAGGCAAAACAGAATGTAAAGTACAAAGCCAAGAGTGCCTTAAATCAACGAAAATAATAAAATAAACAAACAGACAAGCAAACACAAACGAAAGAATATTTCTGCAGAGTTTTGGTTGCTTGCCTGTGTGTGTGTGTGTGTGTGTGTGTGTAGTGTACGAAATGGTATTTCAACTTTTCCTGCAAAAGTTTCTGACAGTCTCTAATTTTACCATTACTTGTCTGGACTTGAAGACCATGATGGGTGTGATGGGCTAGGGGAAGTTAGCGGATGCTTAAAGGCAGGAACGGCAGGAAGGATTTCATAAAAACAAAGTTCATGCTAAACTTTGGCATAAAGTGAAATGTTAAGATTTGAGTATTTGAGGATTTTCTTTGGGCAGTGAAGCCCCAGCTAAATATTAAAACAAAACAAAAGCGAGTGTGTGGGTATGTTTGTGTTTTGCTCGTTTGTCTTAATGAAAAAAACACAAAGGACCCACAATAACACTCTGAGAAATAGCAAAAGAAAATTAAGAATGGAGACGTTTTTTTTTTTTTGTTTAATGTTGAAAGGGCAGTTGGGAAATGCCTTAACAGAAATTGCAAAATTTCTTTTAGGTGCTTTCGAAATGAATAGAAAATAACAAATTGTCCTATGAGTGTTGAAGCTTTAATGATTTAAGTTTTAAAAAAACCCTTAGGATAGGAAACGCATGCCAAGGAGATTTGTTTTGGATTAATGGCTTAGGGATGAGCTTGAAGCTAATTTGGCCCCTATCAATACACATTTTAATTTTATTCAAATTTTTATATTTAATGCCTAAGGCGCATAACAAAGCGGTCTTTTAGTTTGTAATGCATCGTATAATTAATGAGCGACCCCACGGAGAGAAGGGTGGAACTTTTACCATTTGATTTCTAAACTATTTGATGCCATTGGGATATTTTGATGGGGAACACTAAGGATTAATGCTACTTCAAACATACAGAGAAGAACTTTCATTTGAAACTTGAAATTAGAGTCTCCATTGTGGCTATGGAGTGCCATAAGATCGACACGAATGTCATGTTTAACGCAGATGCCTGCCATCACGGCCCAAACCTGCGAGGCCCAAGGGTGAATACAATGCGTCTACCAACGCCCCCACAAGTGGTAACCCACACATGAGTACCAATTCGATCCCACGTATTTGGACGTGTTCACCTCCTTGGTTAGGAGCGGAGCACTACCTAAAACTCCTTCCGATCTAGGGGTTACGGCACCCGGTTGAAAACGCAGCTACACGCCGAGCTTATGCTCTACACGCGATTTGGGTACAAATCACAGCCACTACGTTGCTCCCTACTGGGGCCTGACCATTGTCAGGCCTTGAACCGAAGTTCCAGGGGCTCCTGACACCCGTAGTACCAGATTAAAGTCTCCAGTCAGACTTCGAAGCCTTAAAAGACTACTACCAGTTGAACCCCAAACAGTTCCGGACTGGTCACCTGGATGAAAAGAATCGCCCAAAGCCAACCACAAGCCAGCATACAAAAGTATGCATCAAACATACAACAGGACGATTTATACAAACACACACAGGACACGGCAGCCTTCACGGGCTACATGGGACTCACAATAAACCAAGCCAGCATACAAAAAATATGCTTCAAACATACAACAGGAAGATATATTGGGTTGCCCAAAAAGTAATTGCGGATTTTTTAAAAGAAAGTAAATGCATTTTTAATAAATCTTAGAATGAACTTTAATCAAATATACTTTTTTTACACTTTTTTTCTAAAGCAAGCTAAAAGTAACAGCTGATAACTGACAGAAGAAAGAATGCAATTACAGAGTCACAAGCTGTGAAAAAATTTGTCGACGCCGACTATATGGAAAATCCCCAATTACTTTTTGGGCAACCCATACAAACAGGACACGGCAGCCCTCACGTGCTACGCCACACATATCTGCATCAACATGGGACTCACAATCAACGCGGCCACCTTCACGTATGACAGAATACAACCACAACAGCTACGGGAACCAACAATGGGCAAACGCCGCTGCATCAACAAGCATGGGCAAGGCAGGTGCCAGGCCATGTCATGCGGAGCACCAAATCACTCGGTCGCACCAGTGCAGCAACACCTCGTTATGGATAACTGGAGTGTATTTATGCCTGCACTAAATCTTGTTCGTCTCCTAATAAATACTTTTCGGGTAAATTGTCACTGTTCGTCCATCTAGTTCGTCCATCTATCATCAAGACGCTCCAAAAGGAGTGCTTTGAGCCGCCTAACATCGCCATCTGCAAGCTCAGAAGCGGATGGCTTCTGACGCACTGCGTCAGGGATCGGTCTATATGGCAGCTATATCCAAATCAGGACCGACCTGGGTCAAATTGCAGTCCTTAAACTCAACTCACTGTCCAAACTTTTCAGCAAAAGCGGGCATTAAATGTGGCTTTTATGGGCCTAAGACCTTAAATCGGCGCATCGTTCTACATGGGGGCTTGATTAAGATGTAGTCCGATAAAGCCCATCTTCGAACTTTACCTGCTTATGGACAAAAAAAAAAAAGAATCTATGCAGCGTTTCAGGTTAATATCTCCATTTTAAAAGAATACTGCATGTCTCCGGTAACCATCAGCCTCATCCATTCTACCAATCTTCCAGTCGGTGGTTGAAAGATTGGGACTACATTCCCTTAGTCTTCCAAGTGTCGATTCAGGATCAGAGGAAAGCATTGATATCCAAGCATGCGCCATTGGTCGAGAAGGAATATTTTTCCCCGAAGGCAATTTGCCTGTATCAGCCCCGATACCAGCCTGCATAGTCACAAACTGAGGGAGACCCAGGAAATTCGGCAAGAACATCGGAGTATACTGATGACAGTCCGTTGACTATGCAACTCTAATTATTCCTAGGTATGCAGCTCTGTTCTTCTCCCTTGTCGACTACTGCCTGCACCAAACTGTCCCTAGCGACATTAGCAACGGTTCTTGGACCCATCTTACTATTCTTCTTTTGTGCATGGGATACCCTCCAGGTGATTGAAGCCTTTTTGTACTAATATTAGGACGCTACAAAATTAGCAAAGATCGGACCTCAATTTTGGCGTCTACAGCCTTAGAAGACCATGTCGTATGAAAGATATTGAGGGGAGCTATATCTTAATGTGGCTCGATTCTGATGAAATGGTGCACTCATATTGGGACATCACAAAAAGAACTTCATATCAAATTTGGCAAAGATCGGACCTAAATTGTGTCGTCTACATCCTTCAAAGACCATATCGGATAAAAGATATATAGAGGAGCTACATATATCTAAATCTGGCTCGATTCTGATGAAATGGTGCACTCATATAAGGACGTCAGAAAAATTACTTCATGTCAAATTTGGTAAAGATCGAATCACAATTGGGGCTTCTACAGCTTTAAAAGGCCATATCGGATGAAAGATATATATGGGAGCCATATCTAAATTTGGACAGATTTTTTCGAAATCAATATCATTCGTTCTTGGACCAAAAAAGTGACTTGTGCCAATGTTATGAAAATCGAACCACCTTGATTACCAGAATACATGGACATACAGACAGACGGACATAGCTTAATCGAATCAGAAAGTGATTCTAAGACAATCGGAGTACTTATCGATGGCTCTAGCTCATCTCCTTCTTAGCGTTGCAAACAAATGCACAAAGTACCACAGAAAAGAAATCAATCTGTGTATATCTATTTATCTTCTTCTTCTATATATTTATGAAACAAGTAAAAGCGAGCTAAGTTCTGCCGGGCTGAATCTTGTATACCCCCTGTCATGTGAAGCAATTATGCAAAATTTCAAGCGCTTAGCTTTATTCCTTCGAAAGTTAGCTTGGTTTTGACAGACAGACGGACAGACAGTGCTGATTCGACTTAAAATGTCTAGACGATCAAGAGTAGATATACTTTGTTGGCTCTCAGATCATTATTTCGATGTGTTACAAACGGAATGACGAAATTCGTATACCCCCACCCTATGGTGGAGGGTATAAACATGAATTTGTTTTTTTTTTTTTGTTTATGAGTTAGTACATTTTTTTGTTGCGTATACTCAAAACGACTGATGCAATTTTCTTGAAATTTACACAGATTGTGCAGGTTGGTTGGGAAGAGGCATTATGCTGCATAATTTTTGGGTATCGGAAGGTGGCGGACCGTTCCCCTTACCCTAAAAATAGCACCCAAAAATAAAAGTGGATCGATCTGGACAATACTCAAATGGAAGGACTTAAATGAAAGGTATTTGGGAGAAGAGTATGAATTAGGTTAGTTGAGATTGAAAAGAGGGTGCGGTTATTAACCAGTACCATGCCAATATAGACATACATCTAAGCCAATAATTAGCTTGTGTTGCGCTCTAAGTAATAAAAGTATAAATTTTGCCCATGTACATTCCATTAAGGAACCAGGGCAAACTTCTCATTTAAACTCAATGACAAGGGGCGTCCTTTTTATAGTGGAGCCCGAAGGGTGTGCCGCAGAGCGACACCTCTTTGGGGAGAAGTTTTTATATGGCAAGGTACTGCACAAATGTCACCTGCATTAACCACCGCTGAAAATTTCTTTTTGATATACTCGCCAGGATTCAAACCCAGGCGTTCAGGGTCAAAGTCGGACATGCTAACCTCTGCGCCACGGTGGCCGAGTCGAACTTTGGATGCCCACAGCCTAGGGCATATATGTAAACCCCCTTTCGTCACAATCTGATGAAAATTGGATAGCTTATGCACCCAAATTCGGCACGGACATTGAGTGGATCGGTCTATATGGCAGCTTTATCCAAATATATTCCGATCTAAACCATATTTAGGTCGGATGTCGGGAAACTTAAAATAACTCAGTGTTTAAAATTTCAGCGAATTCGGATAAAAACTAAAGCTTTTATGGGCTTCTGACCATTTATCGGTAGATCGGTCTATAAAGTCCGATCTAAACCATATTTAGGTCGGATGTCGGGAAGCTTTAAATAACTCCCTGTTTTAAATTCCAGCGAAATCGGGTCGGCAGATCGGTTCATATGCCTATATATAAATATGGTCGGATTTGGCCCGTTCAAGAACTTAAAAAGGCGCCTCTGTGTCAAATTATAGCTCAATATCTCAATTTGTATAAGCTGTAGAGTGATTACAACAGACGGACAGACACATGGACATCCTTAAATCGTCTTAGAAGCTTACGACGCTCCGAAATACATGTGGACACTTTTTTTCTTCTTTTAAATCCCTTTATTTTATTTATATTTAGTTAAAGTTTAAGAGCAAAGTACAATAAAATGTTTGATATCAATAGAAAAGTAAAACAGTAATCAATGTAAACTAATGGAATGGCGTTCGGTTTTAACTCGCGTCTTTACGTCGTCACGGCTGCGGATAGACTGACTTCTGTGTGCTTCGCTTACTCGTCTTTGTGTTTACCAAAGCCAAACACACATACATTCAAACTTTTCCCACAATTCGGCCATCCTGCGGGGAATTCGTCTCGAATTCTTCATCCTCGCCCTCAAAATCGCACCACCTCTTCATGTATTCTGCACAAGTTGTAGTTTTCATCGGTCCCTCACCAGAACCACGTTTGAAAACATCGTAGGTATCATTTGGCTTTACCCTCATCACTTCGTAGGGTCCCAAATATTTCGGTTTCAGCTTAAGGCCTGGACCAAATTGCGTGCGCTTTATAGCAATTAAGTCACCCTTTTGGTATTTAGTGGCCTTACGTCGTCGTAGATTGTAATACAATCTGTTTTCCTGTTGGACTTTTAAAATTTGCTCTTTCGCAGCTTGTCTGTAAAAGTTTCTTTCTTCAACGAAATTCGAATTCAGCTCATCCTCAATCATCTTCAGAATTTCAGATTGTTCGGGAGTCCTCATCTTTACTCCAAACATTAGTTCAAAAGGTGTAGTGCTAATACTTCTGGAAATTGTCGAATTTATGACTTGTTGTACTTTTGCAACGTGTCGATACCACTTTACAGGGTCATCCATACTCAACTTTGACAAAACGGCTATAATCGTCGAGTTCAATCTCTCAATTTGCCCGTTGGCTCGTGGCAAGCCCGTCGTTATCAGGAAATGTCTGATGTTCTCCGTCTCACAATACAGTTTGAAGTCCTCTGAGGTAAAAGCAGTTCCTCTGTCCGAAATTATTTGATGGGGATTTCCAAATAGAACACTTTGCGACTTCAGCTTAGATAAAACTTCGTTCGTCGATGTTGTCTTTGTTGGGTACAACCAACAGAACTTTGTGAAGGCGCCTATCACGGCAAAAATATGTTTATACTGTTTGCTAGTTGATTCCAATGGTCCTAGATGATCAATGTGGTAGGTATGCAATGGTTGAAACTCTTTCGGTAATGGGTGGAGTTCGCCCTCCTGTTTTCCTTTTTTCCGGTTAGCCATTATGCATGGAATACAATTCTGCAAATGATATTTGACCTTCTCTTCTAATTTGGGTATATAATACTCCCTTCTTATAATCTCTTTGACTTTGTCTTTGGCAAAATGCCCTTTCTCATGAACAGCTCGTATTACTTCCCTCTGCATTCCCTTAGGAATCACCATTACCTCATAGTCATCAACATACCTGCACAAAATATTTCCTTTCATGAAATAGTTATCATGAACGTCTTTTTCTTGAAGAATGCTTATAATTGCCAATAACTCATCGTCTTGTTGTTGAGCTTTCTCCAATCTGGTTAGTAAACTATCCTCCACTATCGTCATTATTGGAAATCGGCTTAATGAATCGACATGTTTCATCCTTACACCAGGTCTATGCTCCACTTCATAGTCGAATTCTTGCAGTAGCAACACCCATCTGGCAACTCGTGTACATAAATCTTTTTTCTCCATCGTCTTGGTGAATGCATTGCAGTCGGATACTATTTTAAAATGAATTCCAAGTAAGTATACTCTGAACTTCTTCAGTGCCTCCACAACTGCGAGTATCTCTAACTCGTAACTGGAATATTTCCTTTCGGCGTCCGTCGTCTTCCTGCTCATGTAGTATACTGGATGCCAACCGTCGTCATCTGGAGATCGTTGCAATAAGATTGCGCCATACCCGTCCATCGATGCATCCGTATGAACTTCTGTTTCGTATCGTTGATTAAAAATATTTAATACGGGTCCTTCTGACAAAATCTTTTTCAAAGCGTTAAACGTAGCAATCTGTTCGTGACCCATCTCGAATAATCTTCCTGCCTTCGTTAAGTCGCTCAAAGGTTTAGCCAATATTGAAAAATCTGGAATGAATTTCCTAAAATAACTAGCAAGCCCTAGGAAACTCTGTAACCCTTTAACGTCTTTCGGCATTGGGAATTTCAATATAGCGGCGACCTTGCTGTTCGATGGAAATATCTGCTTATTCTCGATTACGTGGCCAAGAAATTCCACGCGTCTGACCAAAAATTGGCTTTTCTTCAAGTTTAGGTCAAGTCCATAATCCTTGCAAACTTGTATTACCTCCTTCAGATTTCGCAGGGCCTCGTCTTCGTCTTTCGATGGAATAATAACGTCGTCGACGTAAGGAAGTGCAACACCTCTTCGTGTCAAATCACGAAAAATTGTGTTAATAAACCTCTGGAACACAGCAGGTGAGTTTGACAAACCAAATGGCACCTTACAAAACTGGTATTGCCCGTTGTGAGTAACAAATGAGGTGTACTTACGGCTTGCTTCGGCTACACTCACGTGGAAGAATCCGTTCTTTAAGTCAATTGTGCTGAACACCGTAGCCTCTTGCAGTCGGTCTAGCTGATCTTCGATGAGTGGTAGGGGGTATCGGTCTTTAACTATGATCTTATTCATGCGTCTAAAATCAACGCATAGTCTATACGAACCATCCTTCTTCCTAACCATCACCACTGGACTGCTATATTCAGACACAGATTCCTCAATGATGCCATCAGCCAACCACTTGTCCACTTGCTCATCCACTGCTTCCCTTTCAATCATTGGTAATCTACGAGGTCTGGAAAATATGTTAGTGTCTTCGCTCAGGACGATATTCATTTCGACATTCGTAGTTTTGTTCTTCTCAGGTCTGTAATTATCAATGAGCTTCATAACTTCGCGTTTTGCACCATCACTTGCCATTAAATTCACGTCTACTTGACTCTCTGGCTCGTCAGCTGTTCTTATGAGCATAATGTTGTGCTGCTGGGAGGTAACGTCGTCTTTGATCTTTTCGAACTTTAAACTATTCGCCGTAATTTCAACACGAACATCGGAGCAGAAATCCTTTCCTAGCACCACGTCGATATCCATAGAATTTGCTGGAACTACGTGGAATGTCAATTGGTAGTCCTCCTCGTCGATTTCAACTTGATGCGTGAAGTTTCCCAGCGGCTTTATTCGGTTGTTGAGAGTCCTTTCACCAAATCCAACCAAATAAAAATCAGATTTCTTAAGAGTTGGTCTTCTTAGATCATTGTAAACTTTATCGCTGACAACATTATACCTGCTGCCTGTATCGAAGATCGCCATGTATTGTAAATCAGAAAATTTAACAACTTTCTTCATTATGTCATCAGGAACTAAACGTCGCATATTGGCTCTTTCATTTTTGCGCGGACATTGTTTTGATATGTGGCCAAACTCATTACATCCAAAACACTTGGTCCCTTTATCTTTATCGCTGCAATTTCGGGACGTGTGCCCTTTTTCGCCACAGTTGTAACACAACTCCTTTTTCTCGGCCTTGTTTGTTGTCTTATCCGGTTGTTTCGTCTTATCAGGTTGTTTCGTCTTTTTGGATTCGTCGTTCGGACAATTGTTTATGAAGCTGTGCGCTGTTTGTCGTCGACTGGAATTCTTCTACCAATTTGCTTTTAAGGGTACTCCAAGATGTTATACCACGTTCGCTTGATATAAACAATTTCGCAAGCCCTTTCAATGAGCGTTTAGCAAACACAAATTTCTGGAGGTCATTCCATCCCATAACAAAAGCAGTTTCGTCGAATTCATCCAACCATGCGCCAATGGGTAAGTCATCAGTTCCATCAAAAGGTCGAATGGAGTCTTCAATATCTCGGAAATTTAAAGTAAATCTGGGAACGTCATTGTATTGATGCGTCTGACACGATGAAACCTCTCTATTTACACCACTAGGCAGTTCGCAATTCATTGTTTGCTGTACGTGAACACTTTCAGCTTTGAGACACTGTTCGCGAACCAAATCGCCTGCAAGCAACAGCTTGTCATTATGTGAACCACCACCAATTGATTCTCTAACACTTGCTTGGCTATCTGCTCTCATTATTGTGCGGTCGTCTTCGTTGCTTTCGCCGTCGTCGTCGTCGCCTTCATCATCGTCTTCGTCGTCATCAACAGCAGCAGCTAACATTGCACCCTTTCGCAGATTATTAAAGATGTGTAAACACAAATCACCATCGATGTAGTCGATACCCAAAGCGTTACATATCGACACCAGGTCAGCTTGACACAAATTTGCCTTTATGTACGTTGCTTTGTTTGCATACATTTCGCTGTCTACATCGTAGTCGAAGCCGTCGAACAAGCGTAGTCGTTTTCGGTTGTCACGATCTCCTTCTCTTCCAAAAATGAATTTATGCATCGCAACCACCACCGTACGCTTGGCAGTTCTTAAACGATTGTCAACCGCCGTAAAATCCCCTAAACATGCCATGGTTCTCTTTTATTTATTATGAGTATTCTTTCTACACAAGTGTGTGTGTGCGTCTTTGTTATAGTTTTATTTTCTTATATTCACAAGAACTGTCCGCTGCACACAAACACATAAACGTGCACTCAATTCAAATCAGATATTGTATCAAATGTCCAAGGTGTCTTGACAATGTCTTACACACAATCACACTCTTCTCCTCAACTTGCCTCTACACACACAACGTTGGGATGTCGGCGTTCTCATATACACTTCTGAAAATTAACCGTCGTTTTGTGTATGGTTGCGAGAGTCCGTCTCTCTCTCACTAACACATACACTCGTCGTCTGTTGTTATTTAAACCACCTCCGTATTTTCAAATTCAACCGTCGTTTTGCGTGATTGTGTGAGAGTGTGTGCGTTGCAGAATTAAAGAAGTTGTACACCTGTGATTCCGTGCTTGGACATTCGTGGATAGAAACTATTCTGCTTTTTTCTTCTCTTTTGATGTGCTTGATGCAGACAATAAATATACTTCCTCGTCGAGTCTTTTCCTTTCTTTTTCTTTCTTTTTTAACCGTTCAGGCTGATTGTCGCCTTTCCACATTAACCATTGAATTACTCCGTTCGTCTCGACCGAGTCGCGTCGCGAGGTTTCTTCTTTCACTGCGGCTTTTATTGGCCGATCGTCGTTTTAGTTCACTGAGTCGACTCTATTTCGGTTGAGCCCCCAATTTGTGGACACTTTTTTTCTTCTTTTAAATCCCTTTATTTTATTTATATTTAGTTAAAGTTTAAGAGCAAAGTACAATAAAATGTTTGATATCAATAGAAAAGTAAAACAGTAATCAATGTAAACTAATGGAATGGCGTTCGGTTTTAACTCGCGTCTTTACGTCGTCACGGCTGCGGATAGACTGACTTCTGTGTGCTTCGCTTACTCGTCTTTGTGTTTACCAAAGCCAAACACACATACATTCAAACTTTTCCCACATACATATACTTTGTAGGGTCGGTGTGTTAGAATGACTAAATGACTATACCCCCTATCCTATGGTGGTGGCTATAAAAAATGTATTGGCCATATGTAGTGTAGGTCGGTTGGGATTGCAAATGGGCTATATCGGTCTACGTTTTGATATAGCTGCCATATAAACCGATCTGGGATCTTGACTTCTTGAGTCGCTAGAGGGCACAATTCTTATCCGATTTGGCTGAAATTTTGCATGAGGTGTTTTATTATGACTTCCAACAACTGTGCTGAGTATGGTTAAAATCGGTCCATAACCTGATGTAGCTGCCATATAAACCGATCTGGGGTCTTGACTTCTTGAGCCTCTACAGGAAGAAATCCTTATTCGATTTGGCTTAAATTTTGGATGAGGTGTTTTGTTATGACTTCCAACAACTGTATTAAGAACGGTTCGAATCGATCTATAACCTGATATAGCTGCCATATAAACCGATCTGGGATCTTGACATCTTGAGCCACTAGAGGAAGTAATTATTATACGATTTGGCTGAAATTTTGCATGAGGTGTTTTGTTATGACTTCCAACAACTGTATTAAGAATGGTTCAAATCGGTCTATAACCTGATATAGCTGCCATATAAACCGATCTGGGGTCTTGACTTCTTGAGCGTCTACAGGGAGAAATCCTTATTCGATTTGGCTGAAATTTTGCACAACGTGTTTTGTTATGACTTACAACAACTGCGCTGAGTTAGGTTCAAATCGGTCTATAACCTGATATAGCTGCCATATAAACCGATCTGGGGTCTTGACTTCTTAAGCCTCTACAGGGAGAAATCCTTATTCGATTTGACTGAAATTTTGCATTAGGTGTTTTATTATGACTTCCAACAACTGTGTTGAGTATGGTTGAAATCGGTCCATAACCTGATATAGCTGTCATATAAACCTATCTGGGGTCTTGACTTCTTGAGCCGCTAGAGGGCACAATTCTTATCCGATTTGGCTGAAATTTAGCATGAGGTGTTTTATTATGATTTTCAACAACTGTGATAAGTATGGTAGAAATCGGTTCATTACCTGATATAGCTGCCATATAAATCTGTCTGGGGTCTTGACTTCTTGAGCCGCTAGAGGGCACAATTCTTATCCGATTTGGCTGAAATTTAGCATGAGGTGTTTTATTATGACTTCCAACAACTGTCCAGAGTATGCTTAAGATCGGTCCATAACCTTATATAGCTGTCATATAAACCTATCTGGGGTCTTGACTTCTTGAGCCGCTAGAGGGCACAATTCTTATCCGATTTGGCTGAAATTTTGCACAACGTGTTTTGATATGACTTCCAACAATTGTATTAAGAATGGTTCGAATCGAGCTATAATCTGATATAGCCACCATATAAACCGATCTGGGGTCTTGACTTCTTTAGCCTCTACAGGGAGAAATTCTTATTCGATTTGGCTGAAATTTTGCATGAGGTGTTTTGTTATGACTTTCAACAATTGTGCTAAGAATAGTTCAAATCGGTCTATAACCTGATATAGCTGCCATATAAACCTATCTGGGGTCTCGACTTCTTGAGCCTCTAAAGGGCGCAAGTATTCCCGATTTGGCTGAAATTTTGTACAACGGCTTCTAGCATGACCTTTAACATACATGTCGAATGTGGCATGAATCGGTTTATAGCCTTATACAGCTCTCTTATAAACCCATCTCCCTATTTTACTTCTTCAGCCCCTAAAGTGCGCAATTCTTACTAGATTTGGCTGAAATTTTGCAAAACGACTTCTATTATGGTCCGAAATGAGCCATTACTTGATATTGTTCTTTTCTTTTATCCTGCCTTAAAAGAGATACCGTGGCAAGAGCTCGACAAATGCGATCCATGGTGGAGGGTATATAAAATTCAGCCAGGCCGAACATAGCCCGCTTTTACTTATTTTCGATGCTCTCGGCAGGATTAGAACACAGGCCTTCGGCGTCATAGGCGGTCATGCTAACCTCTGTGCTGCGGTGGCCTCCGATGGCATTTGTAACACCTCGAATTATCGATATACGAGTATATAAAATAGTTATATTGATCTTCTAAACTTTTAAATTACATATATCTACTCATATCCTTGTGGTCCTTGGCCTTTGTCTAGAGTTTGGGGTGTTTTAGCTTATTATATATTTTGGCTGTTGCCGAAATAATTGCCATTATGAATTTTATTTCCTCATGCCTACATGCTTTTGTTTCTTTGTTGATCTGTTATCTTTTTTCCTCAGTGTATCCCTAAGTTAAACGGCATACAAATTTTCATTTAAGTTATGTCCGAACGAATACAAATATTTACGCTGTCTCATCGTAAATGCGTAAATTTATATAAGACTATAAATCTTTATTCTTCATGACACATAGGACAACATAGACACACCGATGATGCTAATAAGGTTGGCAATGATGCTGCTGATGACGATAATGAAGTTAATATAAGACATTTGCAGATGATGCTTAACTGTGAAGATTAGAAGAGAGAGGGAGAGTTTGAATGAAAACAAGAGCGAGAGCGCTAAAGAACCACCAAGATATGTAATTGTCAGAAATGTTATTAAGATAAGGTATGAAGATAAACAAATGTTTATTTCTGCATTTTTTTGTCGTTTTCATTTTCTTTGTTTCGTAGAAGACAGTAATTACTAAAATAATAGAAAAAGTTAGGAAAAGAGCAAAAAAATGTGGGTAAACATATTCGTTAAAAATGAGAAATACCAAAAGGTGGACATAAAAATATTGCCGATAAGGATTTGGCCTTAGGGACACGCACCATTTAATGTATGGATAAATGATAAAAGCTGTACTTAGTTTAAAGTTTTTCCGATTTTTTTTTTTTTTTTTTGAAATTTAGTGTGTTTAAAATGAATGCCAAAATATTTCATGAACATGGCATAATGTGGGCATTCTATATTTGGAAATTTCAAAAAGAAATGGAAACAAGTGTTTTTGAAAAAGTGTTAACCTAAGGTGGAATGGTGCTGCTTGCCAGTATTAAAAGTGCCACATCAATTCCTATGCCCGTTGTCATAGGAAAATCAAGCAGAAGCACATAGACAGTGTAACCACATCGTGTGGCTTCGTTCGGCTAACTCTATTTCAAAGCTTTTTCATTTAGTCAATGTTTGATGATACTCACACAAACACAGTTTGGTCTTTTCAACGGTGTTAGTGTGCCCCTCAATGTTCTAAAGGGTGATTTTTTTGAGGTTAGGATTTTCATGCATTAGTATTTGACAGATCACGTGGGATTTCAGACATGGTGTCAAAGAGAAAGATGCTCAGTATGCTTTGACATTTCATCATGAATAGACTTACTAACGAGCAACGCTTGCAAATCATTGAATTTTATTACCAAAATCAGTGTTCGGTTCGAAATGTGTTCATTCACCGTAACGTTGCGTCCAACAGCATCTTTGAAAAAATACGGTCCAATGATTCCACCAGCGTACAAACCACACCAAACAGTGCATTTTTCGGGATGCATGGGCAGTTCTTGAACGGCTTCTGGTTGCTCTTCACTCCAAATGCGGCAATTTTGCTTATTTACGTAGCCATTCAACCAGAAATGAGCCTCATCGCTGAACAAAATTTGTCAAAATTTGAACACATTTCGAACCGAACACTGATTTTGGTAATAAAATTCAATGATTTGCAAGCGTTGCTCGTTAGTAAGTCTATTCATGATGAAATGTCAAAGCATATTGAGCATCTTTCTCTTTGACACCATGTCTGAAATCCCACGTGATCTGTCAAATACTAATGCATGAAAATCCTAACCTCAAAAAAATCACCCTTTATAAATGCCTGTTTTACGTTGCTTGTAAGCTTTCATCTATCAGAGTGTTACAATCACTTGGTACAACGGTGCGTATGATTGCTATCAGTCAGTTGTATTCGTTGAACACATTACGTATACGCAACAAGGCCCTTCGCTTAGGGACCTTAGCTTATCATGGCAAAATTGTCTAGGATCGTTATACAGCGGCCAAAAGACCACAACTTTGATTCTAAAAGGAGTTTTAAAGTTCTGTAAAAATTCGATTGTAGTCAAGTGTTAAAGCGTTCTCCTGATTGTTGTACTGGGGTTTCAGAAACATTTTTCGTATTTTTTTATTTTCTTCCAAGGAAAATTTTTAATATTCCTTTTTTTAAATTTAAAAGAACATTTTTTTATAAATCAAATCAATTTTAGGAAAATTAAGCAAAAATATTTTTTCATCTATACATTTATTGGGTTGCCCAAAAAGTAATTGCGGATTTTTTAAAAGAAAGTAAATGCATTTTTAATAAAAATATACTTTTTTACACTTTTTTTCTAAAGCAAGCTAAAAGTAAAAGCTGATAACAGACAGAAGAAAGAATGGAATTACAGAGTCGCAAGCTGTGAAAAAATTTGTCAACGCCGACTAAATGAAAAATCCGCAATTACTTTTTGGGCAACCCAAAATATAAAAATGAATTTGTGTTTGTTTGTTTGTTTGTTTGTATGTTTCTTTGTTTGTTTGTTTGTATGTTTGTTTGTGGGTTTGTAAATTTGTTTGTTCCGTATAGACTCAAAAACGGCTGAACCGATTACCTTGAAATTGTCACAGATTGTGTAGGTTGGTCTGGAAGGAAACATAGCCTTTATAATTTTTTGATATCGGGAGGGGGTGGACCCTCCCCCTTACCCCAAAAGTACTACCCAAAAATAAAAATGGAACGATCAGGACAATATGGGATTCAAATGAAAGGTATTCAAGAGTAGAGTACGAAATTCATAATAAAAGTTGGGTCTAAGTACCTGGGGGGCGCCCCAGCCCCAAAACCCCTTAAAATAGGTTTATTTGACGATCACGACAATATGGGACTCAAATGAAAGGTATTCGGGAGGAGATTACGAATATGGTCAAGAAGTAGGAATAGGCTTTATAATTTATTGATAACGGAAAGGGGCGAACCCTCCCCCCGCTACCCCCAAAAAAACACCACCCAAAATCAAAAGTGGACAGATAAGGACAATATGGGTATCAAATGAAAAGTATGCGGGAGTAGATAACGAATCTGGCATAGAAATTCATGTCGAATTATAGGGGGTCACGCCACGACCACGAAAACAAACCAAATGGGCATATTAGCCAATCATGGATATATGGGACTCGGTTTGTTTGTTTTGTATAGACTGAAAAACGGCAGAACCGATTTTCTCGAAATTTTCGCATATTGTGTAGGTTGGTCTAGAAGGAAACATAGGCTATATAATTTTTCGGTATCGGAAGGGAGACGGACCCTCCCCCTTATGCCAAAAACACAACCCAAAATCAAAAGTGGACCGATCGGGACTATATAGGTATCAAATGAAAGGTATTGGAGAGTAGAATACGAATATGGTAATAAAATTTGAGTCTAAGTACCCACCGGGCCGCCCCAACCCCAAAAATCCCCAAAACAGACATTTTGGACGTTCATTTCAATATGGGGCTCAAATGAAAGGTATGAGGGAGTAGATTTCGAGTCAGGCATACAAAATCAGATCGAAGTATAAGGGGTCACGCCACCCCTCAAAAAATAAAAAAATGATACTTGGCTGAACCGGTTTTCTTAAAATATTCATAGATTGTGTAAATTTGTCTGAGAAGGAATATAGGCTAAATAAAATTAGATATCAGGTGGAGGCGGACCCTCCCCCTTACCCCAAAAACCCAGCGGGCCCCCACCCCAACCCCAAAACTCCTCTAAATAGATATATTCCAAATTCATGTCAATATGACACTCAAATGAGAAGTATTAGGCAGTAGATTACAAATATGGCATAAAACATTAGGTCCAAGTAACAGGAGGTCGCTCACCCCCAAATACCTCCAAATGGGCATATTAGCCGACCATGGCTTTATGGGACTCAAATGAAAGGTATTTGGGAGTAGATTACGAATATGACATTAAAATTTGAGTTCAAGTCTAGGTGGCGCTTTTACTCCTAAAGATATGCCAAATGGGTTATTTGACCCATTATGACAATGTGGGACTCAAATGAAAGATATTTGAGAGTAGAAAACGAATTTGATATCCAGTTTTGGAGCCAAGTGTTTTGGGGTACGCTCTAAAGCACCCCCTTAACAGAAATTAATTTCCATTTCTCTCTGTATGTCTGGTGAAAGCACTATAAACTTTCGAAGAAGTAAGGTTAGGCGCCAGAAATTTCGCACAAATACTTCTTATTAGTCTAGATCGGTTGGGATTGTAAATGGTCCTAATCGGGGCATGGCTTGATAAGGCTGCCAAATAAACCGATCTGGGATCTTGACTTCTTGAACCTCTAAAGGGCGCAATTGTTATCCGATTTGGCTGAAATTTTGCACGGCGTGTATTGCTATGGCTTCCAACATCCGTGTCAAGTATGGTTCAAATCGATTCATAACCTGATATAGCTGCCATATAAACCGATCTTGGGTCTTAACTTCTTGAGCCTCTAGAGGTCGCAATTATAATCCGATTTGCCTGACGGATCCTCTCATAACCATCTAAACACCAGTTTATTATGGTCTGAATCGGTCTATAGCCTGATACAGCTCCCATATAAATCGATCTCACTGCTTTACTTCTTGAGCCCCCAAAGGGCGCAATTCTTATTCGAATTGGCTGACATTTTACACAGGTCTCCAACATATAATTTAATTGTGGTCCAAACCGGACCATATCTTGATATCGCTCTTATAGCAGAGCAAATCTTTTCTTTTACCCTTATTTGGCCTAAGAAGAGATGCCGGGAAAAGAACTCGAAAACTGCGATCCATGGTGGAGGGTATATAAGATTCGGCCCTGCCGAACTTAGCACGCTTTTACTTGTTTTCTATGATTCTAATGGCTAGAGTAGGTCTCTAGGTCTCATCGCCATGCCTATGTTAAGAGTCACAGCTACAGAAGGATTTTGAAAATTTTTCACTGTGGTGCAAAAGTGAAATGGACCATCAACTGTGTTACTGTGCCCATCACTGCCTTTAACCCATAGTATCACACCCTATTCCATCTCTTCTCGTACTTATTTCATGACCTTAAACAACGTTTTAATCCATGGGGAGCTTTGCACATTATGATCCATTAAGCATTTGCACAAATGTATCTCCATTAGCTATTGGCAGCATGGCTCTCTCTCTCTCTAAAACAATGACAGTAAATTCATTTGCATTGGATTTTCCTAATCATTAGGCAAAGCTAAATTTACTGTTTTTTTGCAATTATCTGCTCTGTCGTGCCCATAAAAATACGCATTGTAAAGCCTTGACATTAACGTTTCACCTCCAATCATTGAAGCACAATTTAGGTTTGATAATGAATGCTGCATGGATTTGTGCGTTCAATTGAAAACTGATGATTCGATATTTTTACGTTTAGTTGTTCTATCTTGGATGTGTGCGTGTGTGTGCGTTTTTTATTTTTATTAAAATCAATACTTTTAATAACAAGCGGTGCTGGTGGATGTTCTTCCAGCTGTGGATCAAGAATTGCCGAACCATGAAAATTCCAACAAGGTCAAGGCTGTGGCAGAAGAGAATTCTGATGTTGTATTGAATGCTAAGAATGACTGAATATAAATATGATGGTGTTTTAAAACTTTATGATTTGAAAGATTTCCAAAGAAAATAGATAAAATGATTTTTGTGCCCTTCACCACTACTGTGGTGCAGGGTATTATAACCTAGTGAATTTGTTTGTAACACCCAGAAGGAAGATAGCTAGATCTATTGATAAGTATACCGATCAATTGGGAATTATTTTTCGATTTTCCTATATCCGATTGGCAATTCTACAGCCATTGAAATCGCATTTATCAACCGGTCTTTCCAAAACTTTGCACTACGCTGTTTTCTGCGATTTACACAAAACATGCAGATTTTGGATCGATTTTGTATCATCCTATTTGGACTAATATTGCAATAATGTGGTCATTTGTTAACAGATATACACGAAATTTGGCACAAGGGATTCCCTTACGCTGTTGAATTCCATAGAAATCGGTTCAGATTTGGACATAGCTCCCAAATATTACCAGATTTTCACTTTCAGAGCCTTTGTCAGCATATCTTGATATTGAGTGTTTTAGCTCAATTCGTGTACCATTTTGTACGTTTTGGTACTTAAAAGTACGATATCGATCAAGGTGTACCTGTATTCCAATTTCGAGAACTTTAGGTCACTCCGTTAAGAAAGTACCATTTCGTACATTTGAGTATCTAAACATACGAAAAAAAAACTATCTTCTAGTCGCCAAATAAACTCCTTTGAGGTACCACACAACACCACAATAAGTATGTTTTCTTCCACATGTCGCATTTTTGTCAAGACTGGGGAAATGTTTGTCAAATTGCTTAATTTTATCCGCCATCATTTGCTGTAGGCGAAAATAAGCTATTTCGTACTATTTTGCGACTTTTGGTAGCAAAATGTACGAATGGTGAATGGATCGTTTAGTTACCAACTATATATTGCCTTCTCGTAGCCAAATGCAAAATTTCAGACCTCTGGCTCCATCTGTAAAGAAAGTACCAAATGGTACCAAAATGTACGAATTGTGAATAGATTATATAGTCACCCATCATATTTTTCCTAGTTGTCCTGCATGCCAAATTTCAGACACCTAGCTCCATCATTAAAGAAAGTACCAATTGGTACCAATTTTGGTACCAAAAGGTATGAATTTTTAATAGATCATTAAGTCATCTTTCATATATTTCTTAGTTGTACCTACATGCCAAATTTCAGACCTTTAGCTCCATCTATGAAGAAAGTATCAATTGGTACCAATTTTGGTACCAAAAGGTATGAATTTTTAATAGATCATTAAGTCATCTATCACATATTTCTTAGTTGTACCAACATGCCAAATTTCAGCTCCATCTATGAAGAAAGTACCAAATGGTACCAATTTTGGTACCAAAATATGCAAATGGTGCATAGATCATTAAGTCATCTATCATACATTTCTTAGTTGTACCTACATGCCAAATTTCCGACCTATAGCTTCATCTATGAAGAAAGTACCAAATGGTACCAATTTTGGTACCAAAATATGCGAATGGTGAATAGATCATTAAGTCATCTATCATATATTTTTTAGTTGTACCTACATGCCAAATTTCAGACCCTTAGCTCCATCTATGAAGAAAGTACCAAATGGTACCAATTTTGGTACCAAAATATGCGAATGGTGAATAGATCATTTGGTTACCTATCATATATTCCTTAGTTGTACCTTCGTGCCAAATTTCAGACCTCTAGCTCCATCTATTAAGAAAGTACCAAATGGTACCAAAATATGCGAATGGTGAATAGATCATTTGATTACCTATCATATATTTCTTAGTTGTACCTTCGTGCCAAATTTCAGACCTCTAGCTCCATCTATGAAGAACGTACCAAATAGTACGAATTTCGGTACCAAAATGTACGAATTGTGAAAAGCTCAAAGTCAACCATTATATTTCTCTTAGTTTTGCCTCTATGCCAAATTAAAAACCCCTAGCTCCATCTATGAAGAAAGTACCAAATTGTACCAATTTTGGTACCAAGATGTGTGAACCATTTTGGCCACGTTACATATGTTTCTTAATTGTACCAAACTTTAAATCTCTAGCTCCATCTATAAAGAAAGTACCAAATAGTACCAATTTTGGTACGAACTTATAGTCATCCATTATATTTTTTCTAGTTGTGCATCCATTCCATTCCTTCTCTCCACAGAGTTGTCGCATTGCGGCACGCCATCCGGATTAGGCTATAAAAAGTAGGGCCCTTATCATTGAGCTTAAACTTGAATCGGACTGTCCTCATGGATATGTGAGAAGTTTGCCCCTGGTCCTTTGTTAAAATATCATGGGTAAAATTTGCAATTTGCAACTTTGCATCCATTCAAAATTTCAGACACCTATCTCCATCTATAAAAAAAAGTACCAAATGGTACCAAAATATGCGAATGGTGAATAGATCATTTGATTACCTTTACGCCTCTAGCTCCATTTATAAATATAGTACCAAATGGTACCAATTTTGGTACCAAAATATGCGAATGGTGAAAAAATCATTTAGTCGCCCATCATATATTTCTAAGTTTTACCTACGTGCCAAATTTCAGATCTCTAGCTTCTTGTACACAGAAAGTACTAATTTTGGTACCAACATGTATGAATTGTAAAGCAGCTCATAGTCATCCATTGTATCTGCATGCTAAAAAAAATAGTACCAATTGGTACTAATTTTGGTACCAAAATGTACGAGTTGTAAAAAGATTATAGTCGCCCATCATATTTTTCCTAGTTGTACCTGAACAGAAAGTTCCAAATGGTACCAATATTGGTACGAAAATGTACGAACTGTAAAAACATCATATTCACCCATTATACAATAGTTTACCTAGTTGTATCTGCATGCCAAATTTTGGACCTCTAGATCCATCTCCACAAAAAGTACCAAATGGTACCAATTTTGGTACAAAAATGTACGTATTGTAAAATGCCCATAGTCACCCATTATATTTTTCCTAGTTGTGCCTACATGCCAAATTTCAGACCTCTAGCTACATCTTTAAAGAAAGTACCAAATGATACCAATTGCGGTACTCAATGTACTTTTTGACACGGTATCAGTTTGATTTTTAATTTTTTTCTTTTCACCCTCAACCCTTTGCACCAGTTGTCGTTTAAGTCAAATTTCAAACGTCTATCTCAATCCATCCGCTCATTTCGCACTTTTTTGGTACTTTTTTTTAGTACCTAAAACTTCAAATTTTCAATAACTCATCAACAAATCAACCAATTAAGATTGCCATAGTGCACCTAAGTTCCATGATTCAAATGTCCAGTTCAATTTACAAAGAAAGTGTTGTAACAAATAGTACCAATTGCGGTACTAAACGTACTATTGCTCCCACTTTCGGCACGATTTTATAAATTTTTTTTACCAAACCTTTTTTTTTTTGGGACTCTCTTTAATTAAAGCCCAAGAACTTAAATCTAGTCCTTTTTAGTACCTACACGTACGAATATCACTAAATCCCGTGCCTACGGCCAAGACCAACATTTATGCAAAATTTCATGATTCTAGCTTTAGCCGATTTGGGATGTGCGATGATCAGTCAGTCTTTGGTCATATGTTAATCGATCTTCGCAAAAAATGGCACAAGGGTGTCTGTTACGACTCATTCTGATTAATTTCTTCTCATCAATGGTGAATTTCAATTTATCCCATCAGGGCACAATGATTTTCTTGATCGCCGCTCGAAATTTCAAATTTAAAATCAATCCCAATATTAAGGTTCGACGACTTAGCCTGCATACCCAATGTGGTGTAGAGCATTAAAAGATCGGCTTCGCCCGACTTTAGCCCGTCCTTACTTGTTTGTATACTATATGGGGGGATTAATAACATTTTGTTGGGTATTATTTGTCCTTTTGGTATATGTAAACATTTTGTTTAGTCTTTGACAGGACTGAAAAATGAAATTTAAACATCAAAGCAAGGTCACATCTTTGATTTGGGCAAACAATTTTTGTGTACTCTTAATAATGGAAAGTTTATAGCCGTTTTCAAAGATAAACTCATTTTGAAGTGAAAGACGAAAGCTGAAAAGCCATAGGAGATTTGACAAATGCAAAAGGATCTTTGGTAAATATGCTTTGAAGTGCTGTTTTTAGAGAAAGTTTCATTTAAATGTCGGCTTTAGGGAAAATATTAATGAATTTTTGTCTTTTATTGAAGTTAGTAGAGAAAACAAGTGCTAAATACAGCAGAGCCGAATCTTAGCAACAACACACCATGTATTTTGGTACAAATGCATTCAAATAAACTTAGTTGAAGGACCTATGTATAGCTTAAATACCAATTTTGTGCCAAATCAGGCAAAAACTGAAGTTTCTATGGGCCATAGAAGACTAATCGGTATATATATCAGGTTATGAGCCCCATAATCTGATATAGTTATGGGTGTTCATAACTTTCATTAAAACGCAATATTGCCAATGTTGGCAAATATGCCCAATATAGACGTGTTTTGTGAGTGGGGATCATACATCTGGTCCTATATTGCAATGATTGTTCTTAATATTCAAATCCCGGTGAGAACATTAGACAATTTTTCAATGGTAGTTATCCTTTCCTCATTCCGATCTTTCGTCCCTCCATCTTTCTCCTTTTGGTTTTTTCCTAATATTTTCCGTCCTACCCTTCATCAGGCCTTCCTTCCTTGCATCTTCACCTATTTTCCTGTCTGCACTAACTTCCGGTTTTTTTTTCATCCTACCCTCCATCAGCCCCTCCTTCCATTCGCTTTTCCCTCATTACGTCCTTCCTTTCATCCGGCCTTCTTACAGTCCATATTTCTTTCCATCGTTTCCAATTTTTATCATTCCTCCCCTCAGTCTACCTTTCGCCCCAGTCTTTTCTTTTATCTGCTATTCCTTAGTCCGTCCATCCCTCTTTCCCACAGTCCATATTTCCTTACTTTCGTCCTTTTCGTCCTTTTCTTCATTCTTGCCACCTTCCATCACTCCACCCTTCCCTGCGTCACACTACCCTCCATTATTCCTCCCATTACCCTCCATTATTTCTTCCATCCGTCAGTCTTTCACATCGTCCATTTTCCCATCTATCGGTTATTTCCTATCCGTCTTTTCTTCCGTCAGCCCTACTTTCCATCAGTTTTTCGCTCCGTCCATTTTTCCATTCTTTCGTCCTATCCTTCATTCATCCACCTTTTAATCCGTTCGTTCTTCCAACTTTCTTTCCTTTCGTAATTTTTTCCGTCCTATCCTTCATTACTCCTTTTTTTCGTTTGTTTGTCTTTTCCTCCGGCCATCTTTTTCTCCTTTCGCTTTTTCTACGTCCAACCCTCCATCAGTCCTTCTTTCTGTCCGGACTTCTTCAATCCGTCATTCCCGCCATCGTGTTTTCACTCAGCCCGTCCTTTCCTCAGTCCGTCCTTTCCTCAGTCCATCTTTCTCTATTTGCGTCTTTTTCTCCGTCCTACCCTTTATCAGTCCTAACTTCCATCCGCCTTTCCCTCAGTCCGTCTGTCCTTTGTCTGTCGTCCCTTACAATCGTCCTTTCCTCCATCCGTCCATTTCATCGTCCATCTTTCCTCCTTTCATCCCATTCTTCATCCTTATCACCCTCAATCAGTCCGTCCCTTCGTCCGCCCTTCCCTCAGCCCAACCTACCCTTTATTAGTCCATCTTTCGATCCGTCTGTCCTTTCCTCCGTCCAGCTTTCTCTCATTTCATTTTTTCTCCGTCTAACCCTCGATCAGTCCTTCCTTCTGTCCAGACTTCCCTCAATCCGTCATTCCGTCCATCATGTTTTCACTCAGCCCGCCTTTCACTCAGCCCGTTTTGCCCTCATCCCGTCCTTGCCTCAGCCCGTCCTCCCTTCAGCCCGTCCTCCCTTCAGCCTGTCCTATCCACAGCCCATCTTTTTCTCCTTGCGGCTTTTGCTCCGTCCTCCCCTACATCAGTCCTACCATTTCGCCTTTCCTTAAGTCTGTCTTTCCTTTCATCTGTCCTCCCTTACATCCGTCCTTTCCTCCACCCGTCTATTCCATCTTTCCCCGTCCATCTTTCCCTCCTTTCATCATATTCTGTATCCTGTTTACCCTCCATCAGTCCTTCCCTTCGTCCGCCGTCTTTTTGTCCGTTCTACCCCCATCAGACCTACCTTCCATCCGTCCTTTCCTCCATCCGTCGGTTTTTCCCTCCTTTCATCCTATTCTTCATACTTTTCACCCTTTATCAGTCCTACCTTTCGTCCGCCCTTCCCTCAGCCCAGCCTACCTTTCATTAGTTCTTCTTTAGGTCCAACTGTCCTTCCCTCCGTCCATCTTTCTTTCTTTTCGTTTTTTCTCCGTCCAAACCTCCATCAGTTCGTCCTTCTGTCCGGACTTCTCTCATTCCATCCTTCCCTCCATCCTTTTTTCACTCAGCCCGTCCTTTCCTCAGTCCGTCCTTTCCTCAGTCCATCCTTTCCTCAGTCCGTCCTTTCCTCAGTCCGTCCTTTCCTCAGTCCGTCCTTTCCTCAGTCCGTCCTTTCCTCAGTCCGTTCTTTCCTCAGTTCGTCCTTTCGTCAGTCCGTCCTTTCGTCAGTCCGTCCTTTCCTCAGTCCGTCCTTTCCTCAGTCCGTCCTTTCCTCAGTCCGTCCTTTCCTCAGTCCATCTTTCTCTATTTGCGTCTTTTTCTCCGTCCTACGCTTTATCAGTCCTAACTTCCATCCGCCTTTCCCTCAGTCCGTCTATCCTCCATCTGTCCTTCCTTACAATCGTCCTTTCCTCCATCCATCCATTTCTTCCCTCAATTCGTCATTGCCTCCATCTTTTTTTCACTCATCCCGTCCTTCCCTCAGCCTGTCCTTCCCTCAGCCCGTCCTATCCAAAGTCCATCTTTCTCTCCTTGCGTCTTTTGCTCCGTCCTTCCCTCCATCAATCCTATCATTCCGCCTTTCCTCCCTTATGTCCGTCCTTTTCTCCATCCGTCCATTCAATCTTTCATCGTCCATCTTTCCCTCCTTTCATCATATTCTTCATCCTGTTCACCCTCCATCAGTCCTTCCCTTCGTCCGCCCTTCCCTCAGACCACCCTACCCCTCAGCCCGTCCTTTCCTCCATCCGTCCATTTTTCCCTCCTTGCGTCCAATTCTTCATCCTTTTCACCCTTTATCAGTCCTTTCCTTCGTCCGCCCTTCCCTCAGCCCACCTTTCCTTCTTTCGGTCCGTCTATCCTTCCCTCCGTCCATTTTTCTCTCTTTTCGTTTTTTCTCCGTCCAAACCTCCATCAGTCCTTTCTTCTTTCCGGACTTCTCTCATTGCGTCCTTCCCTCCATCCTTTTTTCACTCAGCCCGTCCTTCCCTCAGTCCGTCCTTTCCTCAATCCATCTTTCTCTCTTTGCGTCTTTTTCTTCCTCCTACCTGCCATTAGTTCATCCTATTCATCATCCTTTTCACCCTCCATTCTTTTCCCAGTCCGTCCTTCCCCCCGTCCACACTACCCTCCATTATTCCTATCATCCGTCCGTCCTTTCCTTCGTCCATTTTTCCCTCCTTTCGGCTTATTTCCGTCCTTATTTTTTCCATCAGTCCAAATTTCCATCAGTTTTTCCCTCCGTTCATTTTTCTATCCACTCGTCCTTCTTTTTATCCCACCTTGCTTCTATCTTTCTTCCGTTACGTAATTTTTTCGGTTCCACCTTTCATCAGTCCTTCTTTCAGTCCATCCTTCCTCAGCCCATCCTTCCCTCCAGCCATCTTTCTCTCCTTTCGCCTTTGTTTTCCTCCTAACCTTTATCAGTCCGTCCTTCCTTCTGTCCATCCTACCCTATTTAAATCGCACACTTTAAATTTTTTCCCCTCGTCCATCTTTCATTCCTTCCCTCTGTTTGTCTTTTCCTCTGTCTGTCCTTCCCTCCAACCACGTCTCTGTGAAGGTTTTCCATAGACGCTGGTGGTGATGGCTGGTTTCAAATCCCCTCGAGAGCATCAAAAACTTTCGGTGGTGGTTTCCTCTCACTAATGCTGGCTACATTTGTGAGATATACAGCCATGTAAAACTTGCCTATGAAGTCATTAAGCGGTACAGGAGGTTCTTAGCATTGAGATAAAATTCGTATCGAACTGCGCTCATTGATATGAGAGAAGTATCACATGTACGATATTGGAATGTTCATGGTCCAGGGTTCAAACCCAGGCGTTAAAAAAATTTGTGTTAACATCACTTTCGAGATGAGCTTAATGGTCCGAAATTTTATACAATTGGAAAAATGAAAGCTACAGGAGATACACCACACAAACCACGATTTGACGCGTTTCGATCATTTGGTAAAGGGGTCATCGTTAGAAAACTTTAGGTGTGAGGGCTTCAAAGGTCGTACATTGGTAGGTTGTATTTATCTCGAAGAAGAAATTACGGAAGAATTATGAAATGCGTACAACACACTAGCCAATCCCGACATTTTGTCCTACTGACTGTGTCTCTTTTCAAATGCATGTGTGTGACGGCAACCGGTCATTGTTGCCCGGGCATTGTGGGTTCAAACCACGACCTGATTAATTGTGTGGTGTATTTCCTGTGGCTTTAATATTTCTATTGTCTAAAATTTCCGATCATTAGGCTCATCTCTAAAGAGCAATTAACACATCATTAGAAAAATGATCTTCGCCCCAAAGGGCAAAAAAAAAATTAAAATTAAACGAAATTTTGCCTTTAGAGCTTCAACAATTCAAAGTTGCCACTGAATTTGATATTAAAACCCATTTCCAGAGTATTCGACCTTGATGGTGGTTCAATGCGGTGATGTGTATTTCAATTTACCCTTTCTTCCCAAAATTTTTTCATTGCTTCAAATGTTTTCACCTGAATATGTCGCAGTTTTCTAGTTTTGGCATTTAGTCTGAAAAAGGTATCAAATGCTGTTGGAATTAAGTGCCAGTCATTACAACAATTGGTCTTAATGTGAAAAGTTTAATTACATACTGAAAAGGGACTTTTCAAATAACACACCTTTCGAAATGGTGCATACCGAATATGGTGTTGGCTCCGCATATTAAGGTAGCGTTGAGTGTGAAACCGAAATGAAAACCAAGCCACTTAGAAAACATTTAGTTTACAACAAGTTCAGAGAAAATGTCTTGGCATAGGCGAAGCGATGAAGACCACGCTCACTAGGGCACTGGAGACGATTCTAAATATCCTATCCATTGCTATACAGATGAAGTGTGAGGCAACCACTGCGGCTATGAGACTTACGGCGATGCGAGAATGGACTGAGGATGGCAGCAACTCATAACATTGCGGTATAATCGAGGCGACGATGGGAAACCTGGAAGGAAGGAAAGAGGATTTCGATTGGATACCTCAGACGACACTTGAGGTCGAGTGCGAGGATCAGATGCCGTCCTACGCCTCATCCTTCTTCCTTCAGTCTGTCCTTCCCTCCGTTCGCCTTTCCCTTCGTCCATATTTCCTTCTCCCGACCATTTTTCCAATCTTTTGCCCTTCCTTTTATCCATCCGTCCTACCCTCTTCTCTGCTTTCTTATTTCTCTACGTCCAACCCTTAATCAGTCTTTCCTTTCATCCGTCCGTCCTTTCCTCACTTGGATCTTTCCTCCGTTCATTCCCCTCCTTTCATTTTTTTCGTAATTTCCTCCGTACCACCCTTCATCAGGCATTCCTTTCCTTCAGCTACCTTTCCCTCCATTCATCTATTTTTCCGCTCGCACTACCTTCTGCTGGAGGCCACCATAGCGCAGAGGTTAGCATGTCCGCCTATAACGCTGAACGCCTGCATTCGAATCCTGGCGAGACCATCAGAAAAAAAAGTTCTGCGGTGGTTTTCCCCTCCTAATGCTGGCAACATTTGTGAGGTACTATGCCATGTAAAACTTCTCTCCAAAGAGGTGTCGCACTGCGGCACGCCGTTCGGACTCGGCTATAAAAAGGAGGCCCCTTATCATTGAGCTTAAACTTGAATCGGACTGCACTCATTGATATATGAGAAGTTTGCCCCTGTTCCTTAGTGGAATGTTTATGGGCAAAATTTGCAATTTTACTAACTTCTGTTTTTCCCTCAGTCCGTCCTTCCTTTCATTCGTCCTTCGCACAGTCCATATTTCTTTCCTTTCGACATTTCCTTCATCCTTTCCAACATCCTTCAGTCCTTCCCTCAGTCCACATGTCCCTGCGTCCTTCCCTCAGTCTATGTTTCGCTCAATTCGTCTTTACACCATCAGTCCTTCCTGAGACGACACTTGAGGTCGAGTGTGAGGCACTGCTGCCAGTGACACAGTCTTGGACTAACGCAACCCTAGCATTGACATCTGGAAGATCACGTTACACGGATGGATCGAAGATAGAGGACAGATTGGGCCTCGAGGTTTACATTGAGAATCCAGGGGCTGAGAGCCGTTTTAGACTGCCTGATTATAATACGGTCCTGCAGTCGGAGATCCGGCCGATCACGAACTGCGTGAAGTGCAGTGGTGCTAACGCGAGGAATTGGAAGACTACATAGCACAACAACCGCATTGCATGCTATTACCATATTTGCCGCGGCTTCTATCAGCCCAGGCCACGCGACAGGACGGTCCTCGCGGCAATGGACCTATCGAAGGCATACGACACGGTCACCCATGCGAGGACATCGCCAACACGTCCCTCCCGCCAAGGCCGAAACGCTGGGTCGCGAATTATGTGTGTGGTCGCCAGTCATTTGTGGAATAAAGGGATAAGAAGTTAAAGCACCGTAGAGTGAAACAGGAAGTTCCCCAAGGCGGGGTGATATCTCTGGCACAGTTTAACCTCTACATATCCTCCAGTACACACGCGCACCTCTAGCTGCCGTATAAACCGCTCCTGGATCTTGATATCTTGAACCTCTAGAGCCTTTTATCGCATTTGGCTGACTTTTTTCACCAAAAATTTTATTTTGACTTCCAACAACAGTATGGTTCCAATCGGTTCAAGAATGGTCCCAATCGGTTCCATATAAACCGATCCTGGATCTTGATTTCTTGAGACGTTTTTGCAAATTTTGCCCATGAACATTCCACTAGGGAAAAGGGATAAACTTCTCACACATCAATGAGTGCAGTCCGATTCAAGTTGAAGCTCAATGATAAGGAGCCTCCTTTTTATAGCCGAGACCGAACGGCGTGCCACAGTGCGTCACCTCTTTGGCGAGAAGTTTTACATGGCATAGTACCTCAGAAATGTTGCCAGCATTAGGAGGGGAAAACCACCGCAGAACTTTTTTTTCTGATGGTCTTGCCAGGGTTCGAACCCGGGCGTTCAGCGTCATAGGTGGACATGCTAACCTCTGCGCTACGGTGGCCTCCAAGCGCAATTCTTATCCGAATTGGAATTTTGAATTAAGTGTTTTAGTTTGACCATCAACAGCTGTGCCAAGTATGGTCTAAATCGGTTCATAACCTGATATGGCTCCAATATATTCCGATCTCGGATCTTGACATCGTGAGTCTCTAGAGGGCGCATACTTGGCATAGTTGTTGATGGTCAACAACAACTAGGACAGGTATTGCCCTGAAATTTCATGTTTTATTTACTCTCAAAAATTGTGCCAAATATGGTCCAAATCGGTTGATAACCTGATATAGTTCCCATAAAACTCGATCTTGAATCTTGAATTCGTGAGCCGCTAGAGGGCGCAATTATAATGCAATTTAGCTAAAATTTTACATGAGGTGTTTTGGTTTGATCGTCAACAAGTGTACCAATTATGGTTTAAATCGGTTCGGTACCTGATATAGATCCCATATAAACCGATTTTGGATCTTTACTTTGTGAGCCTATAGAGGGCGCAATTTGTTCCGATTTGGCTGAAATTTTACCCAAAGTGTTTTGGTTTGACAATCAACAACTGAGCCAAGTATGGCCCAAATCGGTCCATAACCTGATATAGCTCCCACATTAATCGATCTCGGATCTTGACTTCGTAAACCTCTAGAGGGCGCAATTATTATCAGATTTGGCTGAAATTGTACACGAAGTGTTTTGGTTTGACCATCAACTGCTGAGACAAGTATGGCCCAAATCGGTCCCAAAAACTGTGCCAAGTATGATCCAAATCGGTTCATAACCTGATATAGTTCCTATAAAACTCGATCTCCAATCTTGAATTTGTGAGCCGCTAGAGGGCGCAATTATAATGCAATTTAGCTAAAATTTTACATGAGGTGTTTTGGTTTGATCGTCAACAAGTGTACCAATTATGGTTTAAATCGGTGTGAACATCTTTGCCGACAGTAAAATTGCCATAAGGGCAATAATAACCAGGACGATAAGGTCACGAAGAGTCTTGCAGTGTAAGAAGAAGATTAACGCCTTCTCTGAGGTTGGGAAAATCCGCATCGTTTGGGTGCCGGGCCATAACGAAGTAAGGGGAAATGAAAGGGCAGACGATTTGGCGGTGAAGGCCAGAGAGCTGCCAACAATAAACTTGGTTAACACGAAGCCCTTCGGTTCGACGCGGACCAAGTTAAGGGAGCGGGCGACGAATGCGCATGCAACATTGTGGAACAGCGAAACGAACGCTAGGACGAAGAAAATCATATGGGGGCACCCAGATTGTGAAAAGGCAAAGCTATTGCTGAACGGAGGAAAGCAGGAAGTCAGCATAGCTTTTGTCATCAAAACAGGACACATAGGACTACGAGCTCACTTATGTAAAATCGGTGCGGCAAGTGATGGCATGTCTAGGGCATGCGGGGAAGATGATGAGACGTTGGTGCTTTTCCTATGTCAGTACCCGGCTTTCGCGTCTAACAGGTGGATTAATATCCGCACCCTCTATTCAACCTTACCTAACCTGGAAAAGTTTGGAACGGCGAAACAGTCGGTAGTACGGCGAAAATCCTATGGGGCGATCCAGATCGTATGAGGACGAGGCTATTACTGAAAGGAAGAAAGAAGGCGGTCAGTATAGCTTTCGGTATCATAACGGGATACATGGGACTACGAGCGCACCTATGCAAAATGGGTGCGGTAAGTGATAGCGCGTATAAGGCATGCGAGGAAGATGATGA
Organism: Stomoxys calcitrans; assembly: GCF_963082655.1. Taxonomy (NCBI): domain Eukaryota; kingdom Metazoa; phylum Arthropoda; class Insecta; order Diptera; family Muscidae; genus Stomoxys; species Stomoxys calcitrans. The sequence goes on from NC_081556.1 coordinate 122,988,463, forward strand.
GACGTTGGAGCTGGAGCGAAAAGACGTGCCGGTGTCTTTTAGCCGCGGAAACCGGGCTTAGGTCGCTAAGCCTAAGCAATATTGCTTATCTGTCATTACTGATAATGAAGTATATTTCCAGGGACTTTGCTTTAATTTTCCGTAGATGTGATAGAATGGAAATACCCTAGTCTTTCTTAGTCCAATCCTTTGCCTTGCAAGGTCCAAGTACCGGCGCAAAAGGCTTGCGATACGACCCCATAGTCCAGTCTCAGCTTCAACCCAAATCAAAATTAAACCCTTACAAGTAATCCCTTTGTAAATATAAATTTTTCTTCCCCATCCCACTTAGTATCCCACCACCTTACTATGGCATACTGCACCATACGATGTAGAATTTTCTGGCACAGCAGGAGGATAACTGGAAAATACTGCAACAAAACCATTATCCTTTCGAAGGCTTTACATGGGTTTTTAATTAGTGTTCTTGTGCAAAAACACTTTCCTTACTATTGCATGACGATAACGAAAAAAAAGAAGAAACAACAAACAATACCAAAGGATATTAGAGAAACATTGAGCAAGGCAAGGGGAGGATATGCAAATACGTACCAACACATGAATGACACATATGTTACACTTATTAAAACCAAGCGAAGGAATGTTGCACAAAGTTAAAGCGTATGAATGAAGTAAATTACATGACGTTTTCATTAGGATGTGGCAAAGGGAAAAGAAAGTTACATCAAATAGTAAAATAACAATAAAGTCTAAACGCTTGATAACAGGTGGTACTGATGAAAGTTTAATGGAAAATTTTAAAATTATATGAATAGGACATGGTATTATAGAAGTCTTGTGTATTTGCTTTAAGAAGTACTAGCCAACATAAGCACGCTTCGCTGTGCCTTCTACAACACACAGAATAAAAATTTACTTATATTTATTATCTAAACTTCTGGGTCTCATGGGTGTTTCTTGACTTCAAATATACTCCACATTGTGGGCATAAACAACTTGCCAATATCCTTCGGTTGAATGCAATGCATATTTCAAAAAACTTTCTTTGTCGGTTTGTTTCTTTGTTCCGTATAGACACAAAAACGGCTGGACCGGTCCGAACCGGTTGGTCTGGAAGGAAACATAGGCTATATAATTTTTTGATATTGGAAGGGGGGTGGACCCTCCCCCTTACCACAAAAGTACTACCCAAAAATAAAAGTTGACCGATCAGGACAATATGGGATTCAAATGAAAGCTATTCAAGAGTAGAGTACGAATTTCATAATAAAAGTTGGGTCCAAGTACCTGGGCGACCGCCCCAGCCCCAAAACCCCCTTAAAATACCTTTATTTGACGATCATGACAATATGGGACTCAAATGAAAGGTATTCGGGAGTAGATTACGAATATGCTCAGGAAGTAGGAATAAGCATTATAATTTATTGATAACGGAAGGAGGAGGACCTTCCCAAAAACACCACCCAAAATCAAAAGTGGACCGATAAGGACTATATGGGTATCAAATGAAGAGCATGCGGGAATAGATTACGAATCTGACATACAAATTCATGACGAAGTATAGGACACCACTCCAGCCCGCCAAAAACGGCCAAAATGGGCACATTAGCCAATCACGGATATATGGGACTCGGTTTGTTTGTTTCGTATAGACTGAAAGACGGCAGAAACGATTTTCTCGAAATTTTCGCATATTATGTAGGTTGGTCTGGAAGGAAACATAGGCTATATAATTTTTCGGTATCGGAAGGGGGACGGACCCTCCCCCTTAGCCACTAAAACAACCCAAAATCCAAAGTGAACCGATCGGCACAATATATGTATCAAATTAAAGGCATTGGAGAGTAAAATACGAATATGGTATTAAATTTTGAATCTAAGTACCCATTGGGCCGCCTCAACCCCAAAACTCCCCCAAACATCAATGAGTGCTTTCCGCGTCAAGTTTAAACTCAACGATAAGGTACCTTTTTTTATAGCTGAGTCCGAACGGCGTCCCGCAGTGCGGCAAATCAAATGTCGCCAAAATTAAGAGGGGATAAACACCGCCTTGTTCGATGTATCTTCCAGGATACGAACGCGTTCAGCGCCATAGTCATAGTCGATATCCGCATTCAGGGCGAAGTGTCCCCACAGAAGGCGCAGCGGAGCGGGCCCGGTTCGGCTAGTAAAGTATATATGTTCTTGATCTTGGTGATATTTTATGTCGTTCTAGCCATGTCCATATGTCTGTCCGTCTGTCTGTCGAAAGCACGCTTACTTCCGAAGAAGTAAAGCTAGACGCTTGAAATTTTGCACTAATACTTTTTATTAGTGTAGATCGGTTGGGATTGAAAATGAGCCATATCGGTCCATGTCTTGATACAAATGCCATATAAACCGATTTTGGATCTTGACTTCTTGAAATTTCATAGCTGCCATAAAAACCGTTCTCTCGATGTTACTTCTTGAGCCGCTATAGGGCGCAATTCTTTTCCGAATTGACAAATTTACACAGGTACTTCTACTAGGTTACGTTAGGTTGGGTGGGTTGCCCACCAAAGGTGAGCTCACTCGGTGGGCAGTCTGGCACATTGTGTTACCGTAGAAAGAAAGGGAAGAGTAAAACAATGTGAGACGTTGGACTAGAGGTCATACACCAATAAAAAAAAAACAGGAGGAATGGAGAATCCGAGTGGGGGGGGGGGAGAGAGAAACGCCCATCCTCACGTAAGCATGGTTGTACATGCGCCGGAGCATATGTCATCCCTCGTCGGAACCATCCTGTTCCTCCAACAAATTTCAGAAGACCTAACGGAGGTACGTTCGCAATAGAAGAATAGGTCTCCCCAGAAAGGAGAGGCTACGTCCCTGCAGACGTGGACATGAACACAACAAGTGCTCAATAGTCTCCTCTTCATTCATATTGAGGCAACTCCTTCAGAAGTCATTGTGAGGTACTCCCATGCGCGTCGCCATGAGGCCTATAGGAAAGTTTTCGGTTATCACCCCCTATCGAACGTCAGAAACTCTCTCGTCCTCCTCTGGTCGATGACCGACCATAGCGCTTTTGCAGTCCGGCAACCATCCAACGAGTCCCACCCCGCCACCGACGCCGCCCTGGCCATGTGTTCAGTAGCTCCTCATGCGGCCTATGCCAAAGTGTCCGGTTATGACCCCTCATCGATCTCTTATCGAACGCCAGCAACTCTGTCGTCCTCTTCCGGTCGATGACCGACCATAGCGCTTTTGCAGTCTGGCAGCCATACAACGAGTCACACCTCGCCACCGTTGCCGCCCTAACCATCCCCTGTACTGTGTTCAGTAGCTCAGGTTCAAATCCTGACAGGAATATAAAAAAAATCGGCGGTGATTTTCCCCTCCTAATGCTGGCAACATTAGTGAGGTACTATGCCATGTAAAAACTTCTCCCCAAAGAGGTGTCGCACTGCGGTCAGCTATAGAAAGGAGGCTCCCTACAATTGAGTTTTAAGTTTGAATTCGACTGCACTCCTTGATATGTGAGAAGTTTGCGCCTGTTCCTCAATGGAATGTTCATGGGCGAAATTGGCAATTTGCATTTGATCGACAAATGGCACGTAGGCAAGACCGGTGACTGGTCCGCCTGGAGAAGACGAACCCTTCCTGTCGTTTGAATTCGACTGCACTCCTTGATATGTGAGAAGTTTGCGCCTGTTCCTCAATGGAATGTTCATGGGCGAAATTGGCAATTTGCATTTGCTCGACAAATGGCACGTAGGCAAGACCGGTGAGTGGTCTGCCCGGCGTAGACGAACCCTTCCTGTCGCACTCGTTCGCCCTCTCATACCCTGAAAAAGCCACTTGTGTACAGGAACCCATGTCCCATCGTGGGCTTGGAGCGTATTCAGGGACTTCAAACAATCTCGACCTCACAATCATCGACCCCAAGACCTTTAGCCTGTCCACATCAATTCTGAGTTTCGAGGGCGGTAAATCTCTTACCAGAATTTCCCTTGCGGACACTGTAATGGCACAGATCGCTGCCTGAAAGACCGTACATTCGTCGGGCAGTCTCAGAGGTATACGGATATTGAGTGCGTCAAAGTAGACCTTCAATCCAGTCCCTGGCTCCATCTTGGAGCCATCTGTGTAGATTGAGGTCTCATTCTCCTTAAGTACAGCATTCGCCCTCCATTCATCCCTGGCAGGAAATCGAATTGCGAAAGCCCTCAGTCGGCACTGGCGCCAGATAGTCGGAGATTCTCCTTAGTCCACCCTCCACATTTATAACACTCAGAATCGAACTGTGGCCCTAATGATTCTCTTTCAGCATGACGAGCTCCCTCAGCCTAAGTGCGACCCCGGCAGCGCAGTTCCAAATATAGGCCTCAATGGACTGCATATCCAACATCGCCTCCAGTTGAATAATCCATGTGTAGACCATTAAGATCGGGGGAAATTCTCAATCAATCTGTTCTTGTTGGTGCTCTTAAGGTTCGGTCTTTGCAGAAACAATTCCTGATGATGGTATAGAATGTTTACCTCCTATTCAGAATAAAGTCCAAGTAGCAGTGACCCGACTAAAGAACAACAAGGCGGCAGAAGCCGACGAGTTACCCGCTGAACTTTTTAAGACCGGAGGCGACACGCTGATAAAGCGAATGCATCAGCTTATCTGCGCAATCTGGCTAGAAGAACGCCTACCCGATGATTGGAACCTCAGCATGCTATGTTCCGTACACAAGAAAGGAGACAAGACGGAATGTGCCAACTACAGAGGAATAAGTGTCCTACTCATCGCATACAATATATTCTCGAGCGTACTATGCGAAAGATTTGAACCTAAAGTCAATGAGATAATTGGAGAATATAGGCGACGTATGAACCACGAGCTGTATGAGCTGTATGACGACGCATGTATTACACGCATCAAAATATAACGGCTGCGTTGGCTAGGTCATGTTGTCGGAACGGATGAAGTCTTCAAAGAAGTCTTTTGAAGGAAAACACGGTGGAACACGCAAACCGGGAAGACCAAAAGCCCGATGGAAAGATCAAGTGGTGGGAGAGCCCCTCGAAACTTGGTTTCAGAGATTTTAGAATGAGCGCAGAAGATCGAGGCGCTTGGAACGCTATTCTACGTTCGGCTAGTGGAAGAAATATTCTGTCATAGCCAATTGAAGTTAAGTGACATAGTTCCATCTGCTTGCACCGCACTTAGCTTACATCCACACTTAGTTGCATACACACCTAGTTTGCGTCCGCACTTAGCCCGCATCACATTTCGTGGGGTAGTACCAACACAGATAAGCGGGACCAAGCCCTGGTTGAAATCTTGAATACTAACGACCTAATAACACTGAATATTGGTAACACCGGTACCGTTTTTTATAAGGATTAGGGAGAAGGTATTAGATGTCGTATCGTTGCACATTCATACCCGTTCTGAGGGTTTTAAGAGTGGGGGAGGTCCCGCAGACACTTTTGACCAAATTTTTATAACAGATGTGTACTCAGCTTCCAAACACGTTTCATTTAAGACCCATATTGTTCCAATCGGTAAATATGTCCTGCAGGGGGGTTTTGGTGAGGACCCTCACACACCTAAGAATACATTTGTTCTGTCAGATTTGTAGTCGGCTTTTAAATAGTTTCCATTTGGTACCCATATTGCCTTTGTTAAAAGGATTAGGGATTAGAGGGAAGTTTTAGATGTTGTAACGTTAGAAATTAATGCTCATTCTGAGAGTTTTAGGAGTGGGGAGGTCCCGCAGACACTTTTGACCAAACTTTTATAACAGATGTGTACTCAGCTTCCAAACCCGTTTCATTTAAGACCCATATTGTTCCAATCGGTAAATATGTCCTGCAGGGGGGTTTTGGTGAGGGCCCTCAGATACCAGAAAATAATTTTTTTTTGTCGGATTTGTACTATGCTTTTAAATACTTTTCATTTGCTACCCATTTTACCAAAGCGGTAAGTGTCCTGCTGAGTGGTGTTTTTGGGGTTGGAGGACCCCCCTGAGAATAAGGGTGACATTTTAACGGCAACTTCGAAGACCACTCTTGAATACCTTTCATTTGATACCCATATTGTCTTAATCGGTTAACATGCCCGCTCGGGTGGGTTTTGGGATGGGGCGTCCCCCCCAGGTTATTTGCCCCAAAATTTTATACCAATTTTGTGTTTTTTGAGGTACGGTAAGGTGGCAAACAAAATTTTGATAAAAACCATCTACGAGATCTGGCGTTTTAAAAAATGGGGGTATAGGGGAGGGTTCCCCCCCCCCCCCCCCCCTTCCCTTCGGATATCAAAAAATTTTGTAGCCTTTTTTCATGAAAATCAGTTCAGCCGTTATTAACTCTATACGGAACAGTAAAAAAAACTAATAAACAAACAAAGCGCAACAATTTCATGGACATGAGCCTTTTTTGAGCGATCGATAAATTGTGTGGGATCCATGCAATATTGAATCTATGCTGGTCCCACTGATGCCTAATCATCTTGCAATATCAGTTGGCGCACAGCATCAATGTTTTTTTTGGAACAACAACTGATTTTGGACGACCTTCACCAAATTCGCCTTGGAGTGAACTACGACCTCGCTTGAAATCACCATACCCTCGATAATCGCTGGTCTCTGATGGAGCTACATCCCCAAAAATTGAATTAAGTTCATCCACATCGAAAGTTATAAATAATCGCACGAAATTGTTTACGATTTAATTGCATTTTTTGAGCGAGTTGAATTTTTTAATTTACTGTAAACAACACAAATAGCGCTCGTATGTCAAAACGTTCTTAGTATGTATAATCTCAAACATGTCAAGCTTTACATACAGCTGTCAGTTGGCAGATTGCAACACAAGGCTTGTGCAATGCCGAAATATGAAAAGCAACCCTCGTACTTTATAGGCCACAATATTTCGAGGTAGTGGGTATAAGTGGAGGCCACCGTAACGCAGAGGTTAGCATGTCCGCCTATGACGCTGAGAGCCTGGGTTCGTATCCTGGCGAGACCATCAGAAAACATTTTCCAGCGGTGGTTTTCCCCTCCTAATGGTGGCAACATTTGTGAGGTACAATGCCATGTAAAACTTCTCTCCAAAGAGGTGTCGCACTGCGGCACGCCATTCGGACTCGGCTATAAAAAGGAGGCCCCTTATCATTGAGCTTAAAACTTGAATCGGACTGCACTCATTGATATGAGAGAAGTTTGCCCCTTTTCCTTAGTGGAACGTTCATGGGCAAAATTTGCATTTGGGTATAAGAATGCATACCAAGTTTTATGCTAATGTGTTAAATATTTGCGTTTGCCATGTCCTTATCGTCCTTAATCGAAGGCATTGGTTAGGAAATTCTAGATTTCGGTCCACCCTATTTAGTTCTACCAAGCAATTAGATTAGGAGGCACACATACACCATACACACACACACACACAACTACTCAAACATATGTACCATTGCGTGTGTGTGTCTATATAGTGTTCAATTATCCTTTTACTCTACTACTCTAGGAACCTCATCATGCTACAATTCATAGTTGTAGTTGTCGCTGTGCTTCTGGTTTCTGTTTCTGTTACTTGGCAAATGAACAGCAACATTTGTTGTTACACTTTTATGGGAAACCCATAAAACCACAAACCTAATGCCACAGAAACAACCCGAACTGATACACAACAGTAAAACATACGAGTTGTTGCACACACATGCACACGCACAGAGTCACAACACAAGAGCGTCTTATACTGAGATAAATAAAACACACTTCGATGATGATGACTCTACCCTACATAAGATAGACATCTGCTTTATTTTAATTTTCTCATAAAAGTTTCTCTTTGACTAAAAGTTTGGAGATTAAAGGCAGCAGTCAGTAACAAATGCCAGGAGATAAGTTTTGCTGAAATTTTAATACATGAAAATTGGCAAAAGGAAAAGACCCTTAGAAAGGCTTTAATCACCTTGGCCAAAGTGCTGCAACAAGAATCTAACAGCAATTGGGTTAAATGAGAATTTTAATTTTTAAAATGAGTTTTTGCAAACTTTGAGCACTGTTGCTATGTTATCAGCATAGCATCCATAAATTGTGGGACAAATATGGGGTTGCCCAAAAAGTAATTGCGGATTTTTTAAAAGAAAGTAAATGCATTTTTTAAAAAACTTAGAATGAACTTTAATCAAATATACTTTTTTTACACTTTTTTTCTAAAGCAAGCTAAAAGTAACAGCTGATAACTGACAGAAGAAAGAATGCAATTACAGAGTCACAAGCTGTGAAAAAATTTGTCAACGCCGACTATATGAAAAATCCGCAATTACTTTTTGGGCAACCCAATACTTTGTGTGGGCCTCCACTGGTATGCCTTTCTGATTTTATGATGCCTCATTGGGATTTGTGTCAAACGGCAATATTTATTCAATTACCTTTTATTTTCGTCGAGTACGGAAATAAGGAGCAACATTATCCATGTGTTATCAGAGTGTAAGCCTGCTTTCATTGGCCCAGCCCTACTTCTTTCGTTTGTCACCATCATTTCGCCCATACTTGGCTACATCACAAAGAATCAAGTCTTTTTCCCTTCATAATGAATGTCATTAAATCTACTTATTCTCTAATAAACCAAAACAAAATCCTTTTGCTTTTCGGGGAAAAAGGACAAAGGCAGCCCATGTCTGCCGTAAGCCTATTTAACTCTTGCCACGCAACGCCTTGTCCTGCTGTTGTAGCTACGCCCCATAATAAGCCCCTATTAGTGAAGCTAAGATGTGAAGCAAAAACCCACAGTCACATCATGGACCGTCCTTCTTTATGTAAAAACATTTTTATTTCCTCCAAAAGACAGGATTATTCTTGTAATGCAATGAAGGAGACGAAAAAAAAAACCTTTCATAGTCGGGGGAAAAAAATGAAAATAATTGTCATGACTTTTCATGGAATTTAAGATGGACATGGTAAAAAGAGTTTATAGTAAAATAAACTAAGATTAGGAGAAAAAAAAGGGAGCAAAAGTGGCAGCTCTCATTTAAAAAAAAATTATGTAAAATTAAATTCTGAAAATAAATATGCAAATCTTCTTATATATTGAGTTGCCCAAAAAGTAATTGCGGTTTCTTTAAAAGAAAGTAAATGCATTTTTAATAAAACTTAGAATGAACATTAATCAAATATACTCTTTTTACATTTTTTTTCTAAAGCAAGCTAAAAGTAACAGCTGATAACTGACAGAAGAAAGAATGCAATTACAAAGTCACAAGCTGTGAAAAAATTTGTTAACGCCGACTATATGAAAAATCCGCAATTACTTTTTGGGCAACCCAATATATAACAAAGTAAAAAAAGTGCCAAGTTCAGCCGGGCCGAATCTTATATACCCTCCACCATGGGTCGCTTTTGTTGAGTTCTTTTACCGGTGTCTCTTATTAGGTGAACAAAAGATATAAGAAAAAGATTGCTGGGCTATTGGAGCTATATCATGTTATGGTCCGCTTCGAATAAGAATTGCGCCCTTTAAGGGCTCGAAAAGTAAAATCGGTTTATAGGGGAGCTTTATCAGGCTATAGACCGATTCATATTTGACACGTATACTAAAGGTCATGGGAGAATTCGCTGTACAAAATTTCAGCCAAATCGGACAACAATTGCGCCCTCTAGTGGCTAAAGAAGTCAAGATCCCGAATTGTACCATATTTGGCACAGTTGTTGCAAGTCATGACAAAACACTTAATGCAAACATTCAGCCAAATCGGATAAGAATTGCGCCCTCTAGTGGCTCAAGAAGTCAAAACCCCCGATCGGTTTATATGACAGCTATGTCAGCTAATGGACCGATTTAACCCATACTTAGCGGAGTTGTTGGAAGTGATACCAAAATACCAGGTGAAAAATTTCAGTCAAATTGGACGAGAATTGCAAGTCATGACAAAAGACTTAACGCAAACTTTCAGCCAAATCGGATAATAATTGCCCCTCTAGTGGCTCAAGAAGTCAAGACCCCAGATCGGTTTATATGACAGCTATATCAGGTTATGGACCGATTTGAACCATACTTAATGCAGTTGTTGGAAGCGATACGAAAATACCACGTGCAAAATTTCAGTCGAATCGGGTGAGAATTGCGCCCTCTAGAGTCTCAAAAAGTCAAGACCCCAGATCGGTTTATATGACAGATATATCAGGTTATGGACCGATTCGAACCATACTTGGCACAGTTGTTGCATATCATAACGAAACATGTCTTGCAAAATTTCATCCCAATCGGATAAGAATTGCGCACTCTAGAGGCTCAAGAAGTCAAGACCCAAGATCGGTTTATATGAAAGCTATATCAGGTTCTATACCGATTGGAACCATACTTGGCACAGCTGTTGCATATCACAACAAAACATGTCGCGCAAAATTTCATCCCAATCGGTTAATAATTGCGCCCTCTAGTGGCTAAAGAAGTCAAGATCCCGATTTGTACCATATTTGGCACAGTTGTTGGAAGTCATGACAAAACACTTCATGCTAAATTTAAGCCAAATCCGATAAGAATTGCGCCCTCTAGTGGTGCAAGAAGTCAAGACCCCAGATCGGTTTATATGACAGCTATATCAGGTTATGGACCGATTTGAACCATATTTAGAGCAGTTGTTAGAAGTGATACCAAAATACCACGTGCAAATTTTCAGTCAAATCGGACGAGAATTGCGCCCTCTAGAGGCTAAAAAAGTCAAGACCCCGGATCGGTTTATATGACAGCTATATCAAGTTATGGCCCAATTTGAACCATACTAAGCACAGTTGTTGGATGTCGTAATGAAACACGTCATGCAAAATTGCAGCCTAATCGGATAATAATTGCGCCCTCAAGAGGCTTCAGGAGTCACGACCCCAGATCGGTTTATATGACAGCTATATCAGGTTATGGCCCAATTCGAACCATACTAAGCACAGTTTTTGGATATCATAACAAAACACGTCGTGCAAAATTTCATCCCAATCGGATAATAATTGCGCCCTCTAGTGGCTAAAGAAGTCAAGATCCCGATTTGTACCATATTTGGCACAGTTGTTGCAAGTCATGACAAAACACTTAATGCAAACATTCAGCCAAATCGGATAAGAATTGCGCCCTCTAGTAGCTCAAGAAGTCAAGACCCCGGATCGGTTTATATGACAGCTATATCAAGTTATGGACCGATTTGAACCATACTTAATGCAGTTGTTGGAAGTGATACCAAAATACCACGTGCAAAATTTCAGTCGAATCGGGTGAGAATTGCGCCCTCTAGAGGCTCAAAAAGTCAAGACCCCAGATCGGTTTATATGACAGCTATATCAGGTTATGAACAGATTTCAATCAATCTTAACACACTTGTTTGAAACCACAGCAAAACACCTCATGCAAGATTTCAGCCAAATCGGATAAGAATTACGCCCTATAGTGGTTCAAGAAGTCAAGATCCAAGATCGGTTTATATGGCAGCTATATCAAAACATGGACCGATATAGCCCATTTCAATCCCAACCGACCTACACTATTAAGAAATAAATTGCAAACTTGCACATGAACCTTCCATTGAGGAACTGGGGTAAACTTCCCACAAATCAATGAGTGTTGTCCGATTCAATTTTAAGCTCAATGATAAGGGACCTCCATTTTATAGCCGAGTCTGAACGGCGGCCGCAGAGCGACATCTCTTTGGGGAGAAGTTTTACATTGCAACGTACCTCACAAATGTCGCCAGCATTAGGAGGGGATAACCACCGCTGAAAAATTTTCTGATGTTCCTGCGGGGATTCAAACCCAGGCGATCAGCGTCATAGACGGACATGCTAGCCTCTACGCTACGATGGCCTACTCACTAATAAGAAGTATTCTGCAAAATTTCAAGCGGATAGCTTTAATCCTTCGAAAGTTAGCGTGCTTTCAACAGACAGACGGACGGACAGACGGAAGGACAGAAGGACAGACGGACGGACGGACATGGCTAGATCGACTAAGAATGTCACGACGATCAATAATATATATAATTTATGGGGTCTCAGACGAATATCTCGAGGAGTTACAAACAGAATGATGAAATTAGTATGCCCCCATCCTATGGTGGTGGGTATAAAAATCAATTTGTGTTTGTCGGTTTGTTTGTTAGTTCCTTATAGACTCAAAAATGGCTAAACCGATTAGCTTGAAATTTTCACAGATTATGTAGGTTGGTCTGGAAGAAAACATAGGCTATTTAATTTTTGATATCGGCAGGGGGGCGGACCCTCCCCCTTACCACAAAAGTACTACCCAAAAATTAAATTTAACCGATTGGGACAATATGGGATTCAAATGAAAGGTATTCAAGAGTAGAGTACGAATTTCATAATAAAAGTTGGGTCCAAGTACCTGGGGGGCCGCCTCAGCCCCAAAGCCCCTTAAAATAGGTTAATTTGACGATCATGATGATATGGGACTCAAATGAAAGGTATTCGAGAGTAGATTACGAATATGGTCAGGAAGTAGGCTTTATAATTTATTGATAACGGAAGGGGGCGGACCCAGCACCGTTACCCCAAAAACAACACCCAAAATCAAAAGTGGACTGATAAAGACAATATCGGTGTCATATGAAAAGTATGCGGGAGTAGATAGCGAATCTGGCATACAAACGCATGTCGAAGTGTAAGGGGTCACCTCAGTCCCACAAAAACGTCAAAAATGGGCACATTAGCTGATCACAGATATATGGGGCTCGGTTTGTTTGTTCCGTATAGACTGAAAAACGGCAGAACCGATTTTCTCGAAATTTTCGCATATTGTGTAGGTTGGTCTGGAAGGAAACATAGGCTATATAATATTTCGGTATCGGAGGGGGGACGGACCCTCCCCCTTATGCCAAGAACACGACCCCAAATCCAAAAGTGGACTGATCGGGACAATATAGGTATCAAATGAAAGGTATTAGAGAAAAGAATACGAATATGGTATTAAAATTTGAGTCAAAGTACCCATCGGGCTACCCCAACCCCATAACTCCCCCAAACAGACATATTGGATGTTCATTTCAATATGGGGCTCAAATGAAAGGTATTCGGGAGTAGATTTCGAATCTGGCATACAAAATCAGATCGAAGTATAGAGGGTCACGCCACACCTTAAAAACGCAATTAGACCAATTATGATACTTGGCTGAACCGATTTTCTTAAAATTTTCATAGATTGTGTACGTTTATCTAGAAGGAAACATGGGCTATATAATTTTTCGATATTGGGTGGAGGCGGACCCTCCCCCATTACCCACAAACGGCACCCATATCCGAAAGTAATTCAATGGATACAATAAGGGCATCAAATGAAAGGTATTGGAGACCAAAAAACGAATATGGTATTAAAATTTGGGTCCAAATACCCATCGGGCCGCCCCAACCCAAAACTCCCCAAAACAGATATATTCGAAGTTCATATCAATATGGCACTCAAATGAAAGGTATTAGGGAGTAGATTACAAATATGGCATAAAACATTAGGTCCAAGTAATGGGAGGTCGCCCAACCCCAAATACCCCCAAATGGGCATATAAGCCGACCATGGCTATATAGGACTTTAATGAAAGGTATTTGGGAGTGGATTACGAATATGACATTAAAATTTGCGTTCAAGTCTAGGTGGCGCTTTTCCTCCTAAAGATACGTCAAATG